>NW_026596085.1:5628305-5725689 GCF_907164565.1 Psammomys obesus
TGTAAGGCTGGCTAGCAGGCATTCTACCATGATCTCTAAGGCTGGCTGGCATTTTCTAGGAGAACCTGAGGAGAAGGCACTTTAGGCACTGCCAGTTGTATGCGTAAAAGCGTGTTCAGAAACTGGAAACCCTGTCTCTGCCTTTGAGTTCCCCAGGAGCACACACGCTCCTGGCACAAGTCATGAGTAAGTGAGAAGAGAATAAGCCAGATTGTTTTGTTGGGTGATGATTTAACATCTGTAGAACATTACATTCTGGTGCTAAATGGATCCTGTTAGGCCTTTCCTCATCACAGTGACCATGGGCTAATGAAGAAGGTAAGGTGGACTGGGGTGAAAATGGTACTTAGCCTATCAGTAGCTCCTTTAAAGGGTGTACAGTTGTCCCCATACAGATTTGCAGATTAATTGAGATTGTTTTCAACCTGGCTGGGAAGAAAACTGATAACAGGCACAAATGTTACGGCATAGATCTTTTTTGTTTCAGTCCGAAGAATGCAAAGGAAGGTGGGGTGCCCATTCTAGTCCCTCTGACATTTTTTATGAAGGCCTAAGTGCAAGGAGTCTGTGTAACCATGGAGTTTTCCTAAGCCATGTATGACGAGCATGGACACATACAGCTATGAGATGCTCTGATATTAGAGAACAATAGTGAGTTAGAATTTAGTATTTGAGTAATTTTGTTAAAAAACTTAAAATAACATTTATTGATGCAATTCTAAAGCATTAGTATTGATAAACTTGTGTTTCTCTAATGGATTATTGGCAATAGTTTCTAAAGCTTTTAATACTGGGCTACAGTTAAAATGATCATAACTGGGCCCCTTTTATTATGAGACATAAGATCACAGTGGAATGTTAATGCATACTTGAAAAATAAAACATGGGACAGTCTTTTAAGAGTTGCCTTAAATCACATAACGTACTCTCAACTGTATATGCCAAATGCAGAATTGTTGAAGTTACAACTAAGTTAATGTTAAAATTTCTGAGTACAGAGTTCTAAAATAAAAAGCTAACAGCTATGTGAAATAAACCCAGATAATAAGTAGTTTTGGTCCTAAGCTAATCTTTGTGCATGTCCTTAAATATTTTATTTCCTTCCCAATGTGATTTTGATATTTGATATCTCCTTCACCTTATATTTATTATTAATTTCAATATTTTTGATGAATACTGAAAGTTTGATCTTACCTAATGCCCTAGGGCTGTGGGCAAGATGTACTCACTGGAGCCACAATTGCCTCAGCCTCAGTATTGTGATCTGGTCTGCCCCTGTCATAGGAATGCTAAAGGGATCAAATAATTGAGGGCTTTGAAAAGCAGCAAGCTGCTCCTGGATAAAGGGAAGAGCATATTGGCTACACAACCAATCTTATGTACATTTGCACACATTAGACACATGTGTTAGGAAAGCAAATGTGTCGTATCAGATGGACACAGGACGCTTTCTCTGTGGACAGAGGACATTGAAGGTAGGATCTCCTGACAAGAGTACGTAAGAATCTTCATGATGGCAAGTGTGGCTACATATATGCTCTGTTGGCATCTAACGCCCAGAGCTTCAAGCCTGTCATCCTTCAGGCCAACACTTTTAGAATAAAAGGATTTCTCATTTTTGTTCTTATTTCCAATCACATATTATGAGGAACAGATAGATGGCAGACTTACTTTACAAGGATAACTCCCTAAATGTCAATCACAGAGGTTACACAGCTGACTTTGGCATCATTTCTGAGAACATCTGTTCTATCCTGCCACTGTCCTTCAGTGGTAGCACATAAAACCTCAAGATTTGAAATGCTCCAAGGTTGCCATTGGTTTCTGGTTTGCCACATGTATGTTGGGAAGAACTGCTGTGTAATCACAGAGGCTGGTGTATTTAAAGTGTGGTATCTTTGAAAACTACCTTCGAATAACAGAACTGTATTCTGCATTTCAGAACATGATGAGTGTGCCACAAATCAACACAATTGTGATGAAAATGCTTTATGCTTTAACACTGTTGGAGGACACAACTGCATCTGCAAGCCTGGCTACACTGGGAACGGAACCACGTGCAAAGGTAGGCTGCTTCTGTGGTGACTCCTCTGCCTCACACAGAGCCATGCATCTCCTTTCTTCTGTCCCTTTGCCTCCCTCTTCTGTACCTCAAGGACCCTGCGTAGCCTGAGTGTTGCTGAGCATTGGTACATGGCTCATCACCTTCCCCTCAGCTTCTGCCGTCCTCCTTGGTCACTTCAGCAGTAAGTAGCCAGGCAGAGCAGCTCTTTTTGCCCTGATCTTCTGTGACTTTAGCCACAGCCATTTACAAAGCTGTCTTCCTCCACAAGCTACACCCACAGCCACATCCTGGACGTTTGTATCCTAAGCTGCAACAGCTTGGAAATCCTAAACCTTCTCACCCTGACTTCCCCTCCTTCTAATTTGCTCACTCTGCTTCTTCAGACCTTTAGCTTCTTTGAATCTTTCTTTTCATGCAGCTTACCACTGTCCCACCTGCTGGCGTTTTGTTTTGGGGCCCAAACATGAATGTGTCAGGTTTGCGATTTTCTGGAAGTAGGATCATCCGTGCGTAACACATGTCAATCCACCCTGAAACACCACCGATTTCCTATACTCTCTTTCTTGAGTACATATCACTGTGGGATTAATATTTCCTATGCACAACAGCTCTGTGTGTCTTGTAGTTTCTCATGTTAGCTCCCAGTGCCAGTTGACAAAAACTCTAAATGTCTATCTCAGATTTTAGTTTCCATCTCTGGACATTCCAGCTATAGTTCATTGCCATCACCTTACATTCTTCCAGGCCTTATTCATCAGGTAAGCTTATGCCCTTCTTCTTATGGGAAATGAAGACCCACTAAATGAAAATACCAAATCCCATAGGATAGAGTTCATATTCTTTGTATCAATTGATTTATATAAATTAGACATTTCAAGCTCCAAAGCTTCTTTCCTCTCAAATATACGCTGTCCTTTTACCTTGGCATTTGGTAGAGTAGACTTACTGTGGTCACATGTTTGTGAGAAGGAAGGAGCAGGGTCCAGGCCAGGTAGTGGTTCCCACTCAGGTCACAGACACACATAATGGGATGTATTGGTATTTAACACTTGATGGATCTGCATGTAGCCAAACATAAAGAAGGTCCACTCATTCTGGAGGAAAAAAATAGCACAAGCATTTGCTTGAAAAAAAAAATAACTAAACTCGTAGAATTTCTTTCAAAGCATCTATCCAGTTTGGAGGTGTTTCTTTCTCTTATTTCTGCATGATACTAAGTAGCTGAGGAGATCATGAGCTGATGCAGATCTCAAGTGGTAACACTCGCATTTGGTGGAGAAACACTTCTAAGAAACTTAACCTCCCCCCCACCCCCGGTGTTAGGACTACAGGCTGAGCAAAGACTTTCACCTTCTATTGAGGACAGGAAAGGAGTTAGACATACAAGTGTCATTGGGCTCTAAGTCATTGTGTTCGATGCTGTCAGCAATGGGCTTGAAAATCACTCTAAGGGAAGTGTGAACATGCTCCAGTGAAGACATCTGTTATTATTCATGATGTTTAAGTTCCAAATGCATTTGCAAATCCTTGGTGGATTAGGGTTCTATTTTGTTTTGGTTTGGTTTGTTTGTTCTTTTTCTTCTTTCTCCCCTCTTTCTGCATAAGATAGAGACAGGCTTAAGGCCTAAAATCAACACAATCTTAATGGCTTCGATTGACCCCAGAATTAAGAATTTCCCCATCTTATTGTAACCTTTAGAAAGCATAGCTATCTACCTCAATGAAACATATGTCTTCAACTAGATGAAACTTTGTGCCAGTGTCTGGAAAGAGCTGTTCACCCACAGACTTTTTAGGAGAGCCATCAGGCTGACCTTCAGGGGTCAGTGGATAAGCTGAGTTGGGAGGAGGAGCTCAGAATCTGACTCAGCCACAATGGTTCATTTTCCTCATTACTATTGTGTCTCTCTTCCTCACCTGTGTCAGAGGCAACCTTCCCCAAAGAGGGCACATTTTCAATGGTTCCTACCTCAGCCCTTTCCTACTCAGGGTAAAGCTTCTCCACAAACTCAGCTTTTCGTACATGAGGCATCACAGGGCCGCTGCTCTGACTTCTCGTTAGAGGTGAATGCTATTCTCTCAGAAGACCACCAGAGTGAGTGGTTCGTACAGTTGGGTGGTTCTACGTCAGCAGGGCAAGCTCAGACTTCTTGGAAGGATGAGACACTTCCCTGGTGTTTTAGCACTTTAACCAGCGGGAAGTTGCCCCAGCTCCTTGGGGCCCACTGTTCTCCATTTCCCCATCTCATTCTCTGAAGATTCGCTTCATCTAGAATGGCTGCCACTGTTTACTGTTTATGTTCAAGTGTGATGTTACAATGGACTATAATAGAGATTGCGGTGCTCTTCACACAGTGTAGGGTTGCTGTGTTTTGTTATGTTTCAGGCAACCTATTTTACTATTAGAAACAGTTTCCAAACTCGCACTGAGTTTCCTTCATGTGCAGAAAAGACTTACACAATATAATTGTATCTTTGAGCATTTGATGTCACATCTGCAAGGGAATAAGGGAAAGCTGGGTGTAAAGATTACACTGTGGCTTACGACGTGCTGACAACTTGCGTCTGGTGCTGTTTGTCTGATTTATTCGTGTATTTCGATTATTGCAGCTTTCTGCAGAGATGGCTGTAGAAATGGAGGTGCCTGCATTGCTGCCAACGTGTGTGCATGCCCACAAGGTTTCACTGGACCCAGCTGTGAGACAGGTACGACCATCATTTCCGTCTACTAAGTGGCTATTTACCCTGATACATGAAATTACTCACGAGGAAAATAACGCTGCAGCTTCCAAGTAGCTTCTCAAACCATGGCATTATTAATCAGAAAGTGCTGGGGTGAGGGGGATAGAGAAGCCTCAGTGACACATGGTCACTGGGTGATTCCGGAAAGTCATTCTGGGGAGGTTTTGCAGCTATTATAATGAGATACATATTGAGCTTTTCCAGAAAGATTTGTGGCATTGCCCAAGGTTTTTCGAGTTAGCAATTCTGACTGACCATTCAGAGCACAGTGTTAGTAGAAACTGTGTCTACTTTAAAGCATAGAGGTCAGGGTTATGGCTGTGCCTGATCCTAGGATACACTGCAACCTGCATTTACCGTTGAGATACTAAAAAATGGCCCAGTTTCATTCATTGTTGTTTATTAGAAAATGTTCAAAACATATATTCTTAAATTATTCATTTAAGTGCTTACTGAATTTATTGTTTCTGGGAGAAACAAATGCTAGAAACCTCAAAATTCGTTTTCAGAACTATGTGCTGTGCCTGCCGCTTATGACACCAAAATAACAAGTCCTGTCAGGAGAAAAACACACTTGAGCAGTAAGACTGAAGTGTTCAGGTCCCAGTTGCAATAATGAGTGGTAGTTTGGTTGCTGTTAGTTAAGGAGTCTCATGACAGATGACCGCAGAATCTGCTTTGCCTCCCGAGAGAAATCTGCCGGTGGGGGCCACACTTGGATGCCACATTGCTTCTCATAACTCTTCCTGCAGGGCTTGTCCTGCGTGCTGGGCCTCTTTCACTTACAGTCATGTGAGTTAGTAGAAATACTGCCCAATCAGCATGTGAGGCTGAAAATGACCTGCTCTGCTTGGGAAGTGCACAGTTAGTACCAGATCTTCCTGGAGTATGCAGGCTGTTGTCACCAAGGTTGTGTCCTCCTCCGTCACCTGTTTCATCTGGGCCCATAAGTAATTGTTTTCAGTGCTCAGTAAATAATTGATTCAGATCTCCAGTGTGAAATCGTGACATTTTTATATGTAGGGTTCTTTTAAAGGCATCATTTCCTACATTTGAATCCACCAAATACATTTTGTATATGAGTCAAGCTGGTTAACTATCTAAATATGCAGATTTTGAGCAATCAATTACCACAGAATTTACTGGATAAAAATCAATAACCACTGATGCAGAGGTTCTCCAAAATTTCTACTCTCCAATACATATTTCTCCACCACTGTTCCCAGACTGTGAACCTCTGTACTTCAGCATTTTGGTGACCAGATTTTCAGGAAATGACACTTTGTGTTGGTTTGGGTTAGAAGTCTAAGTACTGGCTTTTTTTTAGACCTTTTGAGTGATGTGAGGACAGTAGTCTAGAACTTTGGTGAATAATGGTCATGTCCAGTCCTGCATACCATCCATCTAATTAAAAGTCACATGGTAAGATTGAACAAGTCTGTAATGGCACTATATTAATTTAGCAATGACGTATTCAATACTGAAATAAAAATAGCCACCAGAATATTTAGCTCACTTCAATTATCCCTGAACATTGAGTCTATATGCAGACAGGCCCAGAGTGACTCTAAGCAGCTCTGTGCAGTTGCCAATGACTCTGAGCATAGACAGACTGGGAGCTAGTCCTATGGCTTGCCTGTGACCTTAACTTTCTATACCTCACCTCAATCGTTCCAGTTTTCCTCTGAGGTAGCTATAATCTACATTAGAGTTGTTTTTTTTTTTTAAGTTTGGTTTCAAGTAATTTAATTTTTCATATCCCTAAATCAGTTGCCAGTTGTAAGATGCTTCTTGTTTCAGATTCTTGCTTTTTAAGCAGCATCCACAGGTATCTTAGGAACCTGAACTGAACATATTATTCCTAAGTAGATGAGGCTCCATTCCTTTCCATCTTGGCTGCTTCTGTAGTACGTGAGGGTTCTCCTCCGGTCTCCACTGAACATCAGAACACAGACATCATCATAACCCCACTATATTGTATTCTCCATTAGTGATGTGATATTTTATTGCACCCTTATGATAAAGGGCATATTTTCTTATTTTATCTTCTATAAAGGTCCTTCGAAGTGTTGACTCATTCTTTGTCTCCTCACCTTATTTTAATATGTAGATATGTAACTCCCCAGTCACAGGGAATATCTAGTTCACTTTCATATATTTAACTATAGTATAAGGTCCACATCTTGGTAAATATTTCATAAATCAATGTGTAAATGAATTATCAATTAAGTGATGAAGGAAATGGTATACTAACTTCTGTGGGGGATCATTTATCATGTTAGTTTAAAGGGGTGCTCAGGATCACCTGTCTGGTTCTGATATGGCAGGTGAGACATTAAGGCACAGCTTCTTACTGTAGATCCGTGTTACGATCTAGAACTCATCCCTAGGCTGTTGTTTTCTTCATCCCTTCTTTTTTTCTTACACCGTGTTGCCTGCTCCAGAATTTAGTGTCACACCTTTCATCAGAGCTCTGCTTTTACTTTGCTGACACCTTCAACTGCACGCTGATTCTATTATCTTTAATGATGATTGTGGGAATTTTTATTTTCAAGGTAAGGAAAGCATCCAGATGGTGGTGTTTTCCAAGGGCAGATGTGGCTGAGCTTTAGCCTGATGGAGCTGGATGCATGGAAAGCTTAGGAAGGTGATTGGCCTGTGGGCCAAATGGCTATGTACTGTATTGAGCCTCAGAGTGAGATGGAGCGAACAATTTCCAAGTTTACTCAGAAACAATCTTAGTGAGCAGAACATTTACCGATTCTTGTTATTCCTGTTGAGAAGGTTTCCCTAGCACCTTCTTCCCCCATTTGTTTAGCCTGCTTCTGAGTTGTGCCTCAGTAGAAATGGTGGAAGCGATTTACTAACTTCAAAAGGGAGTTATGTGTGTGTTCTTTATTGACCTAAATTAATTTTTCATAGACTTTTTAGCCACTGTACAAAATCATCCACATGAAGAGCATAACTTTGTTTTTAATTAAGCATCCAAATATTCTATGAGATGTTTGACTTGGATTTAGGAGGGTGATTATTTTTTGCATAACTCAGTTCACTGTGTTAGATATGTATATGCCAAGATTTAACAGCTCCATCGCTCTCATCTGTATTTATTGCTCATGGCAAAACCTCAGCAAACATGTGTCTAGTGATATGATTAATATGCAAAGCCATCTTATACGAAAAGTAAATCTTTCATAATGATTTAGCACATAACACTGAAAGATTTGACAGTCTCCTATAAGCAACTGCTTTCTTAGATTAAATTAAAATGTTTATAGTTGGAAAAGAGTTGATATCAAATGGCAAAATACACACTAAAATATGAAAGAGGAGCTCATATGTTTTAGTGATAAATGGCTTCCCTACTCCTATGTGTAAAATGTTGAGTTTCTTAGCCACCGATAAGAGCATGAGATGAAATTTTAGTCATCCTTAGTGAGCAGGTAAATAGACCTAAGTTTAAGTTCCATTAACTTTGTAGTTTCAAACTGAAGAAATGATGCAAGAAGCATATGACTGTCAACTTACTTAAAAAATAACTTCAAATAGATTGTTATATTAAATTGAATTAACAATTATCGATCTAGTACTGGGTAGATAGTAAAAATCTGTTTAGTAAATAATAAATGTTCTGATAGAAATGTGTATAGCAAGCATTGTTGATGTGATGATCAGTAATAAGGTTGAATTTCCTCATTTTCATCATAAAAGCATATTTTTATAATATTCTAGAGATCAAATGAAATGGGCAAGGCAGCATAGTGTCTAAGATTGGACAGGTGCTAGTCGGGTGATCTTTGATATGATTGCTGAGGCTTCGGAGAGCCCAGGAGTTATCCTGATGTGCAGGAGTGTGCCCGGGAAAGGTAACAGTGAAGCTCACTTTGCTCATTTATTCACAAACGAGCTTTGGTATAGTTTTATTGCTATTTAGGAGTTTTAAATATTTGACTCAGGAATTTGCAGCCTTTAAAAATTTAGTTCAAATGGCAATCTTTAAACTTAATCTTTATGAAAATGTAAGCCTTGTTCTGTCTCCTTACCATAGGTAAATTAGGCTTAGTGTTGCAGGTCTGTAACCCAGGGCTTGAGAGGCTGAGGCAGAGGGCTAACATGAGTTTGAGCTTCCTCACGAGTACCAATTGACTCCTGGCTACGTAACAAAACTCTTCCAAAATAACCCCCCAAAGTAGTTCCCAGTGTCCAACTTCAAAGTCATGCTTCCAAGTCTTTCCAATTAATTGGAAAGATCCTGCTCCCTCTCTCCCAGTCTCAGCCATGTATAATAGATAACAAGTATGATGGGACATTTTTCACATTCTTACTTTAAGGCCTGCCTAATTAGCACGAGAAATGAGGACACACCATGAAGCTAATTCAAGGGAAAAACCACTTTAGAGCTGGTAGAAACCAGGTTTCTAAGAAAATAGGCCAAGTGGAGGTCTTTGAGAATTTCAAAAGATTTTCGCTTTTATTTATAAAATGCTAATTTTTAAAAATGTTTTTATTGATTCTTTGGGAATTTCACACTATTTATTTGATTATATATTTTCCTTCCCTCAACCCATTTCAAATCCTCCCTATTCACCCAATTTCTTGCTCTTTCTCTCTCTTAACACAAAACCAATTCACCCAAACAAAACAAAACAAATAAACCTAAAACAAGGGGTCTGGTTGCATTGGCCAACTGCTCCTGGAAATGGGGCCTGTCCTGGAGTGCAGTTGCTTTACCCAGTACAGCTCCATAGAAGGAACCTTACCCTTCCCAGGGGCTATGAATTGCAAATGGGTTCTTGGGTAGGGCAACTTTGTGCCCACCTCCCCTTCTCGAGCTTGAATCTGGTCTGGCTTCTGCTTGTGCAGGCCCTGCGTATGCCGCCACTGTCTGTGTCAGCTCATCCGTGCAGCTGCACTGTTAGGTCTGAAACAACTGTCTCCTTGGAGTTGGCCTCGACCTCTGGGGCTGAGAGTTTCTAAGTGGCTAAGGGAACGTTTTCTTGGAGATGGAAGTTTTAAAGGAAACAGCGTCACAGCTGAATAAACCCTTGTTGTTTGGTTATTGAGTGGAAAATGGAAGTGTGGTGTGTGGAAGGGATCCTTAAATATCTGAAGAGCTAAAAGTCACTGGATCAAAAGGAGAAGGAAAATCCCCATTCCAAGTAACAAATGTTCTGATTACAAGAACCTTGAATGCAAAGGGGTGGGCCAGCGGGATGGTTCAAGCAAAGCCGAGTGGCCAGATGCTATTGGACACTTAGAATGTCTGCATGGAGGTCAAATGGAACTTGGGAGTTCCTGGAAGTCTTAATGTCACATTCCTTCCTAGTGTCGCCAAGTGCTCGTCTAAGCACGCCACCCAGAAGCCTGTGTGGGTATGTCACTCTCATGCCCGTGTACAAATCCTCCCATAACTAGCTAACTGTGCGTGTAGACTGGGGCAAACCACACAGCTCTTATGTGTCTTGATTTTCCTTCTTGTAAAAGGAATAGCAATGATGATTCTCTTTCTAATGTGCAGTTAATGACTGAGTGCATTGACAGTTACAGCAATTGTGCAGCAAGTGTCCACTGCTGCACTCCTTCGTACACTCTGTTTTATGGGGGTCTTTAGCCTCTCCCTCCCTTCTACCACCCTAAGGTAAGAGAGGGACGGTTAGTGGGGAGAGGGGGCACAGACCCCTTTACTTCTCCCCACTGTTTAGGGTTGAGGGGCTCTTTGGGGGATACTCCAATCTCTGTCCACTGCAAGCACAGCTTCTCTCAATCTGTACAAGCAGCCGCTCTGTCTGCCTCAGGTCTCTCCAAACTGCCACAAGCCCCATTCTCTCTCTTTCTTTCTCTCTCTTTCTCTCTCTCAGATGTCCTATATATCCTCCTGAAAGTCCTAGGCCACACCCCTCTCCATGCTGCACAAGGCATGCTGGCAAAGATCACGCCCTACAGGAGGCAATTATCAGCTGTGGACAAACTAAAGCCCAAACTAAAATCCCACAGTTGGGATTAAAACAAAGACATATTGACGTAACCTAACTGTTTTAAAAGAAACCAAAACTTCCATTTCAGTTTACTGGTACTAAGATGTTACCTCTAGTCCCTCTAATGACTAACGCTACAGCCGTTGCTCGCAGCTGGGGACGCTGAGTTTCAAACAGACCGGTACTTTGCTTTGGTCTTTATGTGTCCAATGGAGCAGGGAAGTAGGAAGCCTGTCCAAGGTGCTCCTGCTGCACCACAAGACGGCAAACTGCCTTCACAATAGTGGCTAACATTGTGGAATGTATGTGCCAATTTCTCTATATTTAGCAGTCATTAAGCCCCTGCACACACACACAGCATGGCTGGAAGTTTGTGAAGACGCAGGAAGTAAATAGTTTCTTTCTTTGAAGCTTTGTGCTACAGCTGTCTGACCGTGCAGGGGAGCATTGTATCCGGAAGACAGGGAGAGAGCAGGCGGCTCCAGAACAGTACTAATACCTTTGAAGTGACTGTTCACGACACGTTTTGTCTGTCATCGTAACTCTGGAGGAAATGGCTGTCAGAGAGTTAGCGAGCTGTGATCTCAGCAGTCCTCGCTCACAGGGAACTTCAGGATGGACTCCTGCTGCTGGGGCCAGGGAGGCAAGCTCATGGCTGATTAAATGTGTGGAGAGCAAGCTCCCAAGTGCTTTCCATGCCAGTTTCTCAGTGTCTATGTGTGAACGTAAGGCTAAGGCTGAGTAACAATGAAGTTTGACTTGAACTTCAATCAAAACGGGAACAAAGTAAGTAAAGGAACTCTGGTCCTGGTCTTTTCAGACTCCAGTGTGTCCCTGGGTAGGAAAGGTCTCTTTACTTGGTAGTGCAAGACACTCTCACACTTACGGAAGATTTTTCTTCAGATTTTAAATGGCTCAGCTACAGTCTTAAAGACAACCTATTTTTTTCTCCTTTTTGTAAACAGCCACTTAATTTTTACTGTTGGCTACTTTGAAAAATAATTAATTCAATGAAAGTAAAATGATTAATTATACCTAGGATTTTTACCCAAAGATCAATTAATTGACCTTGTAAAAACAATGTTTATTATTATTATTATAGTCGTAACCACTAGTAGTAAAATTAGATAAGTCAAAACCCTGTGACTAGTCCTTAGTAAGCAAGAATTAAGAGAGCAGTGTGTACTATAAGATGCTAAAGCCTTCACTCAGTGAACGAAGAGAAGAACGGTGTCCACAGAGCTTTTATTACAACTGGTAGAAAGTGGATCTTGTTACACACAAAACTGCACACTACACTGAAGAGAGCTAACACCAACTGCCTAGTTAACAGAATAAATAGCTACTGTTAGGTTATATGTGATTATAGTGGGGAAGGGTGCTAGATTTTATGTGTAATGAATACTCATAGAATTTAATAAAATCTTTAGGAGATCTACATTCCTGCAAGATGAACATGAAAGACAT
The DNA here is from genome assembly GCF_907164565.1 of Psammomys obesus. Taxonomy (NCBI): domain Eukaryota; kingdom Metazoa; phylum Chordata; class Mammalia; order Rodentia; family Muridae; genus Psammomys; species Psammomys obesus. Next base: position 5,640,555 of record NW_026596085.1, read on the forward strand.
GGCCCTCAGTGCCCAGCACTTGCTCTAGTCATTTGCTTTAGACTGCCCCCTCCTTTGAATGTCTTACTATTCACGTATAACTTCTTGACAAATGTTACTGATGTTTGTATTTCTACAACATTGTATGTTATTATCCAACTGTCCTATTTGGCAGATTTTTCTATTCATTCTCACTTTTAGAAGCAAAAGCAAAAAAGGAAAAAAACTTGGTGAATTGCTCCAGGTCACACAGTTATCAAACTGAACAGCCAGGAATTCAGTGTAGGTCTGCATAAATCCAAAGCCTGCTTCCTTTCATCGAAGGAGCATGCACAGGACCATTTTTTTTGCATATTTATGGTATATAAGGTGATAATTTTATGCATTCTTAATGATAATGTTCACATCAGGGTAGTTAGGATGTTCCTCTCCTCAAACATTTATGAATTCTGCTGTCGGAAAGCTTCAGACTCTCTGAGTAGACGGTGGCTACCTGACAGTGCTGTGGAATCAAGGCCTCCCACCTAGCTGCCTTGCGGCACCTGTTATCTGACTCCCTATCTTTCCAGCCTCTGGCATCCATCTACCTCCATGAAATCAACCTGTTGAGCTTTCACATGTGATGGGAACATATAACATTTGTGTTCTCTGCCTGGCTCACTTACATAGGTATCTTCTTCCTGCTGTGGTCCGTCTGATTGGCTTTTGTCTTTCTCTCATAGCACAAATGTGGGAATTGTTCAAGATTTCACACTTGATCATGCTGTTTGTCTCCAAACACTATTGGCTTTCTTGAACTGAATTACCCTCCAGTCCTCAGAAGGCCTCATCCTATGTCATGGTTTCTCCAAAGCTGATGTTCCTGTTCCGAGGGGTTCATGTAATCTTCACTTTCTCAGCTTGCCCTGACCTCCTTGTCTCTTCTTTCCATTTGATGGTGATGTTTTTTTTGTTTGAAGGGAGGGCTCGTTTTTTTATGGTTTTTTTAATACAGGTATAACTGTGTAGCCCAGGCTAGATGGGCTGATAATTCTTCTGCCTCTGTCTCCCAAGTGCTAAGGCATGTGCTGTGCAACCGGGCACTGACTGTTTTCCTTTCTTCACATAGCATCCTCAAAGCCCAAAGACTGCCTGTCTCTTTTCATTCCCTTCACTCCTCTTAAAGCAGCACGAATACACATAGTTGCAGTAGAATTTTAACCAAACTGTTGAGAATGATGGAGAAGACTAAAGAAAAACAAAGCAGTGGGGAGGATTTTTTAAAAAATTACAGAAGCCAGGTTCTCTAAACATGTTTTGATGATTTCTTTTCCTAGAGTGAGAGGCCAATTTTCCATTAAGTTCTATCACTGAAACCAGATTTTCAGTTGTTGTCTGACTTGGCATCTAGCTCTGGCAGTGTGCTCACCAGGGAACACACTGCCCTAAAATTTACATCACAATATGTTTTGTTATTAATTTTTTCCCAAGCTTTGAAGTATATTTGCTCCTGCCCCCAAAGACCTGTCTGTTTACAGGATCAGTTCCCTCCAGCTGGCACAGATGCCACCTGAAAGACATCATTCTGTCGTTCTAGATTATTCTTGTCATTGCTGAAGTTGTATGCTTTCTTCACATCTCTTACCTTGAACCTTCAAACTTCCTATCTCTTTCTAGCTATCTATCTGTGTCACATCTGCCTTTATTGAGTATCTATCAATCAGTCCGTTAACTAATATCTATCCACACAGTAGTCTCTTTACTTCCCTCTGCCTCTAGAGATGAGAGAAGAAGCATAATCACTTTCCACACTCTGCCTTCCTCAACCAAGACCCTTCCTCTGTTCTGACACCTGTCAGTCCCCATTTTATGCAGTATTTACCTTGAAGCATCACTAAGATTTTCCTGATGCATCAGTTGGTCATTAATGAAAACCCCACATACTCCAACTGTGATTTAATTAGTTTGCATTCATTAACTCATTTTAATCACATCAGCCACCTTCTTAAATGTGTCTAATTATTTTCAGGGTCATTAAAAAAAAAACAAATGAAGCTGAGGCCTCATGTGGGTCCTCTAGTAAGGGAAATAGGGACTTCATTGGACATGGACTCTGTTGCCAGCTTTTTGATCACTTTCCCCTGGTGAGACTGCCTTGCCAGGCCACAGGGAAAGGGGATTCCTCCCTCAGCCCTGATGCAACTTGTTGAGGTGGGCTGGGTGGGGAAGGGAGCTGGGGAAAAGGAAGGATGGAGGGTGGGACTGGGATGGGAAGAAGAATGGGGCTACAACAAGGATGAAAAGTGAATAAAACAAATTTAAATAAATAAATAAATAAAAATTTTAAATGCCCAGTGCTTAGTAGTGGGATTAAGTAAGGAAGCAAGGTCACAGAGCAGGCATGTGCTAGACCTGAATATTTCTGCCTGGCCTTGGGCATGCCCTTGTATCTCCACTGTTGTGTCAGATCCCATGTGCTCTTCTGGGAGCCTCTACTTGATTTGTGCATGAAGCATTCTTACTTCCCTCTCAACACCTGCATCCCACCAATGCTATTCCCCTCTGTGTGACACTGTATATAGTCATAAAGGAGAGGGCATTACCTTAAACATTTATGGAGCCTGATTCAGTGCTGCAAGGGACTCAGTCTAGTAACTTATGCAATACTTTAAATAGCTAAAAATAAATAAATAGGGGTCTAATTTGATAATCACTGTCATGAAATTCATAAGCAGGCTACTTTAAGACTTTCTTTTGGGAAGGGTGAGCATTTAATACTTCCATCAGGACAAGCATGTGCACCTTTGATCTCAGGAGACAAACTCGGGCCATGTTAGGAGAAATGTATAATTGTGGCACTCAGAGGGACCTGAAGTACAGGGTACCATTCCTTCCAGCGATGTTGGTTCTAGTTAGAAGAAAGCACTGACAGAAAGAAGCAGGTGTTCTTAGCTGGCACGAGAGGTGGAAGCTGCTACACACACACACACACACACACACACACACACACACACAAGCAATTAATGATTCACAAAAATTGCTGTCACTGGATTCTGAGAGGTTTGCCTCCATATATATGTGCAAAAGGGAAAAATCTACACTTATGACGTGTGTTGCAGAGAGTAGATTATGAATTCTCATCCAGGAGTCAGGTGGCCATTGATTTGACTTAAAGAAGTAAGTGTAACAGACATATGTAAAATTCTAGCAGGAAAAGGTATCCTTCTCAGTAGGTGGAAACAAATGGGTGTTTTCAAGAATCAGAACGTCTCTCAGGTTTTCTGTTAGGGAAATTTAGACGAGGCATTCTAAAAGGAAATTTTGTTTTCCTTTGTTGGTTCAACTAAAATCAAGCTACTACCAAAGGGTGAGCTTAAAGCATGTATTTTTAGCACACATTGTTTCAGATTAGTGCCCTTTCTGTTTAGAAAGATCACTGAGGGCAAAGGCACCGTTCTTCTGTTTGGATGCTATAATGGAATGTTTTTGTGCTCAGACGTTTTGTCCATTTTAAAACTTGGTGCGCTAAGAGGCATGAACATGCTCAGAGTTGCTGAAATGTGTGCAGAGCAGCAACACTCAAGCAGGAGCCTTGGGGCCAGGGTGCTGCAGTTAGCGCTCAGCCCCTTCAGTCATGGACTATGTGATACTGGGCAAGCTGCTCCATGTTCCTTTATCTCTGCTTCCTCCGCTGGGTAATGGAGTTAGTTACAGGCTACTTATGGAGATGTAGTAAATGAACTAATTCAAGGAAAACACATAACACAGTGTCTGACACAAACTCAGCGCTAAATACGGTTTAAATGGTGGCAGTAAAGTCAGCTGAAAAGAGTTATAGACAGAAAGTTAATTTGATGTTCCCAGAGATCAGGAGTAAATGGGGAACCAGTACATCACAGGCAGTGTTTCTATCTGGGGTGGACCAGATAGTAATATGACTTATACAACACTGTGAATCTACAGTACACTGATGAATTGAAGTCTTAAAATATGGTTAAATGGCAACATACATCTCCTTCTCTTTCTCTCTTTCTCTGTGTGTGTGTCACACACATGCAAATGCACACATGCTTCCCCAAGGAAGCATACCTTCCAGACAGCATCCCAGGGATAGGTAAATACTTTTGGTAACCTCTCTGGTGCAAAGGAACATTTCTTTACAGATACTCTATCTTAGAAGTAAAGTGTGCCATTGACAGTGTGAAATGCCCAATGGATGGCAGCAAAGAGGTTGTTCTAGATGTAAAGTCCATCCATCACTACCAGATGTGCCTACTACCTGTGTTGCATTTAGCTCCATTGAGGTCAAACACTGATACACGAACACAAAGTTTAAGCCAACTCATAACACCATAGAATGTATTAATATCCATTCCTCCATTGAGGGACATCTGGGTTGTTTCCAGATTCTGGCTATTACAAATAAATCTGCTACGAAGATGGTTGAGCAAATGCCCTTGTTGTGTACTTGAACACAGATGTAGCCCACGGCAGCTCAGACTCTAAGTAGGTTCCCTAGTAAGGGGAACAGGGACTGACTTTGACATGAACACAGTGGCTGGCTCTTAGATCACCTCCCCCTAGGGAAGAGCAGCCTTACCAGGCCACAGAGGAAGACAATGCAGCCAGACCTGAGGAGACCTGATAGGCTAGGGCCAGATGGAAAGGGAGGAGGACCTCCCCTACCAGGGGATTGGGGAGGGGCATGGGAAGAAATGAGGGAGGGAGGGTGAGATGGTGAGGGAAAGAGGAAGGGGGCCACAGCTGGGATACAAAGTGAATAAACTGTAATTAATATAAAAAAAGCATGTATTTAAAATCCAAAGTTTCACTGAAGTATGGAAAAATCTAGGCAGTTAAGTTTTTAAGAATTTACTACATTGTAATTATTTGGGAATAAAATCTGTGCTCCCTCCACCCTAATTAAAACAGAATGATACTACATGACCCCACAATTCTGTGATTCTATGAATCATCATAAGCCAAGTCATCAGACATAGAAACAAAGACATAGAGTTTAATCCTTGTATGCTGGTGCATGTCTGAATTCTAGCCCTTGGCTGCCTCGGCAGTATGATCCTGATTGTCTAGGTCACTTTGGGTTACATGGGGAGTTTGAGACCAGTCTAAGCTACATTGGGAACAGCTCCAAATCAGAAAAGAAGGCACACCATTCCAAAATATTTTACCTTTATCAAGTGATGAAAATACAGATAAGACACAAAACACTGTGCATATCATAAATTGTGTAGTACATACACACCAACATACAGTTGGTGAGTCCTGAAGATTCCAAAGGTGAGTTATTTTAAGGTGCTCTTGTTCATCATCAGTAGTCCTAATAACTGTTTAGCCTCATTGCATTCCAACTAAACTAATTAAAGACTGTAAGTATCAATGTGTATCTCTTTACTTGGCATTGCATATGACCTTCTTAGGCCTTTTTATATGTCCGCTTTGCTTCCCTCACTCTTCTAGGTATGGAAAACACAGCACAGAAAAAAAAAACCCTGAGCGCCTATTCTCTCTCTCTCTCTCTCTCTCTCTCTATATATATATATATATATATATATACACACACACACACACACATAAATATATATATTTAACGCTAACAAGTTTTAGAGCCAGATTTTTTTTTTATTTTGCCCTTTATTGCCTCCTGGGAGCTCTACTGTATTTTCTCTCTATGTATAGATGGATGATAATTTACTATGCTCTTCTATTAACAGACATTAATTCACATTCAGATTTTACTATTTCAAACCGGTGTAATGAGTATGATGAGTATGGCTTTGAAAATGTGGAAACATCCCTGTAAAGTCTCTTTTCTCAAGACGAATTGTGCAGTCAGTGTGTGAAACTGGGTACTCCAAGCCCCGCCAAAAGGATCCACCCAAATATATTTTTACCAATTGTGTGGATAAAGGGCAAGAATATTCTCAACTTTGAAGATGTCTCTTAATGAGAAGAACTGAATGAAAACAACTAAAACTATACTTGATCTCAGGAAAGTTTGGACAGACAAAGCCAGAAAGCACTCCAGCTGTATCAAACACTGCAGTGGTGATTAGGGGAAGACAGAGAGAGCTACGGGAGCCAAGAGTACTGCTTCACAGGCAGACATGGAGACTGCCCACACTGCATGGGACACTCTCCAGAGAACTACTTCATTCTAAACGCCTCATTAATATGACCCACTGTGCCATCTTTCCTTGCCCAGAGGCTTGGTAACTAAAGCAACAGCAATTGTCCCCAAGATTTATTGCCCTTTGCTCTCAGAAAGCAGAATGAAATAAACCTAAAAATATCACCCCTGGAGAGCACTGGAAAAGGAATCACAGAGAGATTAATTCTAAGAATGAAATCTTTTTTGCTTTAAAGGTAACTAGAAAACATGAATCAAATGTACTTTTCCTTCTAATTTTCCCCGAGAAACAACGATATAAATAAGGGCCAGCTATATCAGTCCACGTGGCCTCAGTTATATCAGTCCACGTGGCCTCAGCTATATCAGTCCACGTGGCCTATAAAACCAAAAGAGTTGGCTCTAAACCATGATGGAGTTGTTGGTGGCAAAACTGTCCCATAGTACAAAATACCAGCTTGCATGGCTGTTTTGTCAACAAGTCTTAAGGAAATTGTCGTCTTTTCTATGCCACTTTAGTACACACTGCTCTGCCATCAAGCATTTGTCCTGCTGAAAGATTGGTCTGACAAGCTATCTATCTGAGTGGGTTTACAGTGTTGGAAAGGGGAGCGTCTTTTTTTGTTTGTTTGTTTGTTTGTTTGAGTGTGAGATGTAGAAAGAGAGAAGAGAGACAAACTTTCAGTTGTTTAGCTCTTTCTGTAATCAGAACTAAATGGGCTACTGAAGTATATTACAGGTACATGACCTCTGTGGTCTGTTGGGAAAGACATCCTTAAAGGGTGACATTTGAGCCAAGGTCTCAAAAATGAGTCCCTTGTATTTTTGAACACATGAAGGGTTTTGAAGCACACTTAGGGGGCAGTTCATGTTTACTGGTGTTGTCTGTTTTTATAGTCCAGCTTCTCTATCAAATGGAGCTTGTATAAATTCAGGGAACAACATTCTAAATCTTGAGTATTTTCATTACTAGTTACATAAGGGAAATGCCTGGTAAGTAGTTCAGTTTACTTACATGTTTGCAGACTAGTTCATTAATGGCTGTCAGTCATTCTAAAACCCAGGACCTTGTAGTGATACAGAGGAGAACTGTTCTCATCAGTCGACATCTTGGGGGTTGGCTAAGCAACCTGCACACAAACAGTACATGGAGTAAAGTATTACTGTAAGCACTAAAATAGACTTGCTCTACCCGTCTCCTCCTATATTCTTTCTTTGCCTCTTTCTTCCATGGTAGAGTTCTACATCCGGCCGACTCCATCTTTCCACCAGAATTTCCTGGACACTTTTAGCGTGTCTGTGGACAACGCAGCCAGTGTGCTGTTTGTTCAGTTGCTCGCCCTCACCTCCTTCACTTCACCTCAGGTGCACAGTCCCATGATTTTAACCTTACCTCCTCTTCAGCCACAAATACGTCGCATCCAAGATCTCACTTTTCAACTTTCTACTCTTTTACCACCACTTCCATCCCATCTACTCTAGTGTCTTCACGCCATTACTTGCTTAACTTTATAGAAAATATTAACCCTTCGATTTAAAGAATAGGTTATCCTTTGATCCCTTGGTGTTCTGCAACTAGACTCACAATAACAAGACGCTGGCTGGGCTGTCAATATAAGTAAGCATCCCTTTGTGACCGCATTGTACTTTCTCACTCCCTCTCCATCCCTTGATTTGTTCAGAAAGGCCAGAGCCCTCACCAGGTGGAGCCCTTGCTATCCTCCCTCCCACCTCCCAGCAGCTGACCAAGAAGCATGCATCTCCTCTGCCTGACTACATCTCAAGTTTGTACAAATGGGCCTCAAAAGGCAGCAGACAGCTGTCATTCCCAGTGTTCCCTAGAGCCACTTCACACTCACTTCCATCTACTCAGACTCTGAACAACTCTCAAATCGACCCCTACCTTTACCTTGCTCTTTTTTAGAACCTTACTAACTAAAGATAGGAAATTAGCCCAGAAAATATTTGAGATGAGAATTGAAAAATCTAGTTGGTGTCTGTTTTTCTTTCTACAGCCTACCGAAAACTGCGTGCTATGGTAGTATGTTTATTTAACACAACTTTAAACTTTTGTTAAACTGGATTAGAAAGCACCTTGTTGCCAGGTATACTTTCTAGGCCCTGATTTGCCTTTCCTCCCTCTTTCCTGTCCCCACATGAGACTGTCCAGTATGTCTCCAAGATCACTGCATTCAGGTTAAGATCATATTTTCAATCATGATTTTGAATACACATTTATCATATTGTTGTCTATAAGGAGGAAAGTGGCTTTAAAGCATTTGAAAACCATAATTCTTACTTGAAAAAGAACCTGAATATTCATGAGTATATATTCCTAATGTGTTTGCAAGATAAGTAGTTGAAATGAGCCATTTAGTGACTCCTCTGGAGAAAAGTGTAAGTGCTGTGAGTTTCCCTGTGGTGAGTCCTTTATCAGCTGGGTGCTAATCGCCCATGTGCAAACAAGGAGAGGGGCACAGGCTCCACATTTTCATTCACGTGTTTATTTATTTTGGTTTTTTTGTGACTGAGCACAAAGTTGTGATCCTGCTGCTGCTGCTGCCTCCTTAGCAGTTCAACCACAGGCCTGCACCATGCTCCTAGCTTAGCTGTTTGTAAGCTTGTAAGCATGTATAGCAATAAGATCGTTATCGAATGCAGTGCCTCTTAATACAGCTCATTACAAACCTTTACGCATCGAATCTGACTCCAGTTACCAAATGGGCAGTGTAGAATGGAAGCCCAAATTGCCTTTTTGTTTTAAATTTCTAAAGAATGAAGAGTACTGATTTTTTCTATAATTACATACATGCAAGTAGCTGCCTATTAGTTACACTGTGGTAAGTACAAACTGAAGGCTTAAATACAGGTTTCAGTCCACAACTACAAAAAAAAATCGTATTTGTTTACTGAGAAATATGTACTTAGAAGCATGTAGGAATTAACTAAAATAGAAATAGAGTTCCTTACATAATTGCCTAAAGCACTAGAAAGTTGAAATGTAATTGCTTGCTGAAAATATTTATACTTTAAAATATTTGCTTCAAAATGATATTACCATGTAATTGTTCTACTACAGTAATCATTTTGCAGTCATATCCTCTTCTACACTGACTTTAAAATTACCACAGTAATTTTAAGGTTCAAACTCAAGTTCATTCTACTTTTAAGGGCATTTGAGAAGTGCACATTTGTTACATGAAGGAAAACAAAATACACGGCTCATTAGAAGAAAGGCACCCAAAGCCTCCTTATTGTGATTTTTTTAGGATTTAAAGCTAGTTCCCCAATTTCATTAATCCTAAACCTTCTGGTGTCACTTCCTATATTAGTGTATGAATAGGTCCAGATAAAATTTTATATTTTGTAAATGCCTAACTATTTTTAACACTAAAGCCAGTTTAAAGAGGTAAATGTTGTTGGTTCAAAATGAATTGGGGGAGGGGAAAGAATATGATCAAAATATATGTTATGGAAAAAATAATACAAATATAAACTGTTTTCATGTGGTTTTGGAGAAATATACATGTCATAATAATTTTTTCACACATTGTGATTACTCTACTATGAGTAATTTTGCACAATATTAAACAATATTCATGGAGTTTAATGCATATAACAGTCGCATCTTATTGGCTCACATCTAACTCACTGTGTATGATTTTTTAGTGTTGGCCATCCACAAGATATTGGCTATACCATGTACTTGGAAGGAGCAGTTTCTGTAGAACTTCAGGATTTAGAGGCCCAGGTCCATGAAAAGAGAAAGATGGGGAGCTGGGCGTCATAACTGGTCTGTCCTAATTCTGTGTCCCTTTGGTGTTTGTGCCAGATCTTGCAGATCTATGAAGCAAGGTGATAAGATATGCTGGCTTTCCCTCTCCCTCAGTGTTATCTTAAGAGGCACTACTCCCCCTTGAATGCATCACTGTGAAGTTCCACAAAATCGTGCCCTGTACTGATGAACACGTACTATCAAGATGATATAATACAGTTAGCAAGGCTATGTCAGAGTAGGGTCTTGAACTAAGACTATTAATATGAAGTGAGGACTGTCCATTCAATCTGAATTCTTGGGAAATTTTCTCTTTCAACACAGACCATCACAGCACATTTTAGTAACCAGTTCTTCTAATCCCAAGAACCTCTTCAAGAACTTGGTTTTGGTTCTGAAAAGCCTTGTGATCAGCTTAAATATATCACTCACCTCATAAATTAGTATTGCTATCAACACTGAATACAGGGTCACAGAACAATTGAACATTTGATAACATTTGTCCTTCTTCAGAAGTCCTTGAGATGAGTGGACAGATCTGTCCACTTTGTGTCAGGGCAAAAGAGACTTACAAGTACTAAAAGCTTGCTTATTTACTGTTTTTGTGCTCTTAAAACACCACAGCTGATAGCATTGGGAATAAAAGCCCCACCTTCTTGTGTTTTAAAAACAGCTTACCCGTGATCTAAGAGAGAAAGATCTGTTTAATTGTGTTATGCTAGATGATTTTGAAACTAAACTTAAATTTTGCAAGCACTCTTTGCCTTTAAGGGAAGAGCAGCAAGTAATTCTCTATGGTACAAAAAAAAGTTGGGATATAAATTATGGAGTTAACATCCTGGGTGACCTGTGAGAACATGGTCCCATTCAAAAATATGCTTTCTGAAGATCTCGGAGGGCAAGCAGTAGGCCAGGGTGCTGAATGTTGCCCTTACTTCAGAACTAGTTGGCTGTCTTTGTGCCTCTTGATTTGGGAGGCTGGGTTGAGGGTAAAGATTTGCTCCTGCACTTCAACAAATTTAACCTGACTTTTAAAGTTATACCTAAATTTTTCTGTAGAACTGACACGGCTAAACTGGTGAGGATGTGGAGGCTCCATGAGCTGATTCAAACTTTGCGGTGTTTTAATTTTGTTTTTATTTTACTGAAACTTGGCAACTGCGTGCTTCAACCAAAGATGATGTGTTCTTAATCAGAAAAAGAAAAAAAATAATTGGTAATAGTCACAAAATTCAAAGTTGAAATAATTCTGATCTTGTACTTGTCAAAAGATGGCTTGAATGTTCGGATGTTTTGGAGAGAGAGAATCAAAAAGATATATCAAAACCTGTCGCTGTAAGCTTCTCTGGGTTCCAAGCCTGTATGAATACAATAATAACAATCAAAAGAAATTCCCCAGTGAAAAACCAAGCTGTGATTAGTGGGGTCAGCTTTTGCAGACTTTCTGGTCTCCGTGAAACAACACTGCCCTCAGACTTTCCTCCTAAAACTTGCTCAAGAAGGAAAGCCAGGAGAAAAGTATTTCCTTAGGTAAACCTAAAACCCTACTCTTTTGTTGGATGTTAAGCCTTTCCACACTGTTCTTTTGACTTTGCCCAACTCCTAGCACAACTCTGAGGTTTATTTACCTTAAAAATTAAGAGCAATGAGAGGCTTCATAGCATGGTGTTTGCCTACTGTGAATGAGGCTCTGAGTGTCGTCCTCAGAACTGCTCACCATAACTCTTTCCCAGATGCATGTTGACATCTTGTAATCTTTTGAATAGTATATTGAAGCCAGCAAACAAAGGTGTGTGTGCAGTGTCAACATTATGTGTCAAATTTCTTAGATAATAGTATTTAGAGTTTTCCTTAATGAGAAAAGCATAAATTAAAAATGCATAGAAGACAAAAAAAAGTTGACATACGTGGTGACCACACTTTTAAATATCCTAGGATTTGGTGACATCATCTGTGCCTCTATCTAAAGATGATAAAAGAGCATGCTATATAAATATTCAGAGCAAGAGTCTTGGCGAAATAAACAAAAAGAAAACATCTGTAAGGCAATAACACCTCTTGATTCAAATGCATTCCTTCATGCTGATTTACAAATGCATGGACATTTATAAATCACAACCAAATTTGTGACACAGTAATACTAAACGTCACCTCACATTGTCACAAAATAAGGTGTTAGGGGGCTTCTTTGCTTTATTTCCCCAAGTTTTATTTAAAAGTGGCATAGAAACGTTTCATGGTTGGTGCTGGAGAGGTAGCTTAGTGATTGCTTTTGTGTAGGACGAGGGTTCAATTCCCAGTACCCACATGGCAGCTCACAACTATATGTAACTCTGGTCCCAGGGGACCTGAAGGCCTCTTCTTACCTCGACGGGCACTGCATGCCCATGCACAGATAGATATATATGTACACATATATACATAGAGATGAAGAGCCATGCATATGAAATTGATAATATTAGTAATAAGTGTGATGTCCCTATAAAATAATGTTTTAAAAGCTTCCTCTGTGCTGAAAAAAAAAATAAGAGTTATAAAAAACATACAATGACTATTATTTCAAAATAAGGCAATATTGATAATGTTCCTGATGATCACCCACTTTTAGATTTTTGTTCTTTTTTGTTTTAAACATTCATAACATTTATGAAATTTGAATTCTTTATTTATTTTTATTTATTTATTTTAAATTCCATGGGTGCCCCCTCCTTCTTCTCCTCCCAGTCACCTCCTTCTCCCTTTTTCCTTCCTCTCTCCCTTTCCTCCCAGAAAAGGTGAGCTATCCTCTCCCAGTATCCATCATCCCCAGCACATCAAGTCACCTCAGGACTGAGCATATCTTCATTCCCTGAGGTCAGGCAAGGCAACCTACCATGGGGAAGTTATCTGAAACCAGGCCCTAGAGACCGTGTTGGAAACAGCCCCTGCCCCTGACTTTCCAGGAAAGCCATTTGAAGACCAAGTCACCCTTGGCTACATGTGTGTAGGGGCCTAGATCCAGGTCATGCATGCTCCTTACTTGATGTCTCAGTCTCTGAAAGCTCCCATGGGACTGGGTTAGTTGTCTTTGTTGGTCTAACCCTTATTTATCCTGAGAAATTTTCATATTCAAACAAACAAAGGATCTTGATGAGAAGGCAAACATCTGGGAGGGCTTGTGGACTGCAGGCTCTGGGAGATCACTCTAGAGGGAGATCACTGTGCTCCAGGAAGCAGCTGTGCCGGGCGCACGTGTAGGTCTCCATGTAGAGTTCTGTTTGAGCTTTCCTGGGAAGGGCTGTGAGCTTCCTGTGGATGGTTAAAGCATTTTGTCCAGGCAAGCACTTCTCATATGAATATTTTAAAGCACACTTCCTCGGGTTTATTAGTGTCTCTGTTCAGAGACCCCAACTGCCCATAGTGGAATTATGTTCGGCAGTCTTCCACTTCAGTTACTTTACATTAATTATGTACATTTCTTTTCCGTCCAACTGTATGTTCTGTGGTCCCCACAAGTCTGGCTTTTTATGATAGGAGCTTTATATTTTAAGTCCGTGTTCTGTTTTCTGTCTCACCTTTGCTTCAGTGAGGATGGTTTGCTCTCCATTTCACTTCCTTTGGATCTGTGATTGCTCTTTCTATTTTGTTACTCTGCTATCTTCTCCCTAATCAACTCTTATTCACTCCATGTGCTCTGAGTCCCTTGTGAGATGCTTTCTTCAGTAGAGAATTGCCCTTTCTTGTGGGAGATGTGTTCCATCCTGCTGTGCTATGGTTGTGATTATTTTTTATGAATTCATGTTTGAATTCTGTTCCTTACATGAATTTACGCCTGGGCAGTTTGATTCAGATTTTCAATTTAAGTTTGTTTGTTTTTTTCCCATCTGAGAACTGTTTCTTGGGCCTTCTGCAGTTGTGTTTTGAACCCTGGACATGCTCCACTTCACAAGTTTCCCCAAGTTGAGCACCTGCTGGTTGAGGGGAGAGGTCAGCTGAGAGAGTGGCTTATGGTTATGGCACTCCGCCCTCACCTCTGGGGTTTCATCAAAGGCTCACTGTGAGCTTAAGCCAGGCATGAGGAGAGCAGACTCCTGCTGCTCACCCTCTGGGCCTTGGGTGAATCTCTCTCTGTGAGCGTTTCTCTCCATGCTTCGTGCACCACGTGGGCCTCCGTCCTTCTGACTTTGCTACTGCTAATCAGCAAGGGCTGCCTGTCTATTTTCCTATGGCAGATTTTGGAATCTTAAGATCTGTTCTATTTCCTACATAGTTTCAAGAAATGGAGAAGAGAGAGGAATTGGCGATGTCACATATGCTGCCAATTGCAGAAGCTTGACATAACCTTAAACTTGAAGTTCCAGTCTTCTTCTAATATAATCTATCTTCTTCATTTTATATACATATATATGCACTAGGAACTCATAAGATGTATGCAAGAACAGTGCTTCAAATTAACCTGTATTCCATGTATATCTCATATATCATATTTCATATCAGAAACTCATATGATATGAGTTTCTAGTGTATATCTACCAAGTTTTTACTTTCTTTCCTTCTGTCATTTCTTTTTTTTTTTTTTTTTTCTTTTGTGACAGGGTCTCACTGTATAGCCCTGGCTGGCTTGGAATTCACCATGTAGACCAGCTAACTTCACACTCACAGATGTCCACCTGCCTCAGCTTCTGAATGCTAGGTTTAAAGATGGCATCACCACTAGCCCTGTCATAGTTCTTTAAGTTGAAAATGTAGATTGAAGGTATGTCTCAGTGATGGAGATTGCCTACCTAGCATGTACAAGACCCTGGTTCAATCCTCTACACTGCTAAATGAATTTTAACAACTCAAAATTATTTTGAACATAAATAAACATTTGAATCATTTGCTCCTAATATATTGTACTGAAATGAAATAAAATGATAGTTTGTGGAACAATAGAATTATTTTGAATGAAAGGAGAAAATAAGAAATGTCCTTCATAAGCCATTGGAGCGTTATTTCTTTTCTGGGTTATGTGATCTTTTACCAATAATGTGAAGAGTTATGCCATCTTTTATGCTCTCACTGCCAGCTTCATTTTCTTTCCTTGTACTCACCAGATCTATGTATCTGAAATATGGTGTTCTTCTGACTAATATTGAGCAAATTATTCCAGTTAATGTCAAGTTGAAAATCAAGAAGCTGCTATAGGTCTGAGACCTTTTGATGTACTTTGTCATCCAGTTACGGGACTCGTGGAGCTGACCTGCCTGAGGTTAAGCATAAGAACTTCTCATCCTGCATGAATGGTGCTGGGGCACTTCAGATCTCACCTTGGTGTTCCAGTAAAACATGTATAGATTTATTACACCGAACAGAAAGTTAGTCTGTTCCCTCATCTGACAAATATTTACTGCACGTCTCCCAGAGACTGAAGACACTTTGCTGAACATGTCAAAATCATTCCCATCACTGACTTTTGTCTTCAGGTTGAGGGAAATTGACAACAAAAGTGTGACAAAATAAATAATTACCTTACTAGATTCAACAGTGTTATCCAATTTAAGCG
Organism: Psammomys obesus; assembly: GCF_907164565.1. Taxonomy (NCBI): domain Eukaryota; kingdom Metazoa; phylum Chordata; class Mammalia; order Rodentia; family Muridae; genus Psammomys; species Psammomys obesus. The sequence continues at coordinate 5,655,960 of NW_026596085.1, forward strand.
TGTACCACTCCAATGCGATCATTGCTGATGCGGGGTTGACAGTGCCTACTAATTTCTGACTTGGGCCTGTGTTGTGTGCTCTGAGTGACAGAGCCATTCACACTCTGCTAAGCCCTGAAAGCAATACAGAAAAATATATGAAAAGAGGAAATGAATAGATGAAACTCTAAAGCCTGTCCTATTTACTACTCCCTTCTAAGAGGACAAGCCAGGGCTATTTAAAGGCTGACCTCTACGGTGGATTCCCCTCTCACTCTTCAAATGGTTTTTGTTCACGAAGCTGGCTCACAGCAGTCCTTGACAAGATTCTACCTGGATTCGTTCTCTTAATATATAAGTGCCGCTGTGCTCTGAGCCTTGTAATAAAGCACAATAGGATTGTTCTGACCTTGATTCCTTATAGAAGGGTCCCAATAGAACCGTCAGCACAGCGTCCACAGGTCACATGAAGTATTACCTATCTTTACAAGGCAAGAAAGCAGTACCGATCACTATGCTAAATTTGGTTTGGACATAATACATTTCAGTCCATTTATTCAAACTCAATGTCCTATCATTCCCTAATTGACACTGTATTCATGGTAACAATTTGCACAAGTCTGAGATATGGAAAATGAAGCAATTTAAATTTCAAGGGCTTATTGGCAGAGAGATGAGTAGGGCATTTATTTTTTTTAAAAGATAATCCTTATAAAAAGCAGGAAATCAGGACATAACTACTTGAACTAACATTCAAAATTACAATTGTGTTTAACAATGAGTGCAACGTTTTTAGTTTAAATTTTAATGGGTATTGGCATATTTCAAGGTACTAATATCAATGCAATGACATTGCATACAAGCAAAAAAAAAAAATTGAAGCATACCTCCAATTCTCCATGCCTGATTAAGTGTACTGGATTATCAGCTTGTATTGTTAGAAGTGTCATCCCCCTTGTTGGTGTTGACCACATAATGGAACACTGTCATGATCCCAGTCATCTGTGGCCTGTGATTGATCAATTTTTGAAAACAAAGAAGTGTTCACAGGGCTTCATGGCGAGGCAGTCACGGGGAAACATCCCTTTCACAACATTTCACCTCATTGTGGTGCACCGCCCTCACCACACAAGATACAGCAACACGGCTAAATTTCATTTTGTTCATATTTAGTGGGATCTATGGGGGTGAGCAGAAATCAGTGGGGGATCAGGAGCCTGGAAAATTACGCACTTGAAGAATTAATGAACTATAATTCCGTAATACATTCTCAATCACATCACACTTCCTTTTCATTAATGGAACTAAATTGGTTTTCCACAGACAGGGTACTTTTTAAAAAAAAAATGCAATTATGCTTTAGCCCATTTTTTTAAAGTTACCTGCTTTTCAGACTGGCTGGGCTTGTTCTGTCATGAAACATGTCAGTAGGAAATTTATAGAGAAGGAGCCCTGAGCCGTGTTACCTCAACCTGCTGAAGTGCCTTCAGATGAACCATTAAATCCATGGCTAGAGACTGTAACTAATTCCCAGCCCTGTTCCTTGAGGAGAAAAGTCAGACAGCATTCTGCAATAGGGCAGCAATCACGTCCTCTCCGAATAGAAAGAATATCTTCATATAACATTTTTTTCACAGATGACAACTTATTAAGATTCAGAATTCTTTATATCTCTATAAGCTTTTCTACTGTTTCATACTTTTTATTTTTCTGGGACCCAAACCCTGGGACCTTTGGAGATGTTTAATATTTTGAACGTTAAAATATTCTGAGAAATCTAAAGTAATTATTTACCAATTCAAATTAAGATTGTTTTCTTTGATCTGACAGTGATTAGATTAACCAAAGCAAATAGTTCGCCATGCCAGCCTTCCTTCAGTTCCAACCCTCCAATCATGGGGCTGGTTACACTGCAGGAGGCCATTGCCAGTGGGTAAGGACCATGCGTGGATATGCATGAGTGGATATCAAGCACATATTCCACAGGCATGGTCTCACCTAGCTTTACAGAAGTAAGATCTGTCAGGAAATTTTATTAGCATCTGACAGTGTTATCATGCTTATCTCCCACAAATTGCTGCCCTTAACAATCACTTCATATTACTTCTCTTTCTAAGTCATTGTACTTGAAATGTTATAGCAATAATATGATAAATTGTAGAAGTACCGAATGTAATACCTTGCTGTCGATTAATCAGATCCAAAAGGCATTTATGCCTCTTTGCTTTATTTCTGTAATATTAAATCTCGAATCAAAATTCAGTCTGAATAGAACTAATGTGTCTCAAATACGAGAATAAAATCATTACATAAAAACTAACACACAGGTTTTGTTAGTAAGTAAGTCATAATTTGAAAATATTATATAAGCTTGGTTTCTCACTAGGCAGCTTTTATCTTCTTTTGTGAAATCATAATGATCTGCCCACTTCATATGCACCAAATCATAATTCCTGCCACCTGCCTCCAGCATGATATTTCTTTTGTAATCTTTTATCAAACCAAGTCATTTCTTTTTCCAGCTGACTTTCATCACTAAAGCTTTTTGTGATTCCAGGTTTGCCTGTGTAAGCAACCAACCCATTATATTTTCCTTTCTATTTCTGTAATTATTTGTTTTTCAAATTTTAACTTAATTATTGTGATACATGAGTATATAATTAAGGTGATTTTAGGGGTTATATCTATGCATGTTATTGGTATATGTATATTTTGCCCTTTAAAACTTTAAAACGCCTGATGTTGATGTTTTTGACATTCCCAACTGCATGCCATGGCCAAGTCCTCATCTGTACTGTACCCCAAATGATGTTACCTCACAGATATTGCAAGGACAGTGTGGCTCTAAGAATATGTAGGCCATTTGCACCTACAGAAGGTATGTCTGTAGCCAAGGTAACGAGGTAGAGTACAGTGAGCTTCTCTTTTCTAGTTTAGAGCAAGAAATCTGGAAAAGGAAAACCTAACAATAGAGGCAATTTGAGTACTGTCATATAATAATGAAAAAGCACTCCATTCCCCTGTGTTCAAGTTTACACCTGTCATTTTCTTGCCCTGCTTGCTTTGGTCTTTTTTCCTTACTGTGTCCTGTCTTAGTTTTTCATGACCCTGAGTCTACTAGAAGAATTGATGAGTTGTTGATAGTTCCGATTCTTATTTTAAGAACAATTGATTGTTCTTGCTATTTAAGCTTCAAAATCCAGTTTAAAGAACTGGAGAGTTGTCTCAGTGGGTTAAAGACAGTTGTTGCTTTTTCATGGTATTTCATCACTCAATAGTAACCCTGACTAAGACAGTCATACTCTTTACCCAGACTAGATTTGCTAAGTGTCTTAGTTAGGGTTTCTATTGCTTTGACAAAACACCATGACCAAACGACATGTTGGGGAGGAAAGGTTTATTCAGCTTATACTTTCACATTGCTGTTCATCACCAAAGGAAGTCAGGATAGGAACTCAACCAGGGCAGGACCTTGGAGGCAGAAGCTAATGCAGAAGCCATGGAGGGCCCCTGCTTACTAGCTTGCTCTCTATGCCTTGCTCATCCTTCTTTCTTATAGAACCCAGGACCACCAGACTGGGCATGGTACCACCCACCAGGGGCTGGTCCCTCCTACATTGATTATTGAGAAAGTGCCTTATAGCTAGATCTCATGAAGGCATTTTTCTGAACTGAGGCTCCTTCCTCTCTGATGACTCTAACTTGTGTCAAGTTGACACACAAAACCAGCCAGTACACTAGGACTATTGACAATCAGATTTGGGAGGCTTCACCTAGCAATAATCCAACAGCCTTGCAAGATGGGAAAGCCTAGCAATTCAGTCCCCGAGATCTGCATGGTGGATGGAGAGAATCAAATCACACAAGTTGCTCTCTGTCTTCCTCCCATGAGCCATCACACACACACACACAAATCATAAATAATGCAATATAAAAGCAATAATTCTAGCATTTCAGAGACTGGCAGCAAATTGGCATTTCTCTTTATTTCATAATATTTGTTACACTAACCTTTTCTTAATTCTTCCTTGTCAACTTATCTATCAAGTCAAAAGTAGGAAAGGCCATCTCCACTAAAGGGTGTCAATGAGCTGACAGTTCTGCATTTTCAATGAGAATTAATATTTATAATGTTGGCCTCGGGGCATTGTAAGATTCCTCCAACCAGTAAAGAAGATTGAGTTATGTTCAACACAGTTTTAATAGCTAATAGGTTTCTTATCTTGTAGCTATTTGGCCTCCTGTATTTGAATGGTATTTATAATGATCTACTTAATTAGTCTCCCTTTTCAGCTTATGGGGCCATCCTTTCCCAGAACAGGATAGATGAACGATAATTTATAGGCATTAACATTAGTAATTTATGTATTAAAAAAAACAAATCAAAGTTAAAGCAGGGAACTCTGTTATGAATTTAGGACTTAGAATTCTGCTGAGAGTAGAAGCAGGCCAAGAAAAAAATTTCCATCCATGATTTTCTTCTCCTTTCTAAGGCCTCATTTTTTACCTTCTATCTTGAACATGAAAGAACAAAAGAATTTGTTTTAGCCTATTTTTCATGAGTCAGAAATAGTGAAATGGTATTAAAGTTTAAACAATTATCCATCTTGTGTTTCAGACCATCAGTCTTCCTCTTTTTACCAGTCCCATTTCTGCCGCATATAAATAATCTAAAAATCTCTTAAAATTCCTGGAATTCTTGCTTTGCTTACAGACAATACCAACATGCCCTTCTACTTTCTTCATGATAAAACATATCTTTATATGTAGACTAATTATCAACAATAATCAGTTCCATTATGACACACCTTATACATAAATGTAGTTCATTTTGAGCATGTTGTAACACCTTGTTCACCCCATGTTACCATCTTGTCCTACTCTCAATCCCCTTCTCTGCCAAACTCGACCCCCTACTCCACAGGATTTTCTATTGTTTTGGTGATCCAATAAATCTAATTAGGTTTGCTTATGTGAACATGGAGGAGGGATTTCTCACAGGACCTTAAGTAAGAGATTAATTACAGGAGAATGGATAGCTTATCATCGGAAACACCACTGAAGAAAATGCCTCTCAATTGTCTAGTTTAGCAATGATTTGCAAGTTATAATTCCTTAAAAAGGGTGGGACCTCAGAAGCACTCACCCCATCCAGCAGTTAACACAATGTCTCATGAGGCAGGCATAAACGTCATCGAGAGTTCAAGAGTGCAAAACCCATGTGCTACTTAGAAGACCAGGCACCATGACAGCCCATCCCTTCTTCTGTCCCTGATGTCTGATAGCTGCTAGATGACCAGTGTAACCCCATATACATCTGGAGGACGTGCTGAAAGTGATCAAGCTTTCCTCCACTAGGACCTCATTTGCGTAGGTCCTATCCCTTCCAGGAAACACCAAGTGTAGGGACCATGTCTTTAATACATGAGCCTTTGGAGGACATTCCGCATCTAAACTGTGGCAACAGGCCACACTGAATCATCTACCATGGTTGTCACCTATGTCTGTATGTTCCCATTTGAATTGTTTCTGCTGCTGCTTCAGTCAGACTAGATGTCCCTGGGCCTATGTGACCTTCTGCTTTGGCTCATTTTCCTGTAAGGATGTTATGACCTTTACAGATTTTACTTTTAGCCCCAGGTTGTGGTAAAAGTGCTGGTATCTGTGTCGTTAGGAAGAAAGATTCCCCCAAGTCATATCTAACTTCTTTCATATATGTTTCCATGCTCTTTCCCTACCCACTCTGGGCTGATGACTTATACTTTCTTCTGGGAGCTGAATTCAGTTTTTGTCTTATCCATATGCTCTCAGATAGTGGTTCAGTCTCAAGACTTCAGGCCAGATCCTCTGGGTAAGCCCCTGCTTGTGGTGACAGGTACCATGGGGCTGTTGACCTGAACCCTGAGAACCTCAACAACCCCCAGACCCTCAGGGTCCAGTGCCTAAACACCCTTACTTTAATCACTTTCCCCACTCTAAAATGAGGGAATCAGATGCTGAGAGATAAGTAAACATTATGTTACCTATTTCCAGGCAGATCTGCTGATGGATTAGACTCCTGCTTAGATGTCATCTGTATTAGAAACTCAGTCCTATTGAACAGGGGTTCTCAAACTTCCTAATGCTCTAGCCCTTTAATACAGTTCCTCACGTTGGGGTGACCCCTAACCATTAAATTATTTCATTGATAGTTCATAACTGTAATTTTACTGTTGTTATGAATTGTAATCTGCTATATGTTTTTCAGTTTATCTGATATGCAACCCACAGTGGGGCCATGACCCACAGGTTGAGAACCACTGCTATTGAATCAGGCAAGGCCATTGAGCTTTCAGACTGGGAACTGAGCTCCTGTTTTGGGGACTCCTGTCATAATTATGTCTTCAACATTTGATGAAGTGAGTCTGAGACTTAGCATAACTTAAAACAGTTACTGTCATTAAATCTTGGATTCTGATGTCCACTCTTCACTGAGAGGGACTAGGCGATGAGTCTATAGCACAGTCTTTGAAACAAATGATCCTGGCAGCTGGAGAACACAGCTAATGAATATTAGTTGGAAAAGCTCACATACCGACACCTAGTTTTGTTCATTTGCTCAATTTTTGTGGCCAATGATATGAAAGGCCAAAGATTCATAAGAAATGACCTCCATTTTAGAAGCCCCAGTGTGAAGGAAGAATTGGTAGGTAGCTCCAAAGCATCTCTAAAGCAATTCAGTTGTGCTAGGAGACAGGATAACCAGGGAAGGAGACAGTGAAAACAGGCCCACCATGCCCTGGGTCAAACCTTCAGCTCTCACAAAACTCTGCCCTAATCCATGACTAGCTTCATTGATTTCCTGCTACCCAGCATCCTCCTCCACTTCTGCCTTGGCTGCCAGAGACATATGAGGTTATCTTTGTTGTTTTACAGCTTCTGGTAAGATCTGCTCTAAGACGGACCTGAGAGTTTAGTCATTGGAAGGGGCTGTAGCTCCCTCCCTCCAACACATAGGTTTCCATCCATAACCTGTGCTTCTCATCCAAAAGCTCTCCTTCTTAGTGAGTGGCTACCATACTGTGTCCCTGGAAAGGAACTCCATTACAGCACTCAAGTTCTTGCCCTCACACATTTCTTCCTCTGTTCCCATCTGTTTTTATGACCTAGGGCTAATTTCGTCTCCTGTTTGAAAGATTGTTTGTTGCCATATGACCTGGATGTTGTCTAGTTATTAGCATCATACACAAGCAAAGCAGTTAGAAAACAACCACTGAATGAAATACATGCCTCAAACTGAGAATACATACTAATTTTTTGTTGTTTTGTTTTTTGAGACCTAGTTTCTCTGTGTAGCCTTGGCTGTCCTGGACTTGCTTTGTAGAGCAGGCTGGATCACAGAGATCTGCCTGCCTCTGCCTTCCAGAGTGCTGGGATTACAAGCGTATGCCACCACACCTGGCTTTTACATACTACTTTTTATTGAATATATTTAATACCTTTCCTGATCTAAGACTGGTCCATAATAATCCAGACATAAAGCATAAATTTAGTGAGATTTCGTGTGATATATTATATATATATTCATTACTAAGTGAATGTTTTATTACCTTTCCTACATCAGCATGAACTCCAACTCTTTCTTTTTCATTCCCCTAGTGGCCACTCATTTGTTTTCTAAGGACATGTGTGCTAGTTAATTTTCTCAGGGCCGTGACAGAATGCCTGGCGGGAAACAATTGAAGAGAAGAAGATTTTATCAAGGGGACACGATCCATGAGGGCTGGGAAAGCCCGGTGTCAGGAGCAATAGGTGACGAGTCATGCTAGAGCCTGATGATACTTGCATTCAGTTTGTTCTCTCCTTATTCATTCCTGGATCCCAGCCACAGAATGGCACTACCCACTTTAGGATGGGTCTTCCCACTCCATGCGCCCCAACCTAGAAAATCGCACACAGACGTGCCCAGGAGTTTGTCTTCCTAGGGCTGTTCTTCATCCCACCACATTGACAGTCTATAGTAATTATCACACTGTGCTACTATGTATTCTTTAGAGTCGTATCTAAAGATATGTACATGTATACTTACACATATACACACATATATACATATATGTACATCTGACTAGGATCTGTATTATTAGGTTGTTTTAAAAAGGTGTGTAGGAAGGTGTCTATACAAACCATGGTTTTATCTGTTGAGCTGACACCTGTGAACCAGATGGTGCCTAGTTAAAATGTGCAAATATGTACTTCTAACATTTCCATGACCTTGATGTCACATTGTTTTCTAGATCAGGTTAACATTTCTTCCCATGGACTATTGGATGGCATTTTGGTTGCATTTATGTCTGCTTCTTACTCATAGTGCATGCATTTGCACACTGAAATCTGTTGTTTGTCAGTACCTCTTCCTGTGTTTGTGCTTATGTCTTGTATGTGCCTATGGTACACACACACACACACACACACACACATATTGTATACATGTATACATATATTGTATACATAATGAATATATGTGTTTATGTTCATCGTGTGTGTGTGTGTGTGTGTGTGTGTGTGTGTGTGTGCATATGGAGATGAGAATCTGTCATCTGATGCCTCTCCTCAGCTACTCCCCTTTTTTTTTTGAGACAGTGTCTCTCACTGAACCCAATGCCTGTTGATTTTCTGGATTGGCTGGCCCCTGAGCTTCAGGGAGTCACCTGTCTCCACTGTCCCAACCACAGGGCTAGGGTTGCAGGTGGCATTGCCATGCCCAACTCTTTCTGTATGTTCTGGGGAGTCAGTCCTGATGCCTGGGCTTGTGCTTTGCCCACTGAGCCTTCTGTCTGACATCTTTCATATTTGTCGCTGTGGTGGCTAGTTAAGCCTTGCTTATATTACATTTGAGTAAGAGTTACGTGCGTAAATTAGTAAAGATACCAGATACTACATTTCAGAAGAAAATGTGTATGTATATCCACACACATGCATATGTTCATGTATGCACAGAATAACATACTTACAGAAATAAGCCCTCTCTTCCATTTGAAGCACGTAAGGTCTCTAATCTCACAATGTCTCTCTCATTGGCCTTCATGGTCTTACATATAATTTACTTTACAAAATATGTGTCTTACTGTAAGAATTGATAGTCAGTAAGAATTTCAACCACTGCATTTTACTTATTTGAAGAAATTGTTATCAAAGTGGTTCTTTTTTGGACTTTATATTTTAAGATGGAAATGAATTTTAAATAGTGGGGTAGAAGTGTGGGGTTTCTATTTAACAAAGGCTGTGGCTATGAAATCAGATAGCAGTATAAAACCAGCAGTTATTTTCTAGGAAACTTGCCTTCTTAGGGTCAAAGGTTATATTAGGTCATGAATCAACCTGGGAGATTGAGGTGAAGAAACTCATTTATAGGAAATGTTCACCTTTAAGCAATTCTCTCTGGCCCAATTGAAATGGGGGAGATAAATAGAGCAGATAATAGAAGCTGATCAAATAAAATCTCAGAGATGAGAATCCCAAATTATAGGTCACATTTTATGGCACAGTAGGGATTTTTGACCTATGGCAAAATAAAACTTGAAAGTCACAGCAATAACTTTAATCAAGACAGAAAGAGAGATCAAGGGTACTATTACTAGTATGGGGGTTGGGGATGGTTCCTTCAAAATGTAAGCACACATTCTTGGTGTTCGTTTTAATATTTTCATATAGTCTTAATATCGTGTACAAAAAAAAAAAAAAAAACACCTGTCAATCCCTTTATTTGTGGATATCTGTATATAACTTGAGGAGATCTGGAGTAATAGCCATAGTGTTTTCCCTGAAGCCAAGAAATGTAACACCCACTTTTAACATTATGTTCATTGCAAAAGGACTTGTGATTGAAATTTTCTATGAAATTTCAAGAACATTGTTAATTTGAGTACAGAGACTGTTCAGAACAACCAATCAGAAAAAAAGAGATAATTTTCTTGAAGGAAGTATGTGGAAGCTCTAAATCACTTTTCGGTCTTGGAAACCCCTGTCTGGGAGATGATGTTTGGATTCAAATGCATAAATGGTTGACTATATCATGCATCTCCTTCATCACATTATTAAGATACATGGAAAGATCTAAAGTCAACAGCTTAGTTTTTCTGGATATTTTGTGTGGCTTTGAGGCTCTGTAGCTCAGAACAAATTTAGGCTTGCTCTGTAGCCCAGGCAGACCTCAGAAACACAAACCTCATCCTTGCAAGTGTTAAGATTATGAATATGAGTGTCAGCGTGCCCAATTGGCCTCTTGATAGCACCAAGCTTTGGGGGAATTTAGATTTTATACCTGAAAATGCCAAGTTACCTGGAGTTTATTTTTACAAAAAGAACTGCCTAAATGGAGTAGTAACAAAGTGATGTGAAGACAGTCTGTAAGAACATACCAAGCTGCTCCCTCCAGACGCTGGAAACAGCACATCACAGCAGCATCCCCCAACTGCACCACGAGTCCCGATTCTCAGCAAGCAGAGCAGTGTTTCCTGGAAAAGACTCCCCCAGGACACCTAGGAATGTGAACTGTGTGATTTGCCCTTCTCTGGACCCCTCCATTCTGTACACAGAGAGAGGCAATGTAGTCTGTCTAGCAGGGTGTGTTGTCTAATGAGCAACCAGAGCTCTTGCTTTTGTTTCCTTCTCAGTCTTTGCCTCATGTTTAAAATGCAGTCTCTGTGGGCTCTTTCAGTCCTGCCTGGGCACAGCCCCATCTTCACTACCTTCAGACAGCCTCTGGAAGTTCTCCAGACTCATACTTGTCTCATCAAACTGCTTCCCAAGTTTCAAGGCACTGTTAGTCAGTATATCCACTTAGAATTATTTCTTTGAATTTCCACTCTCTGGTTTTGTTTGATGGTACATTGACTGTTTTCTTTGTGTGAGATGGAGGTAATACTAACAGAAAGAGAGAAGAAAGCTATTGAGAAGAAGAAGAAAAAGTAAGCAGGAGGTATATATGTTAAAGCATTTAATTATATCCCCAGTGTAAAGATCTGATCCCTTACTAAGCTTTGAGCATCTCAGAGTCAAGACCCATATTCTCTTCACCCTGAGTCTGATAAATGTAGCACTCGTTTTTAAACTCTATTTAATTTGGGGTTCCTTAATACCCCTCCTTTTCAACCCCGAAACCCCAAGTGGGAGAGAGAAGGTTAGTGGGAAGAGGAGGAGCAGAACTTTTTACTTATGACTGTTTAGGGCCAATCAGTTCTTTTAGGGCTATACCAGTCTCCGTCAACAGCAAACACAGCAGGCTCCTCCCAGCTGCTCCACCCTTAAGCATTTCTCTCCATCCATCTGCTCCAAACTGCCACATGGCCCATTTCTGGTCTCTCCGAACCGCCACATACTACCTCACATGCCACCACCACACGTCTCACTTCCTCTTTGTGGGCTTTCTTATTTATATCCTCGGAGCCCTAGACCACGCCCCTTTCTGTGCCACACAGAGCAGGCCGTTTCCAGCTGTCAGAGGCCAGGCCCCACAGGAGACAGTTAGCAGCTGTGGGCAAACCAAAGCCCAACTAAATTCCCACACTTGGGATTAAAACAAAACCATAACATAACTGAGTTTACAAAGAAAGCAAAATTCCAATTACAGGTAGATAGCAGGTAAATAGTCTTGGTGGAATTTGTAGCACAAATTGATTGATTAATGTGGATATGGACATATATGAATTGTGTATGTTGATTATCCTTCTAAAAATGAACATTCATGCTCAAGAGGGAACAACTCAGAAAGCAGAACACACAACGAACAGTGCTTGGAGTTTCAGTTCATTGTGCACAGGAAGAATAAGCTGGACATTACATATAGGGATGTAGTATTGAAGGACCTGGGGGTTATTTTAATCACTTGGGTGAGGTAAGATAGACATGTAAAAAGTTGCATGTTTTAATGTATATGTCTTGACAGGTTTGTGGGTAGGTCTGTGAAACCATGACCGCAATCAAGCTTCAAGGTCATGAAACAAATTTTGTCTGTTATTCTTTTTTTATTATCATTTATTACCATTTATTCAATTTGTATCCTGACTGTGGCTCCCTCCCTTGTCTCCTCCCAGACCCAACCTCCCTTCCTCTTCTCCCCCTATACCCTTCCCCTAGTCCACTGATAGGGGAGGTCCTCCTCCCCTTCCATCTGACCCTAGCCTATCAGGTCTCATCAGGACTGCATTGTCTTCCTCTGTGGCCTGGCAAGGTCACACCCTCAAGGGGAGGTGATCAGAGAGCTAGCCACTGAGTTCATGCCAGAGAAAGTGCCCTTGGATACTGAGTCCATGGGCTACATCTGAGCCGGGTTTTAGGTCCTCTCCATGCATGGTCCTTGGTTTGGGTATCGCCTCTGCAGAGCCCCCAGGGTTAAGATTTTTTTGGCTCTGTTGGTCTCCTTTTGGAGCTCCTGTCTCTTCCAGGTCTTTCTATTTCCCCCTTCTTTCATAAGATTCCCTACACTCTGCCCAAAGTTTGGCTATGAGTCTCAGTCTCTGCTTCAATACCCCAATCAGTATAGTCTTCCTAATTGCATTTGTTTGGGAGGAAGTGACAAGGACACTTGACATAAATTACTGTTAGAATACTGAGATGAATTGGCATTTTAAAAAAAAAAGGAAAGGTTTATTTCAGCTCAGCATTTTACAGGCCTCAATGCTTGGTTAGCCCTGGGACTTACAGTGAGACAGACCATCATGGGAGTTGTATCGTGTGTAGAGGAGACTGCTTACCTCATGGTGACCAGAAATCAAGGAAATAGAGTCAAGTCCTGGAGCCCAGTATACCCTTGTATGGTCTGTTTCCTTCAAGTGCGCCCCACATCTGAACGTTCTGTAGCTTTCCAGTAACATAATGGGGCTGATGACCATCTCCTTAGCCTTTAGGAAACATTTTAGATCTAGGCGCAGCAATGTAAATGTAAATCCTCCTAGTGACCTAGGTGAATACAACAGTGCCACCGGGCAAGCCACTGTACAGCAGACCTCCACAGTGTGCCTGTCGTACAGAACTTCAGCGTCTTTCTTTGCACCATCACCTCCATTCTCCCGTCCCCTCAACCCTTGCCAACCACTGCTGTGCTCTGTGTCTGTGACTGTAGCTGCTGTAGACTCCGCAGGTGAACCGTCCAGTGTCTTCTTCCTGCACCCACTGAATTTTCGTCACAGAAAATTGCCCTCCCAGTCTATCAGTGTTTTCACAGGTAGCATGGTTTCCTTTCCTCTCTTAAAAATACGTATATATTTATTTTCTATGGCTCTGTGCATGCCTAAGTGTATTATGTGCACAGTGTCCACAGAGGCCCAGAATCTCGGGTCCCAGAGAGCTGGAGTTACAGGTGAGTGTGAGCCAGCCACTGGGTGTGAAGAGACCCTGGGTCCCCTGCAGGAGCAAGGCGTGCTCTTCCGTGCTAAGCCACCCCTCCAGAGCCTCTGCAAGATCAATAATATTCAATTACGTGTGCATTCCACACGTTCTCTCCAATCAGCCATGCAGGTTGTTTCCACAGCCTGGCTGTTGACAATGATGTAAAATAAAACAACGCACACACGTCTCTTAAATGTACTAACCTTGGTTCTGCTGAAGATGGATCCAGAAATGACACTGCTTGGTCCTAAACCATTTCTATGTTTAAATTTTTCAAGTTTTTTTGTTTGTTTGTTTTTTTACTTTTAATTACGTGTATTTTTGTAAGTCTCTTGTATTCTATGCGTATGAGCACTAGTGCCCACAGAAACCAGAGGAGGTCTCTATTCCCTGGGTGTGGAGTTAGAGACGGTTGTGAGCCATCACTTGACATGGGTTCTGGAAGACTCAGGGCCCCTGAAAGAACAGTAATCCATCTTAACAGCTGAGCCATTCCTCCAGCTCAGTGTGTGTGTGTGTGTGTGTGTGTGTGTGTGTGTGTCTGTGTCTGTGTCTGTGTCTGTGTCTCTGTGTGTCTGTGTCCAGGTGTCTGTGTGTGCATGCATGCTCACTCTTCAAACTATTTTCTGTGATAGTTATACCAATTTACATTCTAATCCACAAAGACAAAGGCTTATATTCTACTTTTGCCAACATTTGTTATTTTTGAAATTATAAAACATAAGTTATACACACACACACATATATATATGTATATATATGTATGTATTTATGTGTGTGTGTGCATGCATGAGAGGTCAGAGGACAACATGGGAAAGTCACTTCCCTCTTCCCAATATGTGGGCTCCTTGGGTTGACCTGAAGCTTGGCCATGAACGCCTTTAGCCGCTGAGCTACCTTTAAAGCCCCAGTTTTGTTTTGTTTATTTATTATTTTTTATTTCTTTTCTGTCTTCTTTCTCTATTTAGTCATGTGTAGATGTGTGTGTATGTGTGGGGGGTATCTGGTTTTTGCTTTGTTGTTTTTGAGACACAAGTTTGCTGTGCAGCCAGGCTTGCCTCAAACTGGTTATCCTGCTGCCTCAGCTTCCCTCGTTCCCGGATTATAGGTGTGTACAACTGTGCCTGGCCCTACAATCCCCTTTCTTTTTTTTTTATTAATTTTTTATATTAATTACAGTTTATTCACTTTGTATCCCAGCTGTAGCCCCCTCCCTTATTCCCTCCCAATTCTACCCTCCCTCCTTCATCCCCTCCCATGCCCCTCTCCAAATCTAGTGATAGGGGAGGTCTTGTCACAGAGCTGTAGGGTGCCACAGGTGTCACAGTGTCCCCGTCTGTCCACACATCTTCTTCGCGGGTACATGCTCATTGCAATGAGCCATTGGTCTGGTTAGCCGTCTGTGGCTTCTGTGACACCATCAATATTAGATCCTCACCAGGACTCCTCCCAGCTAGCCCACTGTTGCCCAGTCTCATGGAGATCCTGCGGCTATAGATTGGCAAAACTAGCCCTTTTACATGCCCCAACAGTTCACAGATGATGTGGATGTGGGATGGGCCAACTCAAAGCCCTGGATCAGGGCCTGGGTGGCAGCTCTCCAGCTCTCCCCTACCCACCCACCAGGTGAGCTCTCCAGCACTGCTCTGGCTAAGCCTTCCAATGGCACCACCTGCAGGAGGCAGGGTCAGCTCTCCTGCTCTTGGGGCCAACTCACCAGCACCCACACCTCCAAAGTCAACCCTACTGAGCTGCTCATCAAAGCACAAGGCCCACTCTTTCAACTGATAGAGCTGCCAAGGGGCTGGGCCAGGTCTCCTGCTCTCACACCCTTGGGGCTGGCTCACTTGTGCCTTCGATATCTGGGCCTGCTCCACTGTGCTGCCCAGGTGAGGCCCAGGGCCAGTTCTCCCAAGTGCAGCCAGTGAGGGGCAGGGATAGCTCGCCAACTTTCATGACACCAAGAGTCAGCTCTCCTGACTGCCTCAGGTGGCAAGGGGCAAGGGCGCAAGGGGGTCCTTCTTGTTTTATGCTTGACACTGCCTGCCTAGGTTTAAAAGTTGAATGCTGATATCATAAGTGCTCATCCATGTAGAGTCACACAGAGAAGAAAGACAGCACCTTTTATTAAGACCTTTTATTTGCAATGGAGTTTCCATACAGGAACACAAAGGCCTCTTGCTGGTAACCCAGCTCTGAGTGTTGAGGGAGAGGTTCACCAGAGCGCAAACAACTTGAAAGCTTGTCCAAGCTCAGGTCCCCAAAGCAGAGGAACTCAGAGCTGAGCGGTACAGGATCTAAAACTTCCAAAGCCCCACATGCACTGCTCTGAGACTGGCAGATACTCAGCACATTGGTATCTCCACAGAACACAACAGATCTGGAGTCCAGAGAACCTGGATAGGAGGACCTGGGGAGAGCTGTGAAATGCCTTGAGAAAAAGGGATTGCATGTTCCCTAAAGAGGGAACATCGTGGACAGGGAGTGGAGAAGAGCTTCAGCTCTCAGCTCAGGGTTGTGGCACAAGTGAGGAGGCCGCCATGGCTGTCTGCTTGAGAATCTTGCAAGGCTACGCAGAACCTGCTCCTCAACTCACTCTAACTTTATTCATGCATTCCAACACTTTTTGTAGATCTCTTTAAATTATAAAAGCAATATGTATTTAATTTTAGAAAATTTATAAAATGAAGAAAAATATATAAAATAAGATATGATTAAACGTAATGGTACTGATTAGACAAACTACTTATTCATGAGTAAGATTCTTATTTACATACTTGAATAATATTCTATTCGTTTTTTTTCTCTTGCTGTTTTGGAAGATAATTATTTCAAGAATGTTTTCATGTCATTTGGAATTTTCAAATTGCTGTTTAAGGACATATAGCATTCTTCTTTATAAAGATGTCATAGTTTATTTAATTGCATCCTCATCATTTTACATTTTACGTTTAGGTCATCTCCCATTGGTTAGCAGCTTAATACAAAGCCAGAGAGATGTAGTGTGTATGAAATCAGATTTCCAAATGCTTCATCTTACTTACTAATTCTCTGAAGGAGGACAGTTTCTACACTTCTGATCAGGACAGAGTCCACAGAAGCAGCTTTTGCCACATCAGACTATAACATTGTAATGATCTGTTTATCTGGAAGTTTTCTTATTTGGGTCCTTCTACATATTATCTCCTACTAGATTATAAAATTAAAAACTGAAATTAAATAAAGATGTAGGTATAAATATATATAACTGATATGTAATATAATTATTATGTAATAAATAATATCTAAACATATATAAAATTCCGATAAATAAATATAAAGCTATGTATAAATAATATCTATAAATAGATGCAAAGGGCAGATAAAATGGCTAGTACTTAACAGCTAAGCAGCTGTCCGCTACGACCCTCTTCCTTTTATTGTATCAGATAACCACAAATCATTAACCAAAGGGTTTCATTTTGTTTTCTAAAGATACATTAGCCAAATACAGAATTAAGCTGGGTCTGTGAGATCAAATACTAAGGGCTAGAAGCTCTTTGATCTAGCATTTGGGTCGCCTTAGCAATGAAATTGGGTTGCACAACTGATCTGATTGATCATGAAGAAATATGTTGTTAAAATAAACACAAAATATATTTAGCAATTTGCTTAAGTGACCCTATGTTAGTGGAATTAGACAGTCACCATCACACTGCCCAGTTAAGAACTTTGAGAGTCACATTAAAGAGCACTGTGCCTTTAAGAAACCTAAAGAAACTTGAACTTAATTGTAACTGTAAGGAGTTAGTGTTTTGCTCTGTGGGGCTCTTTTGGGCATTTCTCCTTCAGTGGTCTGTGTGGAGGAGACACATGTTTTGTTTGTGGCTGAAAACCCTGTATCAAGTTAACAGGGTTTCAGCAAAGCTGGAAGTGGTTATTATAATAAAGTGGTCTAAAAGTAGACAGTCTGTCAGGTGTATGCCACTTCCTCAAAGCCAACAGAAGCCATTTGTCAGTATGTTTCATGGCTAAGGTCTTCTCCAAAGCTCTCTCAGACATCTCAGTCAGATGTAGGGAAACTGCAGCACTGTGCTTCTCTGTTTTCTGTGGGCCCATTTCACTCAGGCATCCATTCTTGTGATATGGATTTGTCAGTTAGTTTGCAAATAAATACAGAATAGCGATTTGGGCTGTCATCATGCCATTCCTAGCGTGCCAGTCAAAGCTCATTTCCCTGAACAACCAGTGAGCCCATCAAACGCATAGAGCCTTTTGCACTGCTATATTAATAACTAGACAGCATGTGGAGTGTTGTTGTACAGAAAGACTGGAGCCCTCTTGCTCCTATTGGTGGTTAGAGAAAATGAGCTTCTCTCCTGGAAGGAATCTTGAAGTGATTCAGCTGCTCCAACGAATCCTTGCTAATAAAACATGGTTTTGGCAAGCAGGGGAAGCAAGGCTTTTAACCCCCCTGGTTAAGAGGAGTCCTTTTACCTTTGTAGACTAGCAAATGCTTCATTCACATTTTCTTCTGGGGGCCGTGATTGCCTCATATACCCTGCACACATAGCGTGAAAATAATTTTATAAAGTCAAGGGGATTATTTTTTTTCTGCATTCACAGGTGTTTGACAACTATGCTTACTGTAGAATCCTGTTGAAGGCATAGAACCCTGTGGGTGAGAAACCTGATAATACATCAACTCTTATTTTTTTTTTTTTACATGTAATCTCTTCTGGCAGATAATAGACCTAGATTTTATTTTTATTGTTGTAAAATGTGGCATCTGTGTGACTAGCTCTGTGCCTGGTTCATTTGTGAGGCAGCGCGCTGTTGGAGCAGATATTTGTGTGGGACGATTGGCTACAAATTTCACCTTCCCCTTTCAACAGCCTTGGGAGGAATTGCTTAAACTCTCCTGTCTCCGTTCTTCCTTCAGAAGGGGGAGAATGGTAACACTCCCTCCCTGGAACACTGACCACACTGAGTAAACATGGACAAATTGCACAAATTGTATCTGTCATACCGTTAGCTCTCAGGTAACCATTGGCTACAGATTACAGCTCTCAGGATGAAATCTGTGTGTCATCAGAAGCTGGTCCTGTGCGATCTTTGCTTCTTCTCTGCTGTGTTTTTTCAACTACTTTCTATATTCTAATTTGCCTATCAGGCTTTATATTGCATTTAAAATTTTTGTTACTATTATATAATTTTCAAGAAATAATCCCTGTTCTTGGAGACATTCTGGTTCCCTAGCACTTTGTCCTTATCCTGTAGATGATAATTTAGAAACATGTTGGCTGATGCTTTATGAATAATCTCTTTCTTCAATATCAGATTTCTCGCTGTTTTGACTCTTATATTTTGCAGGTTTTTTTTTCAAATGTTGATTACTTTCAATATCACACCAATGTTTAAGAGTAGACAGGCAGAATTTCTAATTTGGCGTTTGGATAGGAGAGCCATATTTGTAAAGCCACAGGTGAAAAACTCTATATCATGAGCCCTTTGAATGCTGCAGTGCAACCGTGATCATTGTTCCAAATGACAATGACCTCTACACAGTTGTGGAGGTGTATCTTTCCTGGATATATATATATATCCACTCTATCCTTGAGGGTAACTGCTGCTTTCTTTTAGTACAATGCCCAAGGCAGGAGGAGGTAAATGGATTGGTTATTCAATAGTAAATGTCTTCTTCTTCTTCTTCTTCTTCTTCTTCTTCTTCTTCTTCTTCTTCTTCTTCTTCTTCTTCTTCTTCTTCTTCTTCTTCTTCTTCATCTTGTCCTCTTTGAGACTAGGGCTCTCTTTGAGCCAGGCTGACCTTAGACCTATGGTCCTCCTGTCTTAGCCTCCCAGATGCTATAAGCATGTGCCAACACCCGCTCCTAATCAATTTTCTTTGATTTCACCCAATTTAGCTGCATGTTCCATCTCAGCTCTCCTTGCTACCTTAGCCTCGTGGGTGCTCCTTGGAACAGGTTGTTACAGCAGTCATTTGTCGCACCCTGCTATTACACATCATTCCAGCATCTTGCTTCTTCTCTTCTGCCCCATCATTTTATCTGTATTTTGTTTTCAACAACTAGCATTTCTCTCTCTATTGTGTTTCCTTTTATATTTTTGTTTTCATTATTATATTTTTCTTTTCTCCCTTTAACACAGTATTTATAAGGGTAAGAAGAGATTTTAAAAATGTTTTCAACTTTTTATTTTCAACATCTTAAATTCTGATGTACTTTAAAAATATGTGCATATATAATACATATATAAAGTTAACACATTATCATGACAATTAGGATCTAATAATATAGCTAATTCTCAACAAATATAACCAGTAGGATGAGACAGTACCATCACCATCCTGTCAGTTCCCTTGAGGGTAAACTGCCAAACCATCTGTTCTGCCTTGGCTTCCGCTTGACTCTGCATGTGTCAAGTGTGGCACAGGTGGGCATCAAGTAGTCACATATATTAAAAGCAGATCATTTATGGCTTTGCTCACAAATCCTTGTCCATCTCCAGTCTTCTGTCCAGTTCTTTGCTCAGTGTTGAGAATAGACAAAAAAATAAAGACATGGTTTCTGCCCATATGTAACTTATTCAGAGACAAATGCTAATATTTAAAGATCTTTATTTCAAGGTATTACAATATGAAAAATGTTAATTAGGAGGAAACGTATAAGCTTGACTATGGCAATGCTACATGTCAACACTCATGAAGATGCTGTGAATTTCTACACAAATTTTACTTTAATAAGTCGTTTTTCAACATAGTAAGGCAAAATTAAATTGTTGCAAAAGTAAGTCCAACCCCAAAATGTACAAGACATATATCTAGATGCAGATAAAATATTAGAGAAAAAAGGAAGTAATGACGTAGATTTTAAAACTCAGCATGTAAGTTGTTGATTTTTTAATAATCAATATATTGAATCAATGCAAGGTTACATGCTTTTTTGTTTGTTTTGTATTGTTAGTGAGAAATTCATAAAAAGATTTTTAAAAGTAAGTGCAAAGACAAAAATTCTAAAGCCAAGATATTTTTAGAAACAGAATACCATAGGTATTTTCTCAAGAATTTACATTATATAAATTAAGTTATAGCTGTACAAGACTAGGCCCTCCATTCCTAAAAACAAAACAAAACAACAAACAAATAAAATACTTGAAAATAATCATCACAAAAGATGCTAAAAGATCTGATAGGCTAGGATCAGATAGCAGGGGAGGAGGACCACCCCTGTGAGTGGACCAGAGGAAGGACATAGGGGGAGCGGAAGGGAGGGAGGATGGGACCTAGACAAGATGAAGGACGGGGCTACAGCCGGGATACAAAGTGAATAAATTGTAATTAATAATAATAATAGTAATAACAATAATAAAGAAAAAGAAGAAAAGAAAGACTAATCTCAGAAAAAATTAAGACAAGAGATTACAAACAACAGTCTATGGTGTTCAAGAAGACCTTCCAGCATGTTGATCTTGGTATAAGATACAAGGACACCAACCAGTTAACTAATCAGGTGGGAGGACAAGAAGAGGATAGAGGATATTATGCAATAGGAACTCTGTACAAGTCCCTGAGGAGAAAAAGCAATGATAGAATAATGGGCTGAAAGTGTAAAGAAGAGGAAAGATTTATTGTCCAGGTCTTCTTCTGTTTTAGCCTAAATATTTAGACACCAGCACTGGCCAAATGGGCAGAGCCTGTACCCTCACTGGAGATAATCATTCAAGAAGTTGTGCTTCTGTCAATGCATTGCCACTATTTCCCCTAAATAAATGCTCATGTTCCTAGATAATGAAAAACAACCTAAGGATGTGATATTGCATCTAGTCTTAGGGGAGGGTTATGTACATATATCAAATAACCATCATGAGCTGCTAGTCCACCTGTAAGGGTCTTACATAATAACAGCTAGCCGTGAAGGGAAGAGAATATTGTTCAAAACCCAAAGACTCAGAGGAGGCTCAATATATATACAAAGTTACAGTGCTCAAAAACTTAGAATTCGCTCACAAACAAAATTCATTCACAGTATGTGCACTTCAGACACAAGACCCAGAGGTCCTGCAAGCTTCCAAAGGAGGGGAAAACAACCAACAACCCTATGCAGCTATAATACCTATGAACCACAACACTGACCAACATAACACCATCATGCATGCGTGCAGTAGTGGCATGCATATCCTGGCAGTAACCAAGAGCTCTACGTGGACTGAATACCCGCTCAACAAGAGGGAAACTGTGCCTGGGACTGGAAACCTAGCCAACTACCCAAGGCTAGTAAGGTCAAGGATCTTGGAGGAGAACCTACAACTAACAATCTACTAAACCAGCATAATCTCTGCTACATTCTAAATATGTGTCCTTATATCCACATGTAAGTGTAGGCATAACTAAGGAAATTTCTTCTGCAACATGTAGATGAAAGAAATTTAAATTAAGGGCTTGAAACTTATTTCATTAAAAAAAAGAAAGGAATTAAAATAAAAGCTATTCCAACTCATAGACTGTTTCTTCTAGGCCGATATCTTAAAGAATAGAATTCTATGATGGTCCAAGTGGCTGTGGTCTTTTGGAATGGTCTTGGGTAGTGTACTTGTCATTACTTTCTTGTCTGTGACACACTATAAGAATACTTCACTTGGGTATGGTTGTAAGAAAGAAATAATGTGATGAAGAAATTGTACCTTGTGTTTTTAACACCACTCATTAATAATTATGAACCATAACATAATGAAAACAATTGTCTATAAAGCTATAATGTTCTATAGAAGATTTTATGGTCTCTAAAATCTATATGTGTTTTAAAAAGAAAACTTTCAAAAATAATATGAGAACCAGTCTTTAAAATGTGAAATTTTATGCACTATTTTATACCCCACACCTAAATTTTGAAAACAGACTCCCAGGAACTCAGCAAAAGGCAGAGAGAAATGACTTTGTGGTTTTAAAGGCTGTAGCTCATCTAGAAAGCAAATTGCCCCGTGTGAGTGATCAGGACTTGATTAATTGTTTTGAGGATCCTTAATTGCCTGCTGTTTATCAATATAATTTAATTGCCAGGGAACTGGATTGTGCTATAAATAGACCAAGTACTATTTTATGAGAAATGATGTCATGTTTTTCTTCAGAATAAGTAGTATGAAAGACAATACTCTTGCTATTTGGTTTTGACACTGACACTAAAAATAGTACCGAAGACAGTTGAATTTCATTTCTGCTTTCTGTGTATAAAATGCAAGAGTATAAGCTCATCAGTCTTCTCTCAGTTTAAAAGGAAAGGCGTTGGTGCTTTCTGTGGCAGCCCACATACTAAAATGAGAAGATACAGATTTGTGTAGCCCCTTCCTACGTATGACGCACTATTCACTGAAGCGTACATATTTTGGGGGTTGGAGTAGGGAAAGGGTGGAGTGGAAATTATGCAAATACAATGCTTACCATTTGATACTCTCAAAATTTTTTCAATTGGGGAGAAGGAGTAAAATATAGATTGGCCCACTTAGGCACAGACACTTGTAAATATTTACAAAATTTTACTCATAGCTGATATAATAGCCGAATGTCTGCTGTTATAAACAGTGAAGAGACTGTGTCTCATTCAAATGCCTAATTCTATAGTACCCTTGAATTTTACTATGAAGACGTTTGTCACATTCTCAAAGAACGCTTGAGTGGCTGACATCACTCCCTTCCGGCTGGACGCCTCTGTGGAAGTTTAGCACCGCAGAAAGTTTAGTCTTGACAACAAGCCTGTAGGAGAAGAACAAGTCACAGTCATGTGATGCTTAGAGTTTTTCACCGGTCAGTTTGTTTTAATGACATGTTTGTGTTTTCTGGGACAATCTATCCTCAGCGGCACCTGCCATTTTTATTTTCTAAGCTGATTTCTGTCTCTGGAGTATGAATATTACACATGACTCTTGTTGGACAGCTAAATATTTCTGGATTTTAGCTTCTGTATGTCTTGAGGTAGTAATACTATCACTAGCCAATGTTCTATATGTAGATGTGAAAAATTTTAACTGTCCCCAGTGAATCAGAGAACTAGTTCCTTAAACATAATGAAACAACAGATTTTTGTAAGATTTATGTTTAGTTTTTTTATATACTATATACCTACAAAAGTACAAAATAAAAATTGTAAGTCCAAATTATTTGCATTTATACAATTAATGTTCTGGCTACTTGAATTCAGTTTGCAACTTATTTAAAAATGTTTCTTAGCTCCTTAAGAGATAGGGTGTCATACCCAGGCTGGCGTTGAACTCACTATGTACATAAGGATGACTTTGACTTTTTGATGCTCCTGTATTTAAACCCTGAGTGCTCCAGTCACAAATGTGTGCTACGATGCCTGGTTTAGGGGATCTGGGCTCAAGTTGAGAGCTTGATGCATGCCAAGCAAGCACTCTACCAATTCAGCCACCACCCCAGAAAAGCTGGTAGTTCTAACATCAACTAAAATAACGTATTTTTTGTCTCCTAATGTTTGATGTTTGTTGTATAATTCTAATATATATTTAGAATATTTGTATGCATATATAATATAAAGTATACTTATATACTTATGTACTTATATACCTATATATAAGTATATAATTATATATAAGTATATAAGTGTATATGAGTATATAATATAATTATATATAATTATATTATATACTTATATGTACTATATGTAATATTACATACATTATTATTATATTATTATATATAATTATGTTTTATATAAATGTATAATATATTACATATATTATGTAATATATAATTATATATAATTATATACTTATATGTATATATTATAGATGTATAAAAATATATTTAGAATATATACACAGATATATTCTAGACGAACAATGAATGACTTTATGCTATAACTTACACAAATGTCCTCATTTGTTTGTAGACAAACACCATTCCTAGGACTACCTTTGTGCAAAATACAATGTAACCTCCCCAGAATGTTCATAAAGGAGCCACATGACCCATCAGTTAAACCTGTGGGTATATCTATAGGAAAGGAAACCCATATGTAGACAAGACACCTAGGACCCTCTGTTTGCTGCATATAGTATCAAAAGTAATAATATAAAAAGTCATCCATCAATGAATGGTTGAAATGCATGTATGCAAATTTACTCAATGGAAAACCATTCACCCATGAAAAGGGTGAGTGCTTTCATTGCATCATAACAAACTACGGGAGCATTTGGCATATTTGGGCATTTGGTAATTAGATAGATTTTTATGATTCTCTAATGAATAACTACTTCAGTGCCCTGTGTATAAGAAGTGTTCATTAATTTTAAGCAGGGCAGAACAAATACAAAGTCAGGCTACATTACCTGTATAGCTAGTTCTCCTTCCATATCCTAAATGGTGATAAGCACATTATGCTGAGTCATGGCGTACGGACTTTATAAATTGAGTCATATTCTAGGTGAAGCAGGGTACTTCATTACATAAGAAATTGCTGTGCAAACCCCCTTGAAATGTGAGTGAGTGCTTCCTGCTTTCAAACTTTCCAATTTTTGTCATGTTCCTTTAACATCTATATCAATATTTACCTGAGCTACTTCTTTAATGTCTGTCTTTTTTTAGATTTAAATTCTATTTCACCTCCATTTTTATGATTATCCCTTGCCATAAATAGAAATAATTGAGAAAATAAGTGTGTAGCCGTGAAAATTAAGTATTTGTGTACTGCTACCTATAGACCAGATTGATGGTGACAGATATATTGCATTCTGGAAAATTGCTCTATGTGACTGTAATTTAGATTTTTATAAATTTAATTTTGTAAAATGTAATTTACATAGATAATATCTCAGTATTGGCAGAAGTCACGTATCTTGTATATCTATTTTTCTCTAGCACTTAGTTGTTGACATACAACAGGTATTAAGTAAGAAATTAATATCAATTTAAATTAACTAAGGAGTCCTGTGTTTAGATAGCTGTTCTCTAAAGAGTTATATGATAATGACTTAACAAGAAAATGATGCTCAAACTGTAGGTGACAATATACCACAGCAACTTCTGTTTGCACGGGAGAAGCGCAATGAATAGCATTTCTATTAAAGGTCAATGACTCCAAGAGTGTGTGGGTGAAAGCAGTGCCCTGTGGGTGCCGTGGAGTCGAAGAAGGGAAGTGAGAGAGCAGGGTGGAGGAGGGGGCTGGGTGCTCGCTCACAGATAAACGCAGGGTGCTGTGGGCTCTATGGTGTGAGTGAAGGGCCATGGGGGAACAGGGTGGAGGAGGGGGCTTGGAGACTAGAAAAGGGATGATGAGAGGAAAGACATCTAGAAATAAACACCCATCTCACAGAGGGAGCAGAACTTACAGTCATGGTAAGTCAGGAAGAAAGGACAGAATGGAAGACAGCATAGGCAGGAGAGTCACAAAGCTCTGTTCGAGCCACAGTTTTGGACAATGACCATTTCTTTTTTTTTTTTTTTTTAAATCTTTTATTTATTTTTTATTAATTACACTTTATTCATTTTGTATCCCCCCATAAGCCCCTCCCTCCTCCCCTGCCAATCCCACCCTCCCTCCCCTTTCTGCATGCATGCCACTCCCCAAGTCCACTGATAGGGGAGGTCCTCCTCTCCTTCTTTCTGATCTTAGTCTATCAGTTCTCATCAAAAGTGGCTGCATTGTCCTCTACTGTGGCCTGGTAAGGCTGCTCCCCCCCAGGGGGAAGTGATCAAAGAGCAGGCCAATCAGATTATGTCAGAGGCAGTCCCTCTTCCCATTACTATGTAACCCACTTGGACACTGAACTGCCATGGGCTACACCTGTGCAGGGGTTCCAGGTCATCTCCACAAATAGTCCTTGGTTGGAGTAGGAGTCCCTGGGAAGTTCCCTGTGTTCAAATTATCTTGTTCTGTTGCTCTGCTTGTGGAGTTCCCGTTCCCTCCAGCTCTTACTATTTCCCACTTCTTACATAAAATTCCATTCACTCTGCCCATCAGTTGGCCATCAGGCTCAGCATCTGCTTTGACAGTCTATACTGCAGAAGCTTTCAGAGGACCTCTGTGGCAGGTTTCAAGGTGGTTTCCTGTTTTCTTCTGGCTTTCAGAGGCCCTCTGTAGCGGGTTCCGAGGTTGTTTCCTATTTTCGTTTTCTTCTGATGTCCATCCTCTTTGCCTTTCAGGATGGGGATTGAACATTTTAGTTAGGGTCCTCTCTTTTGCTTAGTTTGTTTAGATGTACAGCTTTTAGTGGGTTTATTCTATATTGTATGTTTATATGAGTGAGTATATACCGTGAGTGTCTTTTTGCTTCTGGGTCAACTCACTCAGGATGATCCTTTCCAGGTCCCACCATTTACCTGCAAATTTCATGATTTCCTTATTTTTCATTGCTGAGTAATACTCCATTGTATAGATGTACCACAGTTTCTGCATCCATTCTTCAGTTGAGGGGCATCTGGGTTGTTTCCAGCTTCTGGCTATTACAAATAAAGCTGCTACAAACATGGTTGAACAAATGTCCTTGTTGTGTACTTGCGCCTCTTTTGGGTATATGCCTAGGAGTGGTATGGCTGGATCTTGAGGAAGCGCTATTCCTAGTTGTCTGAGAAAGCGCCAGATTGATTTCCAGAGTGGTTGTACCAGTTTACATTCCCACCAGCAGTGGAGAAGCGTTCCCCTTTCTCCACAACCTCTCCAGCATGTGTTGTCCCTTGAGATTTTCATCTTGGCCATTCTGATGGGTGTAAGGTGAAATCTCAGGGTTGTTTTGATTTGCATTTCCCTAATGGCTAATGAGGTTGAGCATTTCTTTAAGTGCTTCTCTGCCATTCGATATTCCTCTGCAGAGAATTCTCTCTTTAGCTCTGTTCCCCATTTTTTAAGTGGATTACTTGGTTTGTTGCTTTTCAGCTTGTTTAGTTCTTTATATATATTGGATATGAGTCCTCTGTCAGATAGAGGGTTGGTGATGATTCTTTCCCAATCTGTAGGCAGTCGCTTTGTTTTGATGACGGTGTCCTTTGCTTTACAGAAGCTTTTCAATTTCATGAGGTCCCATTTATTGATTGTTGCTCTTAGAGCCTGTGCTGTTGGTGTTCTGTTCAGGAAGTTTTCTCCTGTACCAATGAGTTCTAGGGAATTCCCCACTTTTTTTTCTAGCCGATTTAATGTGTCTGGTTTTATGTTGAGGTCTTTGATCCACTTGGACTTCAGTTTTGTGCAGGGTGATAAGTATGGATCTATTTTCATTTTTCTACATGTAGACATCCAGTTGGACCAGCACCATTTGTTGAAGATGCTATCATTTTTCCATTGTATGGTTTTGGCATCTTTGTCAAAAATCAGGTGTCCGTAAGTGTGTGGGTTTATTTCTGGGTCTTCTGTTCGATTCCATTGATCCACCATTCTGTTTCTATGCCAGTACCATGCAGTTTTTATAACTGTTGCTCTATAGTACAGCTTGAGATCAGGGATGGAGATACCTCCAGAAGATCTTTTATTGTAGAGGATTGTTTTAGCAATTCTCGGTTTCTTGTTATTCCATACAAAGTTGAGAATTTTTCTTTCCAGGTCTGTAAAGAATTGTGTTGGCAATTTGATGGGAATTGCATTAAATCTGTAGATTGCTTTTGGTAAGATGGCCATTTTTACTATGTTAATCCTGCCAAGCCATGAGCATGGGAGATCTTTCCATCTTCTCATATCTTCCTCTAATTCTTTCTTCAGAGACTTGAAATTTTTTTCATACAAGTCTTTGACTTCCTTGGTTAGGGTTACGCCAAGGTACTTTATGTCATTTGTGGCTATTGTGAATGGTGTTGTTTCTCTAATTTCTTTCTCAGCCCTTTTGTCTTTTGTATACAGGAGTGCTACTGATTTTTTTGAGTTAATTTTATATCCGGCCACTTTGCTGAAGGTGTTTATCAGCTGTAGGAGTTCCCTGGTAGAGTTTTTGGGGTCACTCATATATACTATCATATCATCTGCAAATAGTGATAATTTGACTTCTTCCTTTCCCATCTGTATCCCTTTGATCTCCTTCGACTGTCTTATTGCTCTAGCAAGGACTTCCAGCACTATGTTGAAGAGATATGGAGACAGTGGGCAGCCTTGTCTTGTCCCTGATTTCAGTGGGATTGCTTTAAGTTTCTCTCCGTTCAGTTTGATGTTGGCTATAGGCTTGCTGTATATCGCCTTTACTATGTTTAGATATGTGCCTTGTATCCCTGAACTTTCCAGTACTTTAAACATGAATGGATGTTGGATTTTGTCAAATGCTTTTTCAGCATCTAGGGAGATTATCATGTGGTTTTTTTCTTTCAGTTTGTTAATATGGTGGATCACATTGATGGATTTCCGTATACTGAACCACCCCTGCATACCTGGGATGAAGCCTACTTGGTCATAGTGGATAATATCTTTGATGTGTTCTTGGATCCGGTTTGCAAGTATTTTGTTAAGTATTTTTGCATCAATGTTCATAAGGGAGATTGGCCTGAAATTCTCTTTCTTTGTTGAGTCTTTGTGATGTTTA
The DNA here is from genome assembly GCF_907164565.1 of Psammomys obesus. Taxonomy (NCBI): domain Eukaryota; kingdom Metazoa; phylum Chordata; class Mammalia; order Rodentia; family Muridae; genus Psammomys; species Psammomys obesus. The sequence goes on from NW_026596085.1 coordinate 5,684,811, forward strand.
GGTACCAAGGTGATTGTGGCTTCATAGAATGAGTTTGGTAATGTTCCTTCTGTTTCTATTTTGTGGAATAGTTTGAAGAGAATTGGAGTTAGCTCTTCTTTGAAGGTCTGGTAGAATTCTGCACTGAAGCCATCTGGTCCTGGGCTTTTTTTGGATGGGAGACTTTTGATGACTGCTTCTATTTCTTTGGGGGATATAGGACTATTTAGTTGATTTACCTGGTCCTGATTCAGCTTTGGTGAGTCAAATCGATCAAGAAAATTGTCCATTTCATTTAGATTTTCAAATTTTGTGGCATATAGACTTTTGAAGTAAGTCCTAATGATTGTTTGGATTTCCTCAGTGTCTGTAGTTATGTCCCCCTTTTCATTTCTGATTTTGTTGATTTGGGTGGTGTCTCTCTGCCTTTTAGTTAGCTTGGCTAAGGGTTTGTCTATCTTGTTGATTTTCTCAAAGAACCAGCTCTTGGTTTCATTGATTCTTTGAATTGTTTTATTTGTTTCTAATTGATTGATTTCAGCCCTGAGTTTGATTATTTCCAGCCGTCTACTCCTTTTTGGTGTGTCTGCTTCTTCTTTTTCTAGGGTTTTTAAGTGGGCCATTAAGTTGCTTGAATGAGCTGTCTCGAATTTCTTCTTGAAGGCACTTAGTGCTATGAACTTTCCTCTTAGCACTGCTTTCATTGTGTCCCACAAGTTAGGGTATGTTGTGTCTTCATTTTCATTGAGTTCTAGAAAGGCTTTAATTTCTTTCTTTATTTCTTCCCTGACCCAGCTGTCATTTAGTAACAAGTTGTTCAGTTTCCATGAGTGTGTAGGCTTTTTGCTATTTCTGTTGTTGTTGAAGTCCAGCTTTATTCCATGGTGATCAGACAGGATACAAGGGATTATTTCAGTCTTCTTGTATCTGTTGAGGCTTGCTTTGTGACCAACTATATGGTCTATTTTGGAGAAGGTTCCATGAGGTGCTGAGAAGAAGGTAAATTCTTTTGTGTTTGGGTGTAAAGTTCTGTAGATGTCTGTGAGGTCCATTTGATTCATGACCTCTGTCAGAGATATTGTTTCTTTGTTTAATTTCTGTTTTGTTGACCTGTCCTTTGTCGAGAGTGGGGTGTTGAAGTCTCCCACTATTAATGTGTGGGGATCTATATGTGGTTTAAATTTTATCAATGTTTCTTTTACAAATGTGGGTGCTCTTGTATTTGGGGCATAGATGTTCAGGATTGTGATGTCTTCCTGGTGGAATTTTCCCTTGATGAGTATGAAGTGTCCTTCCTCATCTCTTTTTATTATTTTTGGTTGAAAGTCTATTTTATCAGATATTAGAATGGCTACTCCTGCTTGTTTCTTGGGTCCATTTGCTTGGAAAGTCATCTTCCAACCTTTTACCCTCAGGTAATGTCTATCTTTGTGTCTTAGGTGTGTTTCTTGTATGCAACAGATTGCTGGGTTTTGTTTACGTATCCATTCTGTTAATCTGTGTCTTTTTACTGGAGAGTTGAGTCCATTGATGTTGAGAGAGATTAATGACCAGTGGCTGTTAGATCCTTTGATTTTGATGTTGGCTGTGTTCATAAGTTTGTGTGCTTGGTTGCTTTTTGTTTTGCTGTAGTAAGGTTAATTATTTCCTGTGTTTTCTTGACAGAAGCTAATTTTCTTGGGTTGTATTTTCCCTTCCAGTGTCTTCTGTAATGCTGGATTTGTGTGTAGGTATTGTTGAAATTTGTTTTTGTCATTGAATATCTTGTTTTCTCCGTCTATGAGGACTGAGAGTTTTGCAGGGTATAGTAGCCTGGGTTGACATCTGTGTTCTCTTAGGGTCTGCATGATATCTGTCCAGGCCCTTCTGGCTTTCATAGTTTCTGTTGAAAAGTCAGGTGTGATTCTAATGGGTTTGCCATTATATGTTACTTGGCCTTTTTCCCTTGCAGCTTTTAGTATTTTTTCTTTGTTCTGTATACTTCCTGTTTTGATTATTATGTGGCGGGAGGATTTTCTTTTCTGGTCAAATTTGTTGGGTGTTCTGTAGGCCTCATGTATCCTTATTGGCTTCTCCTTTAACTTGGGGAAATTTTCTTCAATGATTTTGTTGAAAATATTTTCTGGGCCTTGGAGAAGGGAGTCTTCTTTTTCCTCTATTCCTATTATTCTCAAATTTTGTCTTTTCATATTGTCTTGGATTTCTTGGACGGTCTGTGTCAGGAATTTTTTGGATTTCACATTTTCTTTGACAGATACATCGATTTCTTCCATTGTATCTTCTACACCTGAGATTCTTTCTTCCATTTCTTGTATTCTGTTGGTTATGCTTACCTCTGTAGTTCCTGTTTTCTTCCCTAAATTCTTCCTCTCCATTATTTCCTCCATTTGTGTTTTCTTTAATTTTTCTAGTTCTATCTTCAGGTCTTGAGTTGTTTTGTTTACTTCCTTCACCTGTCTGCTTGTATTTTCCTCTTTTTCTTTTAGTTCCTTCAACTCTGTCTCTTTGATTTCTTTCAGTGATTTAATTATTTCTTCTCTGAAGGCCACAAGCTGTTTGGCTGCATCTTCCCGTATTTCTTCACGGATGGCCCTAATTTGCTTGTCTTTATCTTCCTCCATTTCTTTACGGATAGCCATGATCTGTTTGGTTTTATCTTCCTCTAATTCTTTACGTATTTTATTTGTCTCCTCTATTATCCTCTTCATCAACATAGATGTAAGGTCCTCTTCTTGATTTTCTATTATGCTGCATTGTTCAGGGCTGTTCGCCCCTGGATGGCTGGGTTCTGGAGATGCCATATTGCTCTGTCTTTTGTTGGTTGAGCCTTTACGCTGACCTCTACCCATTGGGCTGATTTAGGTTTTGGCTGTTAGTTTCTGTGCTTCCTGGAGTCCTGAGGTAGGGAGTATCCCCTTGGCCGGAAGATGATTTTTCCTGAAGGAGTCCTTCTCTGATTTTTGGTTATGGTCACTGTATGGCCAGTGTTTCTCCGGAGATGCCACTGCTCACCTCAGGTTTATAGCCCTGAGTAGTAGCTGTGGTCTATGTTAGGCAGGGGGGGATCTCCTCTTACCCATAAAATTTCTCAAGACAACTGCCCCACTGCTGGGTTTCTTGTTATAAATTTAGTGTGCTGCTGCTCACTAAATTTCCATATACAGTCCTCTTGAAGAAACTGCTGATTCCCTAGCTGTGGGGTTTTCTCCCAACAGGGAAACTCAGTCTGTTATCCTGGGGCGCACAGTTCTGTCTGAGAAAGTGGGAGGTGCACTCAGCAAGTCTCTGGGCCAAAGGCTGATTGCTCTGCTCTGGACCTGGAGAATGTGCACCTAGGTGTATTTGGCACCTGGGGGCACTGTTCTGGTCTGGAGGCTGGGTGCCTCACTCTGGACCAGAAGCTGTGTGTCTCTGTCTGGGATGGCGGCTACAGGCACTGCTCTGGTCCAGACGCTGTGGGTGCAGCCCCCCTGAAGGATCAGGGATTCCTACAGTTTTGGCAGTCCAGCCAGGGACAACTGGCCGATCCCTGGCACAGTATCTGAGGGCTGCTGTAATGGCTCTTGGACTCCTGCAGGTCCGAGGATGCAGCTGTGTGTCCCAGTGCCCCAGGGGAACGCAACAATGGCGGCAGAGCACAGCGCTTCTGCCTGCACTAGAGTCTGCGTGAGTCCAGGAAGTGTTTTGGTGCTGGGTGTCCTAAGCGTTAGAGCTGCTGACCCCCTCCGCTGGGGGTTTCCTCCTGCCAGAGACACGCAGTCTGGTGCCCTGTTGCCCTGGTGCCCACAGTTCTATCTGAGGCGGCGAATCACGCGCGCAGGCAGGGCTCTGTGCAGGCAGGCGCCTTTGTCCCTCCCGGCTCTGGGTCCGGGCTGGCTCCTGGGGCACCCGCGGAACCTGAGTCTTTTCCAGGGGATGTCTGGGTAACCTGGGGTCGGTCCCAATTGTTTCCTGCTCCGTGGGGTTATCTCTCGACTGGGAGATCCAGTCTATGGTGTTGTGGGCCCACAGTTCAGTCTGGGACCGTGACCAGATCGCGCTGGCGGGTAGCTCTGGGCTGGCGACCAAGCGCCTGGCGGAACGGGGATCTCTTCCGCGGTTTTGCCGGGTGAGTTAAAGCTGATCGAATCCCCCACCGTGGGGTATCCTCTCACCTGAGAAACACAACCACTTGTGTTTTATGGCCGCGAGTTCTGATTGCTGGTCACTGTGCCAATCCTGCTGTGCTGCTCCTCAGAATGAGAGTCCTCCCGGCGCTGCCATCTTGCCCCGCCAACGACAATGACCATTTCTAAGAGCTCAGTTTTCTCAGAAATAAAGACTCTACTCATCTCCCCCTGCCCCGCCTTCTTCAAATGAACATCCCTTCCGAAGCTTAATTGTCAACCTAAAACAGGTTCTGTGCACCTGTTTTAGGTTGACAGGTTCTTCTTCTGTGCATGTAACAAACAGTATATCTCTCCTCATCGGCTCTGTTAGAAGAAATACCAGTTAATGCTGAAGTGAGTGCCGCAGTCAGACTCCTCCGTAATCAAGAGTTCATCAGCTGGGGAAGCCCTAAGTTACAAAGAGGCTTTCTCCGCAACCTCCAGGCCAAGGTAGCTGCATCGCAGGAAGGCAATGGTTAGCTGATTTGGCCATCAACCTTTATTTTACTAGTAGGAATTATTGGCAGTAGTAACTGATTCTTGGATAAAGGAGCTGTGGAGATAAGCACCTTATAGTTCTGAAACATTGCTCAAATATTACAACGGTATGAAACGTTTAGTGTTGGCCAGTTACCTCATTAATCTGAGAGGATGTTTTACGTTTAGTTTCCCTGAAGGAACTCTTACCAAGTAGCAAATGAGTTAGGGCTTAATCCTCTGATTGCTAAAAAGGTATTCATACATGTATTCCCAACTTTACCCCTCTGAAGGCTGAGCAGCAGAGCTCTGCCGTGTGGTGCTGCCCTACGGATGGCCAGAACTCAAAAGGCAGAGGCAGGAAGATCATGAGTTTGAAGCCATTCAGGGTTATGACACATAGTCCCAGCAAGTCTGGGCTACAAGGCATGAGTGAGTCTCGTAATAAATAATTTTCAATGAGCGTAAGAAAAGTGGACCACGTAAACAGAAAATAAAATAAAAGCTGAGGGTGCAGCCTGGTGGCAAAGCAGTTGCCTAGAATGCCAAAGGCTCTGGGTTTGAGCCACATTGCTGAAAAACAAAGTAACAAAGCTAACGTAGGCATCCTTGAGTTTGGCGTTACTGCCACTGAAACAGAGCACATTCTACTAGCTAGAATAGACGGAGAGGAAGGACTCTGAAAAACAGTCAGCCCTTCTTTGTCAGAAGAGCACCTTTATGCCTATTCACATGCTCCAGCCGCTCTGTGCCATGAGCCTAGGAAGCACTTAAAAAGACAGCCTGCTTTGGCAGACAGAGTCTCCCATTACAGCATAAGGCTATCAAGATGCACAAAGTAGGTACAGGCGGGGGTTTTCAGCAGCCACAACTGGGCGGTGCTATTAGATAAATTCACTTAGAGAAATCTCAGTCAAGCCAAAAGACCCAGAAGATCAGGAGGAAATGAGGAAACAGAAGTATTTTATAAGGCAGTACTAAGTATCACTTCTCTCTCTCCAAGTGGAGGAGACCTGGGTGCTGTGGGATTATTCCATCACTCATCAGCCTGAGCACAAAGGGGCTCACAGTGTTGGGGAATGATAATCCACCTCTGATAGAAATCTGAGCCCCAAGCTACCTTTATGCCACTTTCTGCCTAAATCTCCTTGTCTGACATAGGAATGTCAGTTAGAGCCTGTAACTTGATTCGGTGTTTTTTTCTGTTCAACATACTGTTCATATGGCATGATTTTATTGCAGTTCTAATAATATATGTGCACAAATGGCACACATTATTGAAAACACAATGCGCGAATGCTGTTGTCATATTTTTTGAAGGCGACTGGGTAGCTTACACTTTAATAGTTCTTTTAAAATCCTAAAACTCAAGTGGCTGAAAGAAACAAAAATCATTTTCTTGCTCATATCATCTGTTCATCACTGGCAATGAACTTCACACCTTGTCCTGCTCCTCCGGGGAGTCAGGTTGGTTGTTGGAGCCTCTGGACATTGCTAGTTCGTGGGTTGTGGTTGTAGACAGCTTCATGTGAGTCACGAGCAGCACCCTAAAGGCTCTGCCGGGAAGTGCTGCATATCACCGCACAGGTGACTGAAGAGAGTCGTCATATGGCCACTCTTATCCTGAAGGGACTGGAAACTTCCCGTCCCAGAGTGTGTCGATAAGCTGGGAGTATTTAGTGATGATCATAGACCACCACCACAACAGATGCTTTCTACTTCACAGTTGAATCATTCGTAATAGAGAAGAAGCCTTCTACGTCTCTCTGGCTACTCAGAAATACCGCTATACTCTTTATGCACAGTTTTCGACTACCAACTGACTATATTGAGCTTATATTTTCTCAGTTTCAAGGTTTGGTGGCATTAAGAATTACAGTAGTCTTGTAGCAGAATGGTCTAATGTCTTTAAAAGAATAAAGCAACAGTAAAAATCCACCTTGGTTTTCTTCGTCCCACAGACATTGATGAGTGCTCCGATGGCTTTGTCCAGTGCGACAGCCGTGCCAGCTGCATCAACTTGCCCGGATGGTACCACTGTGAATGCAGAGATGGTTACCATGACAATGGGATGTTCGCGCCGGGTGGGGAATCCTGTGAAGGTGAGTAAAAAAAAAAGACATAGAGCCCAAAATTCCTGTAACTTGGAGAATACAAAATAAGATGTAAACACTAGATACAGAGTTAATCCCCCAAACTCTGGCAAATTTGCTATCTTCAACAGTGATGGGAAGTTTGTTAATAGCTAATTTTGCTTCATAATTATATTACCTTATTATATATCAAATTTGTGACCCTTTGTGAATATATTTTAAAGATGCTTTAAAGTGAAAAACTCATTTTATCACATAAACTTTTTAAAATGGACACATTTAAAACCCTGGCCCTCAAACAGGTAGAAACATTAGATGAGGCAAACCTGAGAGAGGATAACTAGGGCGAGGTAAAACATAAGCATGAGCAGCCATGTCTTGTGTGCTGGTCTGGGCTGTCACAGGAGAGATTGCCTGGCAGAGTAAGGATGACTGTTGAATGTTAGACACCAAAGATGTAGTTCCTGTCCCAACACGTGTCATCTTCTAGGACTAGAAAATTTAGTCTGATTATATTCAGCAGTCAGCCACTGGTCTTTAGTTATTTTCAGTGGCCTGACTAACAGCTCTCTGTATCCCCTCTACCTGGAGGCGGTTTTACCAACCAGCAGAGGAAGCTAAGTGCCTGGGAAATGACAACACTGAGTCAACATTTACGGCACAGGGAGAAAAACTAAGGCAAACGCAAGAGCTGCTGTTTCTTCACTTTTGCTTAAACCTTCACAGACCACTGGCCTGGGAGATAAGGGGCCTAAGATACACAGTATAATTCTTCTAGGGCCTGACACTAAGAATGATCCCCAAAAGATTGAAGACTGAGCATGTTCCCCTTTTGTTTACACTTTTGGAGATCCTCATCTCTCAGAGTAAAACACATTCTCTGATGTAGTTGATAAGGGCCTAGGGGCGTGCATGCTCAGCTTTCTTTCCACATCTAAAAAACATACCAGATAGAGTCCTTTGCATGCGTTCTTCTTCTCTTCAAATGGAGTTCCTGCTCCCAACTTCACCCCAGGTTTCTGTATAATTCAGATACGCTCACAAATGTCTCCTCGACTTTGTATTTGAAATAGCCTTCAACTTCAGACAAGCTAGTCACTTGGCCTGGTCTACTTTCCTTCAAAGATATAAAATATTCTCCTGGAGTCGTATATATGCTCCTTTGTTTGTTTGCTGACTGCATACCTTAGAACGTGAGCTTATAAGTTTTGTTTGTTTGTCAGCTGTTAGGTCTCCAGTCCAAGAACAATGTTGGGCACATGACAGATGATATTTTGGTTTGGCTAGTGAAACTGACTGAGACGGAAAATAGGTAGATAGATAGTGTGATAATAATGTTATCAAATTGATGTAATCCAGGATTACCTGGACATTGAGCCCTAGACACAGGGCTTGCCTGTGAAGGGTTATCTTGATTAACTTAGCCGAGGTGGAAAGAGCTATGGACTGTGGGCAGCATCATTTCCATGAGTTAGGATCATGGACTTTACAAAAAACAAACAAACAAATAAACAAAGTAAGCTGTACATAGCATTCATTGCTCTCTGCTTCTCAGCTGTAGATCCAATGTGCCCAGCCCCCTCAAGCTCCTACTACTGTGAATTCTCTGCCACAACAGACCATCATAAGCCCCAGTAAACCCTTTCACTCTTGAGTCACTTTTGTCATGGTATTTTATCAAGCAGCAGAAAAAGAAACAGCTACACAGAAGAGAGATAGAAAAACTTTAAAACTGAAGTGTATTTAGGCATATAATTTATATCAGAATTAAACATGGGTATGAGCTGTAGTACAGATAAATATTTACTATGTTAAATAGACACAGTGTTCAACCAAAAACATAACTAGTACACTGTTGATTTCAGAAAGTAAAAATGCAATTACATATTAAAACAAAAATATGATAAGCATAAGACAGCATAGTAAGGGATTCCTTCAGAAAAACAGAAATGCTTTTCAAGAAAACCCCACAAACATAAATTTTTTTATTTTGAAAGTATTATTCTGGAAGATGATTCTACTATTATCTACCAATAACATTTGTAACAATGATTTGAAAACTACAATCCTCTCAGAAGACAGCACTCCTGGAGGAGTGCTTTAAAAGAACCAACCTGTGTGGTTTAAGAGACAGACCAGGAGACTTACAGCTGCCTATTCCCTACAATTGGAGTGATTTGCAGAATTGTAATATTAGTGTTTAGAGAGATTCAGTTTTAAGAGTATGGTTATATGAGTGAAGGAGCCACTTTTCTGTAACTTACAAAAGAAAGCATCTCAGATTGGAGAAGCCACAAGAATGTATTGGCAACTACTCTGAAGAGCTGCATTCACACTTGAAGGCAGGAACAAATGGCTTTCCTATTTCACTACATTGTGACTGTGGTTATGTCCATCATGCATGTGTTGATAAGCTGCATTCATATAAATCTTTTGCAATTCTTCCCACACCATCTCTCTTATCAGTTTAGACTTTCTTTCCAGATGGCCTGCTGGGGTGCCACTTTCCTGCTCTATGCCATCATTTCTCCTATACCCACATTTTTGAAAAATTGAGACACAATCCAGTATTTTTCCATAAAATTTTATATTTATTTGCCCAGATTTTTTTTCCTTTTTAGCTTCTCAATAACCTTCTAATTTTGTGATTTTGTAAGGCTTGAAGTATTATGTTCAAGCTGAATATCACACATTATTTATTTCAGTCAAGAAGAAGACACAAATTAAATGCATCTAGTTCAACCCAACAAGTAAATATTGGACATGCGGACAGCTGCATTGAGCATAATAGGTGTCTCAGGAGAGAGGATGCTGAGAGTTCTCAACAGATAAGGTGCTTATAAGACAAAGTAGAAAGTGTTGGGACAAGTCTTAAACATGATATAAAAGATGTGTTATGCAGAGGGAAAAAGGGGGAGAAAAATAGGGAGGGAGGGGGAAACAGAGGGAGAAGGAAAGGGAAAGAAAAAGAGTTTCCTCTCAGCATTAAGAAAACCTTCTCAGAGTGCTTTGAATTTGTTCCAGGACTGTGTTAAGCACAGTGAAACAATTGATGTAGAAAGGGTGTGATCCAAGGAAATAACTTTTAATGTCTGATATAAAATTTGAATGTGAGTCTGATGAGCTATTTTTGAAAGGGTGAATAATAAAGGCATATCTGAAGACAGTCCATATCTTGGCCGTGTTGCCTCATGAATGCCATCTAAGCATCCAGCACTAGAGAAAGTCATGCAGAAGTCCAGAGGAAACCCCAAACACATCCTGAACAGAGCCCACCCCTCCTGCCCTCCCTGGCCCCTCTTCTATCTCCTATTGATGCCATACTCCTCTTTTCATATAGCAGCAACCAATCTTTCTAAGACTGAAACAGTCTTGATTTACCCTATTCCCAAATTTAAAGCCAGAAACCCAATTGTTGGTCCTTTGGAGCCTCCTGCTATGCCTTCCCCAATGCAGCCTTGTGCTGAAGAGCTCAAGCCTGGTCCTGACTGCCTGGTCTCCATCCAGCTGCCGGTACCTTCTTGATGGGGACCTGAGGAAAGCTTTGCAACACTTCAGGCCTAGCCTCCGGGGCTTCCTTGCAGCCTCACCCACTGGTGTAAGGCCCCAATGAGCTGCCCCATGGAGAGTACTCATGAGCTCCCACGGAGCAACAGTCCCAGAAGTAGGCTTAGACTGAGTCAGTTCCTTGCCTGGATTACTGAATCAGCCAATTCATTGATCTCTTGGCTTCAAACTCTAATCCACTCAAAGCCATTTTCCAAAATGAAGCCAGGGAAATCTTTCTAAAATAAAAATCTGTGTTTATTCAAAATAAAATTTTATTGCCTTTGTGAAGACATTCAAATTTCTTCCCTTCTCCTTTCTCAGAGCCAAGCATGGCTCTTCAGCTGTCTGGCTGCCTCCTCTGCCCTCACACTAGATACTCCTATCACACCAACACACCTGTTTCCCCGCACCTCTACACTGCACTCCTTCAAACATGCTATTGCTTAAAAACACTTTAGCTCCGTTTTGCATGGTTGGATTTCAGTCCCAGTGTGCTTGTTAAGCATAAAGAACACACTGGAGAGGGCGTGGACTCGCTCACACAAGAGTGAGCAAGAGCCAAATGCCCATACCACAAAACACTACCCTTGACAAACTGAAACACCGTAAAGCTCACTGTTATCGTACCACTAGCGCCCACTATCCCAGCCCGGTACTTTTGAGGAGATAGAATTCATAAAAATAATAATAAGGGTAAATGTATAGAAAAGACATCATGTACCTAATTTTCAAAAATTGAGAATTTAAATGTAGCCAAGATGGAATCAACCATTCTAAGGCTTCAATTAGTACTGAAATCAAGATACCAACCAAGAAAAGAAAGAAAGAAAAGATATTTACTCAACTCTGTCTTGAAATTTTTCAAGAAAAATCAGTGCATAGTCCCCAATTACAAGCTGCCAGTTTCATCCCTCTAACCCTCTCCTCCCTAACCTGCTCCTCCCTAACCCTCTCCTCCCTAACCTGCTCCTCCCTAACCCACTCCTCCCTAACCTGCTCCTCTAACTGGCTCCTCTTGCTGTGACCTCTTTCTTGACCTTTACTTAGAGGAAGCAGATGAAATGGGAAATAACCGCTTACTGCCACTCATATGATCTCCCTGAAATGCATTTGGGCGTGTGACCTTTAAATTATGGGGTAAATAGAATGAATCACATCTCTCGTTATAGACCCGATCTCTGGGTCAAGATATGTTTGCTTTTCATCTGTATGAAAATGCTTTAGGCTATTACTGCCACCAGATAGGTGAGGTTGGGTGAAGAATGGGCAGTTGCCAATTGAGTCAGTCCAGGGCTGAAAGGATAATCTGAAAGGAAAGTGGAAAAGGAAAGGCATCCTTGAGAGAGATGGTAATTGTGGGTTGTCTTTTGCTTTTGTGCTGTGTAGAAGGGTTCAAGGACATTGCCAGCAAACCTAGGCCTTGAGGGAAGAGCAGCAACACCCAGACAAATGCAGGAATTTCATTGTTTGGAGGTGGCTGTGAGAATAGATTTGAAATGGAATAAAATGCCTCACCCCCTCCCTTGACATTTCTCCCTCTAAAAAAGGGATGTTCTGTAAATACCAGCGTGACATTGGGGATTATATCAGGAAATCATCAGAACACTTAGTATTTCCACTACCAACATGTTTTATTTAATAAGTTGAGTTATAGTCTTACTTCCAGAGAGATTAATGTTTCTCAAATTCTAATGGTACTTACACAGATAGAAAAGTTAAAATTCTGGACAAGGTTATCTTTTCTTAAAATCAAAATTGTGTGATGTTTTCCTGTGAATTCCCCAGATTATTCAGTACCTCAGTCATCATTTAAAGGGAAGCACACCAGAGTGAGTTCAGGCTGATTGCAACTGTTTGAAACCAAGAATATTCCGGGTCCAACCATGCTGCTGCTTTTGTCTGCAGATATTGATGAGTGTGGGACCGGGAGGCACAGCTGCGCCAACGACACCATCTGCTTCAACTTGGACGGTGGATATGATTGTCGGTGTCCCCACGGAAAGAACTGCACGGGGGACTGTGTGCATGATGGAAAAGTCAAACACAGCGGGCAGATCTGGGTGCTGGAGAACGACAGGTGCTCCGTGTGCTCCTGCCAGGTGGGTGTGCACAGCGTCTGACCCCCGAGGGGTGCGCTTTCCGTACATTTCACAGGTGTGAACTGATGAGCTTTGACAAATGCACACAGCCACCTAAGAACAACCACTGTTGGTATAACTGAACATTTTCATTGCCCGGATGTTGCTCACGTCCTTCCCAGCTGACCCTTTCCTCTCCCCCTCCTCCTCCCCCTCCCACTAGAGCCAGGCCAACACTGCTTCCGGTTAAATGATGGTTACACTTAGGCTCTTATTCTCTAGAGCCTCATATAAGTGGAATCAGACAGAACATGTTCCTTGTGCCTGGCTCCTTTCTGCCCAATATTTTATTTTTCCAGAATCATTTGTATTATTACATGTATCTCTTTTTGCTACTGAACATGATCCCATTGTACCGTTTATCACACTGAATTTATCTATATTAATAACATTGTATTATATTAATTTCTTCTAGTCATATTATTATATTTGCATGAGAGACTAAATGAATCAGAATAGTCAAGCCTTCACCCAAGAGTGGAAAATATCTGACTGATAAATGTTATATTTAGACATGTGTTCTTTTGTGTTCACTCAGTTAATGGCGGGTTCTTAAATAGTTAAAGGGATAGTCTTCTCTACAAGATATCCAACTATTATGAATGAAATTTATGTTTGTATAAAAACATAATGCTTAATTATTCCAGAAATTTGGCAATTTGTGAGGTTTATTAACTAGCTATAAAACATTATAATAATATATCTTGTTTTAATGCACAATCCCCCAAAATTTAGTTTGTAACCAAATTGCTGTATAATATTCCAATATATGAATATTTATATATATTATTAAATTGAATATCATACATACTCTTAATATACCTACGGACTACATGATTACCATAACTTTTACAGTAGTCATTTTCTAGAAATTTTCTTTCTGGTCAAGTCATTTAAGAAGTAGTATGAAAAGGAAATTAGGAGTCTTCCAGCTTTGGGCTCATTTCTGTTAGTTTCAAAGACAGTATTAGTGGAGGAGATGGTGTCAGTCCCTGAATCCTCCACATGCTGTGATACTCTAAAAATAGAAAGGCATAGTAACAATCTGTTCCCCTTTGAACACAGACCGGACTTGTCATGTGTCGACGCATGGTCTGTGACTGCGAAAACCCCACCGTTGACCTTTCCTGCTGCCCTGAGTGTGACCCAAGGCTGAGCAGCCAGTGCCTGCACCAAAACGGGGAAACTGTGTACAACAGCGGGGACACGTGGGTCCAGCATTGCCGGCAGTGCCGCTGCTTGGTAAGTTAAGCAGGAAAACATCCCCTTCCATCCACCACCAGCCAACAGCTGCCTATATGTTGACAGTTACAAACTCACAGCCTGGGTAGAATAATGGAGAGACAAACCCAAAGACATCCTCTGGAGCAGTGGCTCTCAATCTGTGGACCTTTGGGGTAGCCAAGCCTTTCACAGAGGTTGCCTGTCAGATAGCCTACATGTGAAATATGTTCATTACAATCCGTAACAGTGTCAGAATTAAAGTTATGACAAAGCAGTGAAATAATTTTATAGGCAGGGGTCAGGGGTCACCACAACATAGGAACTGTATTAAAGGGCTGCAGCATTCAGAAGACCGAGAACCACAGCTCTGCAATAACAGAGTGACCACACTGTTTGGGCTTTCTCTCAGAGTGGTGACTCCTGAGGTACTCCTCTAGCCGAAGCTAAGGAAAGCCTCCTGCGCTTTTGTCCTGTCCATCTTTTACGTAAAGATAAGTATGAACAATGCATTCACGGAAAAACAAATCATTTCTTCCCGAGTAAAATTGTTAGCCAATCTCTGTTAATTCCTCGCACTTAAAAAACAAAACAAAGATAACATGTGTGGCTGTGGAATTGGTCCCGTGGTTAAAGCGCTTCTCCTGCATGTGTGAGGAATAGAGTTCGGATGCCCATAACCTAAGTAAATGCCAGGCGGGCGTGGTGGCCTCCAGCAATTCCAGCTGTGGCAGGCAGGAACAGAGCATCCCAAAGCTAGCTTGCCGGAAAGGGTAGTCCTCTCGATGCGCTCTGGATCAGAGACTCTGCCTCAGAGAGGAAGGTGGAAGAGCAAGCGAGGATAATCTGTGTCAGCAATTTAGGCCTCTCTGCATGATGGTCCTCTCCATACACATACATTCACATACATGCAAAAACACGCCTCCATACACATATATGCAGATGTTATTTTTTCAAAGATTATTCCTGTCCCTGCTACTGTCTGGTTGCTATGTTCCACACACTATGACTATGTGATAAATACATAACAGAATAGGATGTTTGTATGTGTTTGTGAAACATTTCTGGGAAATAATGAGTAAAGAAGAAAACATTAGATACAGAAAAAAAAAATCATCAACTTTCCAATTGACCACATTTCCCGTTTGTTTCTGACTGTGTAAATTAAACAGGAAAGATGTGACGTATGTTTTTATAGTAGATGTGCCACAGAAAAGACACTTTTGAAGTCTTGGCCAGTTCCCTTCCTGTTTGTGTGAAGATATTTTTAGGGCCACACTTCTGTGTTGCCGTCTTTTTGTCCTTCCAACCCAAAAATCAATGACAAGAACAAGGTCGGTTTCTGTGCCCAATGGCTGCTTTCATCCCTGCAATCTTGAGATATAAAATGAATAAGAAAATAGCTAACAAGTGGGAACTGGTTTTCTTAAAAGATCCAATTCAGTTTCCCTTGTGAAATAAGAGAGAGGAAAAGCAAGTGTTGTGTTGTGTCGTTTTGTGCTGTTTTGTTGCAGGTGTTGTGTTCAAAGTCCTTACATTGAAAATGTCTAACTTAGCAAAGGAGCTGCCAAATTCTGTTCATATTTCTTTTCTTTTTTCTTTCTTTCTGTTTTTTTTTTTTTTTTTTTTTTTTTGGTAAAGGTAAACCTTTTTTTTTTTTGAGATTAATAAATAAGTTAGAGGGAAAAAATAAATCAAGATTTTCTGAGAATCAGAGACTTCATCAAAACTTCTTCTGCTTTTCTCCCTTGCCCTAGAGAAGATGGAGCAATTCACATTTTACTGTTTGGAGAAAATAGTCATTGCTTTTGTTGTAATGTTGTTCTTGTTTAGTACTCAAACTCTGCTTAAACATGCATTGAAAAAAAAAGCCATCATCCAGAGGGGCTTCTGTAGATTCTCTGAAGATGCATGGCTTTGAAGATCTAAGCATAAAAATCACTCTCCTGTCCTCTCCTTTTGCCTCTCTTCTCTCTGGTCCATTCCCTTTGCCTCTTTCCCGCACAGCAAGGAGACGTTGACTGTTGGCCCCTGCCTTGCCCAGAGGTAGAGTGTGAATTTAGTGTCCTTCCAGAGAATGAGTGCTGCCCGCGCTGCGTCACGGACCCTTGCCAGGCTGACACCATCCGTAACGACATCACCAAAACCTGCCTGGATGAGATGAATGTGGTTCGCTTCACCGGGTCTTCCTGGATCAAGCATGGCACGGAGTGTACCCTCTGCCAGTGCAAGGTGAGGCTCCTGGGTGCAGGAGTGAGCGCTCCGCCCGCTGCACCCATGGCTTAGAGATGATGCTCCGCCTGGGTGGTGGGGAGCTGGTCGCAGCTTGTGTTGTTCAAGCAAAGGTGGAAGGTCAGCCTTCTTAGTACCGCAGTACCTGCCGTGTGCACACGGGATAGCTCTTCCGGGCAAAGAAGCTTGTCTATGCTGCCGGCGGCATGATCGGTAGCAACAACTCAGTGTCCTCATGTAGCCAGCCATACATGAGGAGCGGTTTCATCCCTCCTTTTATGATGGAAGACAATATTATCCCATTGATTTTTATCTAGTTCTTTTATGAGTTCCATAAAATATATCGACAAAGTAGATACATTACATTTTCTAAAGTGAAAATCAATCTGGCAAAAATGGGCATGTTTCTTGGTTGCTGTGGTCAGTTACACTGAATTGGAGAATTTAGGGTCTGATTCTTATTATATTTTATTCCTACCATTGCTGAAAATCATTATAAAGATTTTTCGCTCTATTCTCATAGGAAAACAGTGTTATACCACTTCAGTGAATGCCTGTAAGACATACAATGTTGGCAGCATGGACTCTGTGAGTAGGTTCAGAAAGTGGCTTGATTAACATCCCTACAAAATTGAACTTAGTGATGTCACTTTGTACTTAAGGTCATAATTTGGAGATAAACACTAAAGCAAAAGTAGTAATATTAAAGATGTAACAACAATAAAAATTCAGACCTAGCTATCAGACACTCCTCGCTGCTGCTTAGCCTTCTCGGCTTTGCCTTTTAAGTGAGCCTTTTTTCCCTTTTTTTTTTTTTTTTTTTACAATAGAGCACTTTCATTCATGTTCACTTAGCATAATTTCTCACCAGAAGGGTTTGACGTAACAGGACAAAGAAATCTAAAATACTTGAAACTTTGAAACATCTGTTATATCTTTGTCAAAGCCGCATTTCTAGCTCTTTCAATGAATGCAATTTGACAATCAAGATTTGCAGTGAACATTTTACTGTTTTCTGAAAATGTACCAGCAAATTTAAAGGAAGCATCTAATACAAGCGACTAATAATGTACATGCCATGTGACATTGGGCTTGATATGGCCATATCCAACCGTGCTCATATCAAAATTATAGCACTGGTATAAATGGACTTTTTGACAACTAACCACCAAATCAACATGGATCCCCTTACGCCTTTGAGTTTTGTTACATTGCTGTTCTGCACATTGACAATAAAAATATAGAACAGGTAGTGGGATAAAGGTCACCTGAAGTGCAACTCAGCCAGGATTCTCCAGGAAACAGCCATGCCTTTGGGAGGTATTTCCTGTCATTCAGTGTCTTCCTAACAATGTTGCACTCTTTCGCCTTTGGTAAGGATGTCTTTCAGAAAGTGTACTCTGAAGCTGAATGCCTGTTTTCTTTGGTAAGTACTTATTCTCAGAAATTACTATATGGTGCCACTTGCCTTATTAGTAAATCTGCGTTATAAGATTGTGTTTTAACTAAGTTTATTCAAGATATCGATTTCTGTTATTTAATGTTGTATTGTTTTACAAATGAAGTTCATTAAATAAGCTTAGACAGAGCATTGGGAGCAAGCACTCTCCACTGTTGAGTGTTTTCTGAGCACTGGTTCTGGCCATCCCCTCTTGTCTCCCGTGCTTAGAGTTGTTTATTCTAGCCAATAGATAGCAAAAAAGTTGAAAGAGCTCCTTCTAATACCAGTTCTATAACATTATCTGTACTTCATATACATACTTTTAGAATTAACATAAACATTTACTCAAAGCTCTAAAGGCTTAAAAATGATGTTAGACTTGTGCTTATCACAGGGGAGATGACAGGTAGACATAGTCCCTCATTCCCGGAAGTGCATGCATAGTAGATTACTGTCTGTCTAGAGCTATGTTGTGGGGCCTTTAGTGTGAGTTAAATCGTCTACAATTCACTTCCTTACTACACTGGCCAAATTTGTATTGCCTAGTGACCTCTTGCGACTGCTGACTGTCATATTAGATGACATATGTGGACAGTATTTTTTCCTTGGAAACAGGGTCTTTCACCTCTCAAGCTGTTGTCAAATTTGTTTTGCAGCAGAGAGAATGGCCTTAAATGTCTGGCTCTTCTGTCTGTCCCTCCCACTGACTGGGATGACTACCATGTACCAGCATTCCTGGTCTTTGTAGTGCTGGACACAATTCCCAGCTTCACACATGCTAAACAAACACCCTGCTAGCTCAGTCACTGACGTGCTCAGCACATGCAGAAAACATTTCTATCCCTGAAGAATAGTGTGTGGAACAAAGCTGCCCTAGAGCCTGAGAAATTAGGCTGCCTAGAGGCAAAAACAACCCAGCAGCTATGTTGATTGTGTGACAGCAAGGCTCCTACCTTCATTTCTTTGGGGTTCAGCACATCTGAAAAAGAAAATACTAAACTGTGGTAGTAACTACTTGAACAATTGAGAGGGTTGCTGTAAGAATTAAGGGAGAAGATTCACACCGAAAAAATGCATAGATTTGCTCAGCACTTTCCGAGTAAGTAACCAATAAACGCTGGCTGTTGTGGTGTAGACTGGCATTGGTACGTGTTGGTTGTTGTGGTGCAGATGGGCATTCACACAATAATGTCAGAAAGAAGACATACTACAGCTGTGCTGCAGGGGAAAACTGTACGGAGGCCAGAGACTGGGCAACCTTTGAGCCAGTTATATACTGAAAAACCACTGTCTCCTTAGTAAGCTAGATCTGGGCAGTAGAAATTACTTGAGGAAAGCTGTCACATATTCTCTTTCTGCCTTTTAAAAATACTGTGCGTGTGTTTTGTTCACATGAGTGTGCGGGCGGGCGTGCCCATGCGTGAGAACAGAGGCTGACGGAGGACACATGCTCGGCTCTGTCACTCTCCATTTTCTTGTCCCCAGACAGGAGCTTGCAGTGAACTTGAGCTAGGCTGGTACACAGCAAGACTCCAGGATTCTCCTGCCTCTACCCTGCCACAGACAGCAGTCCTGAGTTATGGATGCATAAGGCTAAGCCCAGCTTCTTATGTGGTGATGTGGATTTGAACTCAGGTCTTTATGGTTGTACAGCAATGACTCTGACCCGCTGATTTGTCTCCATCTTCCTCTTCTTTTATCTTCCTAGAATTATGATCAAATTTAATTTTCTAAAGATTCAAGATGTATCCTCTACTCAGAAGTTAATTTCTGGAATTGGAAATGGATTATCTTTTCCTAAGTCTTACAGACAAGAAGCTTGGAACTTTAAGCAATGAAATGAGCTTACTAAGTGAAGACTTTTGATTGAGCAAATCTTCACTGACGTTTGGGATTGGGCTCTTTAACTGGGTGCTCAATGAAGCCAAATATTTGAGGGCTGGTTTTGAAAATGAAATCCCTGACTTTCTAAACATCACCTTCATCAAACACAAACTTAAAACTCCAGGGAGTGAAAGTGAACCTCTGATTAGCATTTGATGGACAGAAAGTAAATCCCACAGACAAGTGGCATTGTAACAAACCCAGTCAAGAGACCTCTAAAGATCGGTGTGGAGGGAAAGCAAATTTCTTGACCAGCCATCATCATTTGCTCTCTGTTGCTGTGGTGAACACCATCAACAAAAGCAGCCTGTGGAGGAATCAGTTTACTTCACATTACAGTTCCCGGTCCCAGTCTATCTTTGAGTCAGGCAAGAACTCCAGACAGAGACCATGGAGGAACATTGCTTATTATCTGACTCTGGCTAATATTCAGTCAGTTCTCTTATAGAACCCAAGACAACCTGCCCAGGGACAGCACTGTCCACAGCGGCTGGATCCTCCCATATCAATCAATATTCAAGACAATTCCCCACAGACATAACCACTGGCCATTCCGTTCCGGGCAGCCCTAACTGAGACTTGCTCAGATAAGGACAAGATGACCTTGTGACAACTGAAGCTAACTGCACCAGAATGACTGGGCGGCCACCGGAGGGCAAAAACTTTAAGCATCACAGTAAATTCCATAGAAAAAGAAGTATTAAAAGTAATTTGAAACAATGACACTATAATTAAATATTTACCAATTTTCTGGAGGAGAGATGCATTTTTAAATAGAAGTGATAAAATGTAAGTCAAGGGAATTATTTGAAATTATATAGAAAAACAAAATAGCAAACTAAAAGGTCAAACTAACAAGAAACACTCATTGCCCCACAAAGATATCAAAATGAATAACCAGTTCTCTAAAAATCACAGCTATTCACATAAAGAAAGACATCATTCAGTGTTTAGATAATTTAAATGGAAGCTCTCATAAGTCACTGTTTTCATAAGAACTTCCAGGACGGACAGAAGTGTGCCACAGTTCTTATTCCTGTGCGCTACTGGTGTCCATGGACAAGGCATGTCAGCAACACATCACCCCGTCCGCTCCACCCCAGGCCTGAGGATTGAGCCCAAAGACACAATCGAAAATATTAATCAGCACTGTGCACAGTAAGGTTGATCTCAGCACTGAGTCCACTGTGAAAGGGACGGAAGTGGCGACTCAGCAGTAACCACTACAGGGAAGTAGCAGGGCCTCGAGGAAGTTCGCTGTGCTCTGAGTAACATTGCAGTTCCTTGTTGTGGCAGTTCTAAGTTGTATATGGTTACTCTTCCTGGGTAACTGTATTTCAGTGAGTCTCCTTTATTTCAGTGTCCACGAAGACAATATACACTCTGGTGAAGCCCATAGTTAGGCATGTAATTTTGTGGATTTGGTAAAACAGAACACATAGTATATCCAACACTATCTCTGTGTCTACTTTCAAGCACTATCTACTTCCTGTGGTCCATCTCAATTCTATTTCTTCATGAGTTGTTCATTTTCCATCATAGATGGAATCACAAAGTATGTGTGCTTTTATGATTTCTGTTAAACCTACCATTTACTGTTGTGTAGATTCATTGTTGACTTAAGTTAATTTTGTATGATATTGGTAGTCATAAAGTATGATATCTTCCTTACTCAGGAAGCAAGAGGAGGAGTGTGGTTTGAGACAAGCCTGAGCTTTACAGTCCTGCTTTGTTTCCAAAACTACAAATTACAGAGAGATAAATGATAGATGAATGGATAGACAGATAGGCTCATAGATGATAAGTAGGTAGGTAAGTAGATAGATAGATAGATAGATAGATAGATAGATAGATAGATAGATAGATGATACACACACATATATTTTATAGTGTATATAAATATATATTTATATATTTTATAGGCTTTCTAGATGTACTTTACCATGGCACTATACCCCTAGCTCCTAGTTTAAAATTCAAAATCAATTTTTTAATCAATAAAGCATAGTTATCTCTTGCTGTTTTGCCCAGTATGACAATGGGTCTTTGAATTAGTGTTCAGTCCCTACACATTCAGGGCCATTCTTGACAATGATGGGAATCTACTTGTTGTTATTGATCCATCCGTTGTTTGTGTTCCTCTTGGTCCATTCCTGCCTTTAATTTTAATCTTTTAAATTTTATCCTGTTTTGGGAAGGGGGGCAGTAAGATAGTTCAGTGTATAAAGGTGCTCAGCAAAAGTCTGATGTATTCCTGGGACTTACATAGTGAAAAGTGAGCACCCATTATCACAAGATGTCCTCTGGCCAATATGTGCACTCAGGGGCACATATATGCCCTCTCACACTGACAAATAACTGCAAGAAAACATTTCCTTTATTTTAAGCTACAATTGATATTATTATTTGTAGAGATTATAATATGTATCAATTTGTGTAATGTATATCGACTTAGCATCGTACTAGTCATTAAAATATAAGAATGTAATAACATAACTTATCACAAGCCTCTTTCTACACACTGATCATTTACAATATGCCCCTGTTACTACTGTTGTTATAGTTTCATGCCCTCTTGTTTTTTAGTTTTTTCTTTTATTATTATTATTATTATTAATTACACTTTATTCATTTTGTATCCCCCCATAAGCCCCTCCCTCCTCCCCTCCCAATCCCACCCTACCTCCCCTTTCTTCATGCATGCTCCTCCCCACGTCCACTGATAGGGGAGGTCCTCCTCTCCTTCCTTCTGATCTTAGTCTATCAGTTCTCATCAAAAGTGGCTGCATTGTCCTCTACTGTGGCCTGGTAAGGCTGCTCCCCCCTCAGGGGGAGGTGATCAAAGAGCAGGCCAATCAGATTATGTCAGACGCAGTCCCTCTTCCCATCACTATGTAACCCACTTGGACACTGAACTGCCATGGGCTACATCTGTGCAGGGGTTCCAGGTCATCTCCATGAATAGTCCTTGGTTGGAGTATGAGTCTCTGGGAAGTTCCCTGTGTTCAAATTTTCTTGTGTTCAAATTTTCTTGTTCTGTTACTCTCCTTCTGGAGTTCCTGTCCTCTCCAGCTCTTGCTATTTCCCACTTCTTACATAAAATTCCATTCACTCTGCCCGCCAGTTGGCCATCAGGCTCAGCATCTGCTTTGACAGTCTGCACGGCAGAAGCTTTCAGAGGCCCTCTGTGGCAGGTTTCAAGGTTGTTTCCTGTTTTCTTCTTCTGGCTTTCAGAGGCCCTCATGCCCTCTTTTTATCTACTCTTCCATACTTTCTTAAGAAAAAATAAGGTAATAAAACAATATTTTTTAATTTGATGATATATTTACCATTTCTGTTGCACTTTATCCTCTCTTATGAAGGGCAGGCTATACCTGTCTCCATCCTGTCCTTCCCCTGTAGCCTAAGTAACTCCCTGTCTTTCCTGTTGTCTACAGAGGAAAGTCTGTATTGTAGGCCCATGGAAAGAAACTGTCTCACCTTGCATTTATCTGAAAACATTTCTGAAAGATGCGTTTGTGGATATAAATTTCAGGACTGACAGATTTGTCACAGCCATTCAGAGGGTGTGTTAGTCATTTTCCTGTTTCTATCATTACTGATTCAGTCATCATTTGAACTTTTATTTTATAAATAGTAGCCTCCCGCCCTGCTCTGCCTCTTGTCTCCTTTCATAACACTCTATCTTTGGTTTACAGCAGTTTGATCATGGTGTGCTTAGGTGTGTTTGTGTGTGTGTGTGTGTGTGTGTGTGTGTGGTGTGTGTGTTTGCTTGCTCTTCTGGGACTCCAGTTAGACTATTCTGATAGCTCCATGGATGAAGCTCCGTTTTGATGCAGTCTTCCTGCTGTATACATAAATCACTTCTACTTTGCTCTCTATACAGTCCCTGGATCCTGCCATCTCTAACCTGCTCAATCTAGCTAGTGAGTTCCTCACTTCACATATTGCTCCTTTCCTTCCTGAATTTTCACAGAATTCTTTGTATTTCAGTTTCTCTGCACATTGGCATCTGTCCATATATTCTGGTCTGTCCATTTGTCTGAGACTGGTCTCACTTAATGGAGCAGGTAGGCTTTGAACTCATAGCTATGATCCACCTGCCTTTTCCTTCCAAGTGCTGGGATTAAAGGCATGTACCACCATGCTGGGCCTCTCTGTTTGTTCTGGTCACCTTATAAAAACATGTTTGAATGTATTTGTGGTACATTTAGGCTTCCTCTGAGACTTACTTGTAAATCATCTTGGAGTTGTGGCCCATTCACTGCTTTTCTTTTCACGAGGAATGACATGTTCTTTTTTCATATGTCTGTTAGTGTTATAGTATGTGAGATTTTATGAGGCTAAACCCCTACCCAGTGGCTGCCTGCCATTCTTCACGGCTTTCCGTTACCTTTATATTCTGTTCAGACATCAGGGATGCTAACTTATAAAATCAAATGTTGCCATCCCTGGATCTGGAACCCCATGTGCTGTTCCATCAAGCTTTAGAGTATGAACTGATGCTCTCCTGGTTGAGAAGCTATGATGATAAAGCTTGCAGTGCATTTTGCCGACAACAGGGGAACGCACAGGTAGGGACTAAGGAAGCATGCCAAGAGGATGTCCTTCCTGCAAGTGTGCGCAGGAGCAATAGTGACGACTGTAGAGTTGTGACGCCAGTTGCACACAGTGAGAGATGCTGCCACAATTTCTCCACCTGTTTCAAAGCCATACAGTTTGAGGAACTGGTGTGTAACCTAGAAACAGCATTGGAAAACCTGCCTCTGAGCGTGAGGTTCAAGCTGTAAGTGTCACCACTGGGCAGAGGGAGGATGACTATCTTAGGGCCAGAACGAGAACTCACACACACCCAATCCAAAGTGATGATTAGCTTAACAGCTGGTACTCTGCTTTGGTGTAGACTGGCTTGCTCCTTCACTTGAATGCTTCTGCATAGGCTAGAGTAGTAAGACCCTTCCTGAAAAGATGGACTGTGACACTTTTGACCTTGTCGTGTTAACATATAACATACTTTCCACCACCTAAAGACGTCATCTGAGGGAAAACCTAGCAGAGAGCTTAGTATGAGACACAGATTAATCTTCTTTGACCCCAGCTCTGTCATTTAATAATTGTATGATTTTAGACCGGGGTTTAAGCTCCAGTTTCTGAATTGAAAAGTGTGAATGTCAACGGTGATTCCACTGGGATGGTGAGAGGGTGAAATTAGGAAATGTGTTTGGCACACTTGGTAAGACGAGCCTCCAACAGTGCACCTTCCTGTGTCTTTTACTTCCTGTAATTACCATAGCAATCACACCAGTTATCATGACTTAGCTAGAAAAAGAGAGCAGGAACCAAAGGAGGGAGGGGCTTTACTTCCTTGTAGCTATACTATCTTGATACCTTAATGTAATAAGTCACTTTTGTGCATCTGTCCCTTCCCATTTCTCCAACTTAAATTTTCAGCTTAGATCAGTTTTCGGTTCTTTTTTTATTTAATGTTGATATTCAAGACTTGGTCATGTGGACATCACTGCAAAGCCCTTGTGCAGCTCCACATGCATGGGGCCCGCTGTTCCTTACCCTGTCTGCAGATCTTGGCTTACCTATCACCTCTCCAGGAGGTCTAACATGGCACCAGCCTGAGGAGAGGTCTTTATCTCATTACAGCCCTTATATTTCCTTTTATCTCATGAAGCTGAAACAAAACACCTTCAGCTGGACACTTTAGATGGCAGAACTGCATTCCTCATAGCTACAGGGACTGAGCTAGTCATTTTCAATATCCAAGATCAAGGTGACAGCAGAACTAGAGTCTTTCTGTCACTCTTCTTATTGTATCCTCACATGATGGTAAGCAGGGATAGATGGATGGACACACACACACACACACACACACACAGAGAGAGAGAGAGAGAACATTTCCCTCCTCTGTAACCAGCATCTCATATAGCTTAGGCTGACTTTCATCTTGCTATGTATCATGTAGCTGAGGCTGACCTTGAACTCCTGATCATCTTGTATGTGCCTTTTGAGTGCTCAGATTATGAGGGAGGGGCACCACCCTCATACCCTAATTAACAGTCCTAAATGCTTCACCTTCAAACACCAAAGGTTAGAATGAAAACATGTCAATTTTAAGGAGTTACAAACATTTTCTCCACTCTCCTAACACTTTCCACGCTCTTTAAAATTCTGTATTTCTGATACTTGCTGTTTTCTGATGAAGGGTAAGTCTCGTCCTCTGGTCGGCGTGTAGGTCTGCATTACTTATCTGGCTTTACTCAACACATATTTGTGAATAAACCTAAGAACAGATGTAAAACGAGGAAGCACATGGGTTGTGAAAGACACGATCAATCATGTCATTGAGCACAATGAGGGGATCTATAGTAACAGTCTAAAGAACAACTTAATTATCTGATTTTCAGGACTTCGGAAATGACACCGTCCTGCATGCACCTGCTTGTGAGTGCTAATCAGTAAGTGTGAGAGGCTGTGAATGTCTTGAAAACTCACCCTCTGCTTCCTTTACTGTTTTCTCTAGAATGGCCATGTCTGCTGCTCAGTGGATCCACAGTGCCTTCAGGAGCTGTGAAGTTAGCTGCCTCATGGGAGATAATCTGTTTAAAGAATGTTCTTTCATTTAAAAAGACCAAAAAAAAAAAAAGTGATTTGTGGCCAGCCAAATGCAGCTTTGTTAATGGCTGGGTGGATGGATGTCAGTGACAAGATTTGTGGAGCTTGAGGAAAATCGTCTGAGGAAAATAGGTGACAGTTCTGCCCTTGCTGTACCTGGCATCACCTTGTGGAAGAATGGGTGTGGAACACAGGCCATGACATCCTGACCCCTGGATAAGAAGCCTGAGCCCATTGGATCTGTGAAAGCCTCTAGCTCCACAGCTGCGGGACACGTTCGAGCTCAGAATCTTCTGGAAGCAGTGAGGTTCCTTACTAAACAATTAAGTGTGAAGCGGCGAGTGAGTTACATTTTCAGAAGCCAAGCTGCTGCATCTGTACAGTGCACTCTGAAATCTGAAACAAGCTATTGTAATGATAAAAATAATGCACCGGCATGGTTATGTAACGTTTTCTAACAGGAAAAGTCATCCCCGTTTCCTTGTTTTCTGCACTTACTATTATTTGGTTGAATTTGTTCAGTAGAAGCTTGTTCTTGTGCAAAATAAAATAACTATTTCTCTTACCTTACGCCAAGCGACTCAGTGTCTTCTTGAGTATGTCCTGCTTTCTATAGATGGTTTAAAATACAAACTGCTTCCCAGTTCTGCTGATGAAAACACTCCCTGTGTTATTTCCATGTTGAAGGATGATTTTCTTTCAACTCTGTGCCTAAGTCAGAGGCAAAATCCACCCATGTCTCAATCCATCTCCTGACCTTCAGTTTCACTTTTGTGGTCCTGCTCTGTAGTCTGGGGACTGTCATACAGAAAGTGCTAATGGCTTCTCTTTCTTCTGGGTTCTCCTTTAGTTTCAATCATGTTACACTTGAGGACACTATGAGTTCTTGAGAAGGTGAAAGTTGGACATTTATTCTACTAGGTGCCTTCCAGTCGTTATGATGGGCTCTGTTGTTTTATTAAAAGCTGCATCTCTCAGTAGGTGTCCTTCTCTGTCCAGGCATCCTTTTCAGGTTCTGAAACCCTGTTTGCACCTTCTGTCTGAGAGATGGTAAGTCTAGCTGCTCCATCCATGAGAGATAGCTGCTTTATTTCTTGTCGGCCTCCCTGCATGTTTACACACAGTCTTTTTAAGCTCTTGACGTAGTCATATTACATGCCGTCTCTTCCCTACCAGAATTCTAACATCAAGAGAGGACTTAGTGGAACCAAAAAAATCTGGGCCCAGGGGTCTTTTCTAAGACTGATGCTCCAACCAAGGACTGTTCATGGAGATAACCTAGAACCCCTGCACAGATGTAGCCCATGGAAGCTCAGTCTCTAAGTGGGTTCCCTTAGTAAGTTTCCTTAGTAAGGGGAACAGGGACTGTCTCTGACATGAACACAGTGGCTGGCTCTTTGATCACCTCCCCTGAATGGGGAGAAGCCTTGCCAGTCCACAGAGGAGGACAATGCAGCCAGTTCTGATGAGACCTGATAACCTACAGTCAGATGGAAGGGGAAGAGGACCTCCCCTATCAGTGGACTTGGGGAGGGGCATGGGAGGAGATGAAGGAGGAAGGGTGGGGCTGGGAGGGGATGAAGGAGGAAGGGTGGGGCTGGGAGGGGATGAAGGAGGAAGGGTGGGATTGGGAGGGGATGAAGGAGGGGGCTACAGCTGGGATAAAAAGTGAATAAACTATAATTAATACAAAAATTTAAAATAAAAAAAATGTGGCTTTTGTTCTTATGAGTGGAACTGATATGAAAAGGAAGCACAGGCGTTCTCAAATTCAATGTTTGCTGCACAGAGGTATTTGTCAGTAATGAAAGACTCAGAGGCGGAGCACTGCAAGCCATAGAGAAAAGATGGTGGAACCGCTCTCAGCTACCCCTCGCCATTGCTGTGGGGCAACCAATGTGTGCCGAGCGAAGAAAAGGTGCGCATGTCTGACAACTGCGGCATGGGAAACATTTATTGCCTGCGCACATTTAAGTGTCTTTACATTTCCCACATTTATCGCCAGTGCCTCTGTCCCACATTCTGCTTATATTTCATTTAAGATAGCATCAGAACATAAGGTTTCTCTCTTTTTGTCAGCCACGCTACTCTGCTAAATTGCAAATTTAGTTTCCAAGAGGGCAGATAATAAGATGAAGATTCTACATAATTTTCATTATATGTAATTGAGAGTCTCTGTTGAAATCTCCTGAAGCAGTTTGTTTTTTGCTTGTTTTATGGGAAGAATGAAAAGTGTGTGTGTGTGTGTGTGTGTACGTGGGTGTATGTGGGTGTCGATGGCTGGCAGACCCCAGCTTTTCACAGATCACCAAATGAGAGAGGACTCACCATACTGAGAAGGACAAGGAACACAAGTGTCCTTGCAGGGCTGTTAATTCAGTGAATCCGTTCACGGTGATCATCCCTCTAGAGACTTATAAATAGCAGGCCCCCGGGAGATTATTATTTTATCTGCAGAACCCTGAAAGCAATAATTAACTGTTCGCTAAGAACATCTTCCCTTTAAAAAGAAGTCGTTAAGGCCTTGTTTCTCACTCTGTGCTAATTGGAGGAGATACCTCGGTTGAGTGATGCCAGCATTGTGGGAATGCAGGGCTAAAGGGCACGCACTGAAGTTGAAGGTACCTGGTTCTTTTAGCAGGAGGCCTTGGGAACAGTATCCTTACCATCAATCAGTTCATTTATTTACTTCACTTTCCCCGAGATGAAAAACAGCACAGACCGTTCAAATATGGTTATATAGTGAGTAACATATCTCTCAAGGCTTTTTTTCTCTCTTTGTTTTGCTTTCCACACTGTCAGAGAGTCATGGGTTTGCTTGGTTTTACCCCAGCAGCACCCCTTTTTCATCCTTCCAATAACCTGGCTGCCTATACTATATCCAAGTTGAGAAACTAATTGCCTTTGCAGAATGAACAGTGCCTCAGTACTCTAAAGCAGCAGTCAATACTCTAGATTGTCGGAGAACCAAAATTATTCATTTGAACAAAGTTTAAGTTACACTTACTGAATAAAAGATGATTTTCAGCTCACTAAGCACTATCTCATCTAACCGAGTGCCCCATCACTGTTGAGTTAAGAGTCCCTGTGAAGGGCAGCAGGTCCCAGGCATGTGTGTGTCCCAGCTCCATTGACCTAGAGCATAAGCATTAGAAACAACTGTTGTTTTGGTTTCTGAGCAGGACTTTTGTTTTCACAAGTGCAGAGCACACACTTCACAGCAGTAAATTCATATCTGAAAGGTCTGAACTGAGAGGACCCTTGAAGGAAGGAGGAGATGGCCTTGCCTCTGTATGTGTTGTGCCCACGGTGAAGAAGTGGGGACCTTGGTTCTTGCTGACCTTTCTGCATTGGTGTGTTGTTTTACACCTTAGAATTCGGTGCCTTCCAAAAAGGAAATGATACCTCATTGCAGTGTAAACTCCCTTAAATAACAGATCTGCTGGAGAGAGTGACTGGGCTGCCATGGCTCTAGAGAGTTGGACACAGGATAATCTGAGTATCTATTGCTTGTTTTTCTTCTGTTTGCCCAGAGGCCTTGAAAAACTCTCCCAAACCCTTGTCTTTGTGCTGAGTTGGGTCGTTTTTCATAGATGCTTCATATGACAGATCCTGAAATTCAAATGACAGATGGCAAAATATGTGAGTCTCATATGTAAAGTGTTACCTAAATAGAACACTTGTGGTATTTGATGCTTTGATAAACAGTATGAAATAAGAATATGACTTCATACAAATTAAGACTGATAGTTTATTTTTAAATAATTTTATATCTCTATAACAAAACCACAAACTAAGTGTAGATAAATATGAAAAAAATAACAAAAATTTGATTCATTTTCAAAACCGGGGATCTTGGTTTACATATATCATATGACGATATATGACCCTATGGAGAAAAACATAAACCCACATTCAGTCGGCCTCTTGCAGTGACTTTTCTGCATGTACGCCAGACTGTGGCCTAGGCACTGTGTGAAGGATGGATGCCTCGTGTGCCATCTGCACTGCAGCAATATGGAAACGAGGGAGCATCCGGGCACAGGGTGAGCTAGTGCGACTGGACCATAGCGTTCACCTACCGTTCTGTTCATCCCGCGCACGCCCTCACGGGAAGAAGAGAAAAACAGGCACACTATCACATGGCAAGAACAGTCTGCAGAAGAATCTAACTGAGTTGAGACAGTGATGGTATGCAGGGGCAATAGCGTGAATGGGATGGTCAGAAGCTTCTCCTCCTGCAGTAAGGTGACAGCGGACGGGATGTTTGGATGAGGGGAGATTGAGCTGGCTGCAGTCACTGGGTGAAGGGTGACAAGCACAGGGATGTCTGCACAGGGCTGGTGCTGGGCTGCAGCCTGCACGTGCCTCCTGGAACACGCAAGCCGAACTCGTGCACGTAGAGAATAACGTCAGAGCAGTGAATGATGGCCCCGCCAGGTTCTCCCAGACTACCTTAGAGTTGTACACATGTTTGTGCCATTGGAAATGTCAGAGAGCTTTGGTCATAGCACTGTCACATTCTGACAGACCACTGTGGCTGCTGTGTGGAGACTAGACATGGCCGGGAGGAGTGTGGGCGGCAGAAGCATATTCATGCTATAGAATTTCTGACAAGATAGTAATAGGTTGGACTAGGAAGATAACAGTGTGAGAACCAAAAGGGCTTAACATTCAAGAAGACCCAATTAAGTGAAGAAACAGGAAAGAAGACTAAATATCACCAAATGGTGCTTCCCATAGTAGTCACAAGAACAATAAAACAAACAAACGAACAGTTCTTTCAAAGGTTACTACAGCAGAAAAACAAATGACTGGAAGTAGCCAAGACCGATCTGAAAGAGAATTAAGTAAGGGCAGCGGGGACTTGTTCTATAGTGTATCCACGTTGTTGAAGAGGTTAAATGTCACAGATTTATGTTACATGTACAATCATGTGTGTGTATAAAATAAACAAATGTTTTGCCTGATACATAACCAAAGAACATATGAAATGACATTAAGAGGATGTTTATGTGTGTGTGTGTATATACATGTATATAGTTATTCATAGCAGCAAGGCCTCAGAAGCCATGCCATGTATGTACCAGTATCTCATACGTGTTACACTGAAAAGTGGACTGTTATGACTGATTACAGGAAACAAAAATATAAAATTTCTTCTGTCATGCAAAGTAAGTCCATATAGTTGAAAATCCTTGTTAGTTTGTCTGAAATATCCCCCTCCGCTTCAGATGTTTGAACACGTAGTCCCAAATGCTGGTGCTGTTTTTGGAGTAATGATAAACTTAGGAGATGGGTCCTGGCTAGCAGAGGTGGCCTTTCAAGGTTAAATGTGTGCATATACACATATATGTGTGTATGTAGTTACATATGTGTGTATGACGTATTTTACATACACACAGGCCGGCCCTGTTTCTGGTCCAGCAGTAGTGTGAGTGGGTGCTTCATATCACACTGCCACCATCTTGAGGGATGCCTGCCTGAGCAGTCACATCTCCCTGCCATGACAGACTGCACCTCTGATGCAAGAAGCAGGAACAAACCACTCCCTCAGGCTGTGTGTGTCAGGCATTTGTCACAGCAACAAGCAAAGCAAGTAACACAAACCCAGATGTGAAAACAAATCTTTGAGTTTTTGGCAAGAATATATCTTAAAACGATCTGTCCATTAAAATTGTTGTTGAGTTCTACTACATGAAGTGGACAAAGGAAAGACTACACATGATGACATATATATATTTAAATTCCTACAAAGGGAGAGCTATAAATCAGCCCAAAGAGAGATGAGCAAGAGACATGTATAAATATTACAAAATGTTCAAATGCCCTGTTGAACACAAAAAAACTTATTTGGTCTAGTCAGCAACAGGAAAGTGCATCCAACACTGGTGTCCTGAAACTCAACTTTTCTCCTTTACCTGTCCCTGCCACAGATGCAGCTGTAACTCGTATCTTCTGCACGATTTCCTTAGACGAGGCTATCAAGAATAGACAATAAGGACAATATAAACAACTCACTCTATATGACCTGACTTAACTTGCTTTATCCCTTGTCCAAAGGTTTTGTGTGTGAACGATACCATCAGTTAGAAATGGGGTTAGTTATAAACCAGCCTTTCTGCCAAAGGAGTGTGTCAACTTCAGTTCAATCCTATGTGGTGTTCCTCTTTCAGGTATAAAATGCTGTATTTCTGTGTTAATCTGAACTTAAGTCACTGTGGGGTGAAGATTTCCAGTTGTTCATTCCATCATCTATGAATTGTCCATTTCTGCGGACACTGTTTTTACTTGTAACTATGTTCATATTTGCACAGTGGGTTGTTTGTATAAATCAAACACCGCTGCGCAAGTGTTGGAAGCTCTTAGACACACCTTGACAATGCTGTCCTCAACATCTTTTGTGATTTATTGTAGTTTTTAATTTTCAATTTTTATTATTGTGTGTGTGATACAGTAAGCACGTGGGCAAGGCCCAGGTGCGGGTATCAGGACAGCTTCCATAAGTCAGTTTTCTCCTTCTGCATGGGTTCCAGGACTTGAGCTTAGGTTGTCAGCCTTGCATATCCAGCAGCCTCCACCCTGAGCCATCACACTGGACCTGTCATAAAGAATTTTCTTTTGTGCCATTCACTCATATTTCAACTGCATTTTTTCTAAACTCGCTGCTTATGAACATTCTGGAAAGGTGAACCCCACAAATCTGTCTTTGAGATCCTCTGTTCCAGTTATTTGGGACACTCACCCAAAATCTGTTTTCCTTAAGTTTTATCTTCATTTGTGGAATTTCGGCAGTGATTCTCCTGTCTGGGCCGTATCCGAAAACTCCTCTTCCGACATCCTTCCAGAACTCTCTGCCAGCATCTGCTTTCTCCAGTTAGTTCGGACTTCCCAAAAGAACTTACCTGTGCTTTCCTAGATGCTCTGTTCACGTGCTGTGTTATATCACGTTCAGACTCAAACACCACACTCCCCGAGGTTAGTCAAAGACTCCTCATTTAAGGCCCACACTGGAATTCAGGACTCACTACTGACACCTCCAACCACATGGAGAAGAAAAGTACACTTTCCCCAATCCACCAAGCGATGTCTTCTGATATATTTGAAATTCAGAAAGAGTGTAAAATGCTAAATAAGAATACATTTATATTCAAATCATATTCTCCCAAGTGTGTTTATGAAATCATCCTTCTAGAAGCTTATTCAGCTCTGTGTAAAATCACATTCTATTCAGGAGAGTGTTACTATTCCATAAAGAATCCAATAGCATGTATTTTCTACTTCAAATTGAATTTTCCTAGTAATTGGGAGTTTCATTTGTAGTAAATATGTTTCTAAGCACAGGTCTTTGTACATCATTTCATCAATTCTTACAGAAATTCCAAAGGAAGATATCTTTGCTATGCTATGAATAAAACAGCTTGATTTTATTGTAGTAATTTGAAACATTTTAGCTGTAAAGCTGAGTCCATAGAAATTCAAGTGTAGCCTTTAAGATCTCACTTCACACAGACAAGGACACAAGTAAGAGATGACCAAGGGGTGATTAACATGGAAACAGAACTGTTAATGTTATCTTAGTGCTTTATAAAGCACAATGCCTAGGGTCAGAGGTCATCCTATCACCCTTAGTCTTGAAGAACAATCTTCCTGTCTTTTTTTCTGTGAGAGAACAGTACTTGAGCCATTCTGCCTCAAGCCTTAGAGAAACTCTGAAAATTGCCCTGATGCAAGGACAAAATTCCTAGTTACATGCTTGAATGAGAAAGTACTGAGGGTGGTGAGAGCCTCTTAGGCTGCTTCTCAGTCATCCCTTCCTCAAACGATCATGTGCCCCTGTTCACTTGGCTCTCATGAATTTCCCCAGGGAAGCTGCAATGGCTGCAACACTCATGACTGGAGATCCCATTTGTTTTTCTTTTTCCTTTTGCTTCTTAGACATAAACTTAGAAATACATGGATGAATGCCACGAGCATTAGACAAGTCCCAAGATGAAGAAAAGCACATTTTCAACTTTATATCCAAATGCAGCTATGCTCTACACAAAGCAAAAGAGGCTGAGAAGCTGTTCTTGACCTATGCCTGACTCCCAAAGCTACAGTGAGTCCCAATCGATAACAGGGAGAAGGTGTGAGAACAAAGCATGACACTCACACTGTGAAAACAGGAGCGTTCCCTCAGCTCTGCTCACATACACTGTGACAAGGTACCCTTCAAAGCGAGAGGCTGACAGCTGCCTGATGACCTCCCTTTGCCATCCCTGGGGGCCTGCAACTGGCCCGACACATCCTTGGTGTCTGCCTGCTCTATCTTGGTCAGCTCTAGTCCTAAGAGAGTACGAAGAGCCACTGTGGGAATTTCAGCTCCTTCCTCTGGGAATTGGAGTCCAGTCGTCCTTGCTCTCTGTTTGGAGCTAAGTTTACTGTGCTCTGTCCAAAATTCCAATTATGTTTCTCTAACTTTTCAACTTACTTTACTCTTTCAAATACACATGCATATTTATTTGTAATAATACAAATATAAATTTGTAAATATGTGTGCATATGTATATATATTTAAAGAGTTATATTTATGTGTCCACATGTGTATCTATGTGGGGTTATGTGCACTCATTGCATTCCCCCTGGAACTAGAGTAACATGCATTTGTGAACTGACTAATGTGAGTGCAGAAAGCTAGATTCTGGTCCTCTGTAAGATTGATACACATGATAAACCACTGAGCCATCTCTCCAACCCCCACATTTTAAATATATTCTTAAACCTTGCCTTTGAAATCTTAAATTGCTCTTTCAAACTATCTTCCCAAGAGCAGAGTCTGAATCACTGCATGGAAAGCTGCCCTGCAGATATCAAATTGGATGATAGCATGGCATGGACAAGACATTGTTGAGCATTTTATTTTTCCTGCTCATCTCTGATTGCAAGGCGGTGGATTATTACCTCACTCATCTCTTAGAATGTCCTGCTACACGTAGTTAATGCTAATTAGCCTGTATTACTTATTGTTCAGCAACCTCTTCCCACAAAGCTAACATCCAATAAACACACAGCTTGCCTACCAAATTATTGCTGACATAACATTATCAGAAGTACCTTTCTCACTGCATGGAATTTTTATTTTCCATGAGTCAAGGGCTCCAGCAAACGAGATTAGTCTAAAACTTGCTATATAGCTGAGGTTGATCTTGAACTTCTGATCGCATTGCCTTTGCTTTCCAAATGCTTCTGGAATTATAGGCATTAACATCACATCCAATGTATGTCATGCTGGATATTGACTAGGGCTCTGTTTATGCTAGACAAACAGTCTACAAAATGAGCTACTTCTCCAGTCCCAGAAAAATATATCCACTTCTGCAAGTCCTAAAGCATAGCCTGGGCAGGTGCTCAGCTCTGATGAGGCCACTTTGAGAGAGTGATGGAGAGATAGACTGTGCAGAAAAGATTGTGTGGCAAGAGGGGACTAAAGGGACCTAATAATAATCAGGCATGGTACTGATTGTTGACTACTATCTTAGCTTGTGTGTGTGTGTGTGTGTGTGTGTGTGTGTGTGTGTGTGTGTTTATGTGTGTTTGCATGCATGGTGATATCTGGGTAAGTGTGTATGTACATGTGAAGGCTGGAGGACAACTTCAGGTATCATTCTTCAGGCACTTTCTTTTTTTATTATTCTTCTTTTCATCAGACAAGATTCATCACTAGTCTCGGGCTCATCAAGTATCTAGGCCAAGTGGTCAGAAAGCCCCAGGAATCCCACTCACATCTCCCCAGCACTAGGGCATGCCATTACACCTGCCTCCCCTCCCCCATTCCTGGATTAAGCTCATGTCTTCCTACTTGTCGGGCAAGCACTCATGGACTGGACTGTCTGCCCAGTCCCTGGGACTTTTTGAAATGTACAGATTGCGTATAATACACAAGCATGAGGGTGGCCTAAAGAATGTCTAACTACAGAGCACTGAAATAATCTTCAGTGAGGAAGCGTGCGACACAGCAGTGTAGCCCCAAGCGAGTCATAAAACACTCCAGATGCAGCAAGGAGGATAAGAGATAAGAAAAAAAAGAACCTCCTGGGGGAAAAAGTCCTTGAGGGAGTGGGGATTATATGAAAAAGTCTCCCTTGAGACGGCACATGAGACAAAGCACCAAGGATTTATCCCTGCCCACAAGGAGGTTTCTTTATTGCTGTTCTCAATGTGACCATTTTATGGTGGCCGTCAGGGCTAAATAGAAAACGTCTAAGTCAGAGAACCACGAGGAGCTGCATTGTCCCAAGCGCCAGGGCAGATTCTGGGCTGAATGTGAGAAGTAAAATGTAATCTGCATATGAAGAGGTGAGAAGGAGGAATACAAATCTGGTCTGCTCACCAGAACGAGCATACTGTGAAAAAACAACAGAACAGAACAAAGAGACAAAGCACCGGTGTCCGTAAATGTTGTGAAGAAAAACGTTTAATTTCAGAGGTTTAGCTCATTGTCATCATGACAGGGAGCTTGGCAGAATGCAGGCAGAGAGGGTGGTGGAGGATGAGCTGGGGGTTCTAAGACCAGGCTGGCCTTAAACTCAGATTTGCATGCCTCTGTTCCCCTGAGTGCTGGGATTAAAGGCTTGTATCTCCACACCTATACCTAAGCTTTTCTTTAGTTTCTTTTTACAAGATGGAAACTTAGCTGGGTCATCACTCCCTTAATTTAATATCTTCAGTCTGCTTATCTCCTTGAACACAGGATTTTGCTACATCCCACCTTTGATCCTTGAACCATACATTGGTTTTTTTTTTTTCTTTCTCAGCTTGCTTTTTTTTTTTTTTTACCAAAATTCTCTTCATAAGAGTTACCATAAATTACCACATGACAGAGTCTATACTAGGCTATTTCAGATTTCTTTTGCCAATGCAATTAATCTAAAACTCTTCACTTTAGGCAAACTTTTCAGACAATGGCAAAATGCAGTCAATTTTTTTTTTTTTGGCCGAAATATCACAAGAGCAGTCTCTAGGCCACATTCTTCTCCTTTGAAACTTCTTGAGCCAGTTCCCCACAGTTCAAATCTCCACCAGTACGATTGTCTTCCATGCTTCCATGCAGCTATTAAAGCATTCTACTGCTTTTCTAACACAAAGTCCTGAAGTCCAAATTTCTCCAAACAAATGCACGGTCAAACCTATCACAGTAATACCCAAGACCCTGGTACCAACTTCTATCTTAGTTAGGGTTTATATTGCTGTGAAAAGACACCATCACCAAGGCAGATCTTATAAAGAAAACATTTAATTGGGGCTGGCTAACAGTTTCAGAAGTCTAGTCCATTATCATCATGGCAGAGAACAAGGTGACATGCAGGCAGACATGGTGCTGAAGAAGGAGCTGACATATGTTGGATGTTTTGTCTCAGGTCTCTGCTAGGGCAGAGGTTAATTCCTCTTCTTGCTTATCCAGCTCTTACCTTGAAGCTACTGAATCATCCATGCGAAAAAATGACTTTCAATGATGTAGTGAAAATATGAATTTAGTGCAATTGGGATAGAATCTGCTAAGATGCTTTACGAGCGATGACGGTTAAAAAAAAAAAAAAAAAAAAAAAACCCGTGGCACAGAAAGAAAGTTAGACAAATCCATAAATATAGTGAAAAAGCAAATGTACTTCGACACTGTCCTTAGCTGAGATCCCTTGGCAGAAGCACTTGAACTGGTATAAAGCATGGAGTCTCTCTCTAGGTGGAAAAAAAAAAAAAAAGCTCTCATTTCCTCCCTTGTGCGTGAATCCCACAGGACAGATCTGGGATCTGGCTAGGGGACCACCCCTATAGAGGCAGGTTTGCCTTAAGAAAATGTGCTGTTCCTGGGCAGGATTCCTTCACCTTAGTGGAGGCCCAGCAGGCCATCCCTGGTTCATCTCGCCTTGGTAAAGCGGGATTTGGAAAGGCATAACTATTTCTTTCTCTTTCCTCTGCTGGCCCGAGTCCAGGAGAGCCTGTAAACCTGCACTTCAGTCTTCCCCAGTGAAGCTCCCCTTCCCGCAGCATGACTACCAGTGCTGGGTGGCTGACCTCACCCCCAGCATCCTGGCTCTTGTTCCTTCCTCCTCTTCCTCCTCCCTGTTAGGCAGCTGGGAAGTTGCAGCCCATGGACTTTTCAAGGCTAATAAACTGTCCTTGAGCTTCTGTTTGAGTCTGTTCCTTGCCTTCCAGCTTTTGTTAGTATCTTTTTAATGAGACCAAGAATCCCAACAGGGGACCTTGATTTCCCAGGCAACATATGATGGCTCTGCTGGGACAAAGTTCTGACAACACGTACTTCCTATCTTTTACTTCCTTAATTATCACAGAAAACAAACCCGTTCTTGAATCCCCAGATGGCACAACGATCATACAGCATTAATATGGCATTGATGTGATAGCAAAGGACTTGCCCATTATCGCATCTATTATGTTTGTTGTTGTTGTTGTTGTTGTTTTTTGTCAGAAATACAAACTTGGGTCTGGGTGGGGTTTTTTAAAAACTTTTTATTTTTATTTTATGTTTATGTCGTTGCTCCACTTCCCCGAGCCCTTCGTGTGTATCCACCTTGTGAGTACAGTGCCAAATAAGGCCAGAAGAGGGCACTGGTTCTCCTGGAACAGAAGTTTCAGCCAAACTCAAGCAAGTATGTGGCTGCTGCAAATCAATCCTGGGTCCTCTTGCAAGAGAAACCAGTGCTTTAAACCGCTGAGCTATCTCTCTGTTCCCAGAAATTGGGTATTTTGACTGCCCCCACCATGTCATTCAAAGGCTTAGGATTGTTAATGATTTGTTGTTGTTGTTAATTTTTCAGCTTGGAGTCAAAATTCAACCTTTTTTTTTTCCTGAATTGTCCTCAGTCCCTATCAGCAAATAATAACTACCGTCTTTGGAAATTAAAATTCCCACAATCAATTTTTAATGAGTACAACCTAGAGTTTCAAGCCAAAGCAAAACTAATATGCAAGGTTTATAGGATAATTTCTGTAGGAGCTAACATTGCCTGACTAGAAACGTGCAATATGAAAGGTCAGTTCTACAGACAAGAAACAAGAAAGAAAACCTTCATTCTCACAGAAAAATGGCTGTCACACCCTTTCTAGATTAAACACTGATTCCAGCAATGTTTTAGAACTCCAAATACAGGCTTTGAGAATTTTCCCCACTTCAAAGTTGTCAAACGACAGAGCTTTCTCCTAACCTGCAATTGGAAATGACTTGTATGATTTAAGGATTTATAATAGAACAAGAGAATGGACAAATAGAACGGAATGGACAAAGGCCTCTCAAGAGGTTCATATGGTCAATTTAAACTGCATATTTATAGACTGATAAATCAGCATTTACCAGAATTTATCTCTGTGAAAGACATTTTTAAAGAGATAGAACGAGTCAGGCTGGAAAGATGAAGTATTTCAAAAAGGACTGAGATGAAGCAGAGAGTGCATGCTAACAAAGAAGCTGGAAGTTACACGCGTGTGTGTGTGTGGTTTTAGAGATTAAACCCCGGGCCTCAGGCAAGCTAGGCCACCTCTCTGCTGCTGGGGTACATCCCAACTAGTCCTGGAAGTTAATATAAAATACTTTCCTCCTGAACTAAAGCTCTACAGGAACAGATCATCAGTGGGAAATTAAACAGACCATGTCTGCCTGTCAAGTTGTTGGTGTTTTACATATGAAGTGGGGTAACAGACCATGAAAGATCAGTTGAAAAAAAAAAATCAATGTTCACAACCATACTGAAGAGAGCCAAGCAGAAGGGAAGTTTCTACCCTGCTTTGCCTTTGAATTTTTCAGCAAGTGCGTCTATTTTTTTCTTTAGCTGCAAGAGAATCTAAGAAGTCAGAATAGAGACTGGATGGGTCTGTCACCTCCAAAGTGAGTTTGTAAAAGGGCAAAATCAGATCCTAAGATACAAGAAATGCTGTTCCTAGCAAACATTCTCACTCGCTAAAACATTCGCATGCTTAGAAAACTTATAAAGAATTGCATCACAATGAAAAGGTCAGGGGTTATCTTGTTCCATTACACATTCACAGGACATATTATAAGAGGCTTGATTTTAAAGTTTAAATTTGAGGCCTACATAGCTAACCTAACTGTGTGGCCTGGATTCCCCTTCAAGTGGGAAAGTGAAATGCTTTCCATCCAGATGACTGAGTGTTCACTCCACACACAAGATGGATACATATTCCCCTCCTGTGTTTTGCTCTCTCCGGCTCTTCATACAATTGGGACTTATATTGGCAGCTGAATTTTATTACAGCAGTTTGCTTAGGTCTATCTCTGGGAATATTGGGAGGTAACATCCCATTCAAACCTTGAAATGTATTCTTTATGAGTTTGCAAGCAGAGAAGTTCAACATCCCTAAAAAGAAAAGAGAAATTTCCCATTTTGGAAAGGAAAAAAAAATATTTT
Organism: Psammomys obesus; assembly: GCF_907164565.1. Lineage (NCBI taxonomy): Eukaryota > Metazoa > Chordata > Mammalia > Rodentia > Muridae > Psammomys > Psammomys obesus. Next base: position 5,725,020 of record NW_026596085.1, read on the forward strand.
GTTTTGTTTGTCTCAGCTAATGCTTCCGTTTGGGTGCGTGGGCATTTAACAATTTATTCATTTAGACATTTTACATTTCTAGATTTTACAAAAAGTGAAATGAATACCTTCAATTTAAAGAAAAAGCATAGCATATTACATTGATTATATGTGTTCTACAGGAATGCTGGAGGAATTATGAATTCATATTATGAATTATGAATTAAAATGAGTTGCCATAGTAGATGTTCCTCGTAAGTCTCAGACATTTAAATACTTGCTGCCCAGTTGGTGGCTGTTTGGGGAGGAATGGGAGGTTGGGAGGTGTAGGCATTCTGGGGAAAGCATGTCACTTGAGAAAGGGTTTGAAGATCCAAATGCCATGTGCAGTTTCCAATGAACTCTCTCTGCTTCCTGTTTGTCATTGGAGATGTGGGCTCTCAGCTGCTGCTCCAGAGACCGGCTGCTCCCTGCCTCCACTCTGCCGTCACTGACTCTAACCCTCTGCAGTTGGAACTGCAAACTTGCTTTCATGGTGTCTTATCACAGCAATAGAAAAGCAACTAAGACAGTTCTGCTCATGCACTTTGCATTAGATAATGCATTGGCATTATAATATAGATTGATAAATAGAAGATAGATAGATAGATAGATAGATAGATAGATAGATAGATAGATAGATAGATAGATA
>NW_026596085.1:5725699-5753825 GCF_907164565.1 Psammomys obesus
ATAGATAGATAGATAGATAGATAGATAGATAGATAGATAGATAGATACATGCCTTTCCTGAAGTAACAGGATTTCCTACAATGCTTGTGGTGTGTTGGTCCTCTTCAAATCTGAAAGTCAATCACAGAATAAAGTTTTAAGGCTGGGAATGTAAGGCAGCGATAGGGTGTGTATTTAGCATATGTTAATCCCTGACTCCAATGCCCAGAATGCCCCTCCTGAAAGAAAAGGAATGAAGAAAAAAAAACAAAAGAAAAAGTTATTTTATTCATGATAACATTGGATTCTATAACAATATAATAAACAACCCACAAATCTCACAACATAGCCAGAAATCTCATTCTGAGGATGATCCCATGGGATGGTCAAGAATCAGACTTTCTTTACCTGACTGGGAATGCAGGCTCTCTGGTTGTGATGATTCCATGATCTTCTATAGTAATATATATATAATATATATATATATATGTATATATATATATATATATATTATAAATGTCCCAAACATTAAATATTTCAGACTTGACATCCAGGAGACAAAAATCAAAGCTAACATCTCCTTTTACATATAAAAATAGCAAACAAATTTTAGTAAGTATTGGTGTTATCATCGGTTTGGACGTTTGGCATGTGTGTCCATGAGTATGTTATCTGTGGGGTACAGATATATGTGCATACACTTGTGCAGGCAAGAGTCCAATGACAGGCATTTTTCTCAACTGCTCCCCCCTTATTTTTTTCTATGATAAGAATCTTAGTCTAAGCAGTATGTTATCCAGTTCTGTGATGTGTATGTTTTTACTACAGTTCAATCACTTCCAACATTCACTCTTTAAAATTCTGATCCAATAAACAACAACAAAAATTAACCTTATCAGCATTCGCTAAGGTATAGGGATTTTTAGAGATTACCAATGTTTCTAAAGCAGATAATATTAAAAACTCCAGACACTGTGAAGCTACAGATATCACGTGTGAACCCTGAGACCAAGCATGGCCCGGATAATCTCTCCCAATCCCACAGAGGTCTTATTCATTTTGCCCATTTCTAGCACCCACTCTCACTTTCTTGCCTGTAGTAATAATTTTAGAATTTTGGTTTCCTTAAACAAACAAAAAAAAAAAACCCCACAGAAATATTATGGGAATATGTTTCTGTTTTAATCCCAGATGTGGGGATATGAGGCTGCTTCACAGCAGGTGACTATGGTTTGCCTTGTGCTCTAGCAGGGCCATGGATTTGCCAGATGCAGATAATTTCTCTGATTGCATGACATTTGGAAATTGCATGACATCTGAGAAATTTTCAGAGGCTGTATAAGTGCTAGAGCCCCAGTGGGTGGGTTGCTGGTTGGATACTGTTGTTTGTAATTTGTTAAGTAGTCATGTGTAAACATGAAACAACAAGAAGAAAATAGATATCCCAATGTCAAAGATCAAACTTGCCCCCAAAAGCTAATAAGCAGGAAGTAGTCAAAGGATAACACGCCCCTTTCCTCTCTATCTTTTTCTTCTATGTCTAGTGTTGGTGTTAGTGTCAGGGAGATAAAAAAGAACCAAGCTACAGTGAGTTGCCTATTTCCAAAAGATAAGTGGTCTCTTGAATCCCAGACTCAGATTTACTGGTAAGCCTTCCAGTTTCCTTTCTTAGTCAAGGTGTCTTCATTCCCATTGTCTTTGGAAGTTACTCTCTTTCAACTCACTCAGGTTTTCTAAATAACTAAATTGAAGCCACTTAGCTCACATCAAAACAAATACTCTGATGATTCATTTTGTAAACTGGAATCTTATGTGGCATTTGTGCAGAAGCCATTGATTTAATGTAGGTTACATATATGACGCCCTTTCGACAAACACCGTGAAACCCTCTAGACATGTAAAGGACAATAACTGTTTTCCTTTCGAGCATCTGCATCTGTTAACATGGGAAGGTCTCCATGGCACCAAGGAGAAGATGACAAGCCAAAATATGACCTGAGCCAACTGCTATGCTGAACTAGGGACCAGAGTAGCTGGGTATTGAGAATACTGGAATCGAACAAAGCAAGTAGCCAGTAGAGCTATTTTAGAGATTGATTTCAGTGGGTTTAGACTGTGTAGCCTCTGATGGGTGATACGTCTCTTCTGAGTCAGATTGTATTGATTCTGGAAGAACTCTCTAGTTGCCAAAGATGCAATAGTTTTATATTAGGTTTAGTTATAATTTTTAGAACTTTACTTGGAGGTAGGAGGATGACTCAGTCTGTAAAGTTCTCATTGCTCAAGGAGGAGAGTTTAAGCCCCAAGACCCACGGAAAATCCCAGGTGTGGTGCGATTTTGGTGCCAGAGAGGCAGACGCAAACAGATCCCTGGTTGTTTGCTGAACAACTTGCCTCGCCTGGCTGGAGAGGCCCAGATCACAGTGAGAGACCCAGTCTCAAAAAATAAAAATAAAAAATAGAATGCTGCTGAGGAATGATCCCTGACGTTCATCGCTGGCATCCACAGCCATGCACACACACATATATGTAAATATGCACAAACTCTGAGTACATACACTGTACACATACACACAGAGAACTTTTAATTTACTGACTTTGAAATTATATTTCTATTTTTTTTCTTTTGACCAGAAAGAACTCATTTGGATTTGATGTTCAGTAATGCTTTTCTATTTAAAATGACTAAGTCAGAGTCAAAGTAATCTCACATGGTTCCACCTGCTTTAAAGTTTTAAAAATGCATTTGATTTCAAGAGTAACCTATAAAAAATACAGCTGTAATCATGTTATATATCTGAGGGTTCAAGTTTAAATGAGTATGTACTGACTTTACAGCCTTTATAGATTTCAAAGTGATTTCAAAGAATTTTTCAAAGCTTTGCTGAGTTTATTAGCTTTTATTAAGTATTTTATGTGTAGTTTAATATTTTTCTTATTTCCTGCAACAGACACATGTGACTTCATTAAAACAAGACCCTGTTTTCAAAGAACTCTCGGAGATTGTCCTAATTTGTAGTCTGCATGTGTTCTCTGAATATTTCTAACTATAAAATCCTTTCAACTGTATGTGACAAGGCCTACTCCAGCAGCTGTTTGGACTATCGCAGATGTTCCCCTGATCTTGAAGCCTGCGTATTCTGTCATTGCTTGCACAGTGCCACTGTAAGAGGATTTCCTGAGACCATTGAACCCAGCCAGTTCCTCTCTGTTCTGACAAGACTCAGAAAGAAACTCACTGAGCTCAGGACCATACGTTTTCTTATTGTATGGCAAAGAAGACAATAAAAAAATACACTGCCAGGTCACTATTTGGGGGCCTTGTATTCTAACAGCTGTCTCCTTAATTAGCTATAAAATAATAAAAGGTCACTTTTGCAATAAAAGTTACAAGTAAAAGATCCTTTACTATGCTTCAGGTATTTAAATACAGCCATAATAAGTGTGGGCATGGAATGGTAGTTTTATTCTCTAGGACATCTAAGACAATCTAAATTCACAGTCGGTCTTCAGCCTGAGCAATACACAAGGCGGCAAAGTATTCCAAGCCAACACAGTGATCCAGTGTTGTAAAGTCCTCAGATCAGTATTTCTGGAACAATTTTTATCTTCAGAGCGTAAACCTTGTCCCCAGGAATGTTCGTTGGGGAACAGTGGAAAGGATTTTTTTTTTTTAAGTAAAAAACGTGATTTCACATTCAAGTAAACTCTCAATTGAAAGTGAGTGGGGGAAAGTTCGTGGACAAATAAAATTAGTTTCTTCCATATTAATGTTTTCTGCTCTTCTAAACTTTTTATTTGCTAAGATCAACTAAGAGGGGAAACTGTTCACAGTGTTATTCTCTCCCAACCCTGAATCCTATCCCAAGTTGAAACTTTACATGTGTTTTTAAAAACAAAGACAAGAAAAGCTCTGGAATCCAGTTCCTTTTTCTGTCCCCTCTGTCAGGCAAGGGTTCAGGGTAATTTCTTGGATGACTGCTTGGTTTTAAGCCTTCGTCCTTCGCTCCTGCCTCATGATAGGGAACGCTTCAGAAAGCTCAGGTGTTTTCCTTTATGGAACTAAGGAGAGGTTCAAGCCACCTGTGGGCACTCAGGTCATCCCTGTTCCCTGGCCAGCAGAAAGCCCCAAGCCAGCTCACTTCCCTGCAGCTCGCTGGGCCTTCCCTGCCCTCACCATGCCTCACTGCACTAATAATAAGCCTTCCCATGGCCTCGGGGTCATGAGCAGTGTCCAGGTCTGGTGGGGAGGGAGACAGAACTCAGTACCGGGTGCTGCCTTCTATTGCTCGACACAGTGTCTAGCTGACGCTGGTGGACTTCACCTGAAGTCAGAACCACTGTCCAGAAAGCCTGCAGGGTAAGTCTGCTCCTCTCTCCTGCCTGCAGCACAGGGTGACTGAGGTGGACTCAGGGTCCATGTGGTTCTGAGGATCTGAGTTCAGGTCCTACCTCATCTCAGCATGCAAAGCAGATTCTCCCTCATTTCCACTCATGCCTTCTTTCTCATTTGTTTCTCTGATGTCTTAATGTTACCTTTCTGATTTTTTTCATGTTTCTAATCAAATTTTACTACATAAATTGTGCCAACTCTGATGGCTTATGTGAAAGTAGTAATTCCTTCATTCTCTGACATTCCCAGTCTTAATTCCCCTGCTTTGTATTCTTTCTTTAAAGCACTCACCATCCCTGAACATAATTATCTGATCTTTGCTTATTGCCAGATTTCAGCTGGAAGCTAACTTCCCAGTGTTAGTCCCTTCACTGATGCATTCCCAGTACATGCCACACAGGATGATTTCAGTTAGCATTTGTCAAAGAACACACACACACGTATGCATGTGTACATGCAAAAACACGAGAGACAAATGTATACATATAAGCACTGCAAATACAAGTACATACATTCACATACAAGCACAATTGAACACACAAGAATGCTTCCTCACACATGGACATTCATGCACATGGCACACATAAAAACAAACATGCACAAAAGAGATACATACGTGCAAATATACATGCATACACAGTTAAATATGGGTGATAGTCATATGCATCACATGTACATGCGAGCAGTCAAAAACATCTACGCGTTGATGCAGGCAGTCATACACAAAAGCACGTACACAGTTTATACACCTATGTAGGCTTGCACATATGAATACACACTAACACATGCACACCTCCTGGAATGCACAAATATACACGTTCAGAGAGCACACTAGCACACACATGCACACAGCGCCCACATAGCCACATGTGTACTAATAGCACAATTGAACCTGACTATGCACACACATAAACATATGAGCACACAGTCATATGCGGGGCAGCACACACCCACTCACAGACAGGCACATTCATAGACATACAAACATATATGTGTGCACAGAAGCGTGTTTGGGTGCACATACATATATACATGCAGGAATACACATAGCCACACACGCACACATACAAGGCACACGTACACATGTATGTGCACACACACGCTCGTACATACATACGTGCACTCAGCAGAATCTAGGCTTTATAAACCAGGCCCCCTTGTCAACTAAACTGGATGACTAATCTCTTCTTCTCCGGGAAAGTACACAGACAGTAGTGAAAACGGTGCTGGCTCTTCTCATTTCTGTCCCCCTCTGCTTTTCTTTCTGGGCAAACAGGAGTTCCAGCCAAGCTGAAGGGTAACATGGAACAGAACTTTGTCTTGCCTCCTGATGTTCTGGATATAACGGCTGATAGCTAAGGATTCCAATTGCCTATCATTTCTGCACAGAACGCGGTCTTGCTTACACCTGGGGTTCTATAGGTGCTTTCCCTATAGGCAGACGGAGAAGAGTGAGTTCTGAAAGGAGCAGGGCTGACCGCATTAGCCTGGATCAGCCTCTCACACAGAGATCATTAAACAGGGTAATTCGGCTTCACAACTGAACTTTTCTGCTTTGTCCTTTGGTTTCTGCCTTGTTGTTTTCGGGAGCCACTTCCGGGATGCTGCAGAACACTGTGGCTCATCTTAACTTTTCACTCTTCTGGGTTGAATGGGCATGGCGGGTTTGGGAAGACAGCCAGAGCTCTGTGTTTGCATTTGCTCCAAAGAGCTACCCACTTACCTACCAAAGGCTTGGCAGAGACTGCAAACACCAGACCTCACATCAAGCAAGCTGGCTCCTACAGAAGCTGCAGGAAGCAACAACCTCCCGAGAACCCCCGCGCTTCTCACAGTTTTATTTTCCATGTCTTTTTTTTGTTGTAAAATCATAACTTCAAGTCCATCTAAACTATTCTTACAAGCAAGGTGGGAATATGTGTGATGCCTGACTAGCAGAACCCATGAAGTTATTCTATTATTGCTTTGCAGCAATTCTAGCTCTACACACGAAGTAAAGTCCTGAGTTTCTCTCGCCCTGCATTTAAATTAGTGACTTTGAATTCTTTATGAGAATGTGCTGTGGTTATTTTTAACTCTCTTTGGTATGTTTTACATTTTCTGCCTTCTAATCTTTTCTTTCTACCATTATTTTCTCTTGTACTTAAGTTAGTCCCCCACTCATTTATAGATTGGTCTACCCTAGTCTGTAAGTTGCTTAAAGGGATTGAAGATGGTTGTGTGTGTGTGTCTTTCTCTCTGTGTATCTGCATATGTCTTTCTGTGTGTGTGTGTCTATGTGTGTGTGTGTGTGTCTCTGCGATTCTCTTTCTGAGTGTACGTGTGTCCTTTCTGTGTGTGTCTACATGTGTGTGTCTGTGTATATGTGTCTTTTGATTGTGTATGTGTCTATTGTGTGACTCCGCTGTGTGTGTATGTTGTGTGTATGTGTGTGTGTGCAAGCCTCTTAACTTTCAGGCATATTCTTCACAGTGAAGCAGATGGCCGATTTACAATGCAGGATCTCACAGTCTGGTACAAGGCAGTACACAGGGTTTGGAAGCCTGGATGCCAGCTTTCTATTCAGTGAGAGACAAAGGCAAAAAGAAAAAAAAAAAAATCTAAGCATCAACCATCTTAAGTTACTGTCCCGATGCCAAAGCCAGCTCATGTCAAAGAGGCAGAGAGGAGCAAGGGCCTACAGCAGGAGCACCGCCATACCCTACAAGTGGTTCTGCTCCCAGCAGCTGTTCATGGTCAACGGGGATTCCTCCAGTGCCATCAGTGGCTGGTACTTCATCCTGGTAGAATGACTCCTCTTTGCTCAGTTCTCACTTGCTTACAGTCCTGCCTGATGGCTTCTGCATTTAGATAACTTCCTGCCTTGGCTTGTCAATCTTGTTTGTAACACTTTCTGTGGGGAGCATGTGTTTGGTGTTCTGGATAAGTTGACTTTTTGAGCAATAGTAAAAAAAAACAAAAAAAACAAAAAAAAAAACATGATTATTTTCTTTTGACCCTTGCAATGAACTTTTAAATTCCACTTTTGTGAAAAATATCATCCCACCATCTTTTGTCTTCTGCCATTTCTCTGCTGAATCAGTGCATCCGTGTTTCCTCTAGCTGCCTCTGAGATTTCTCTTATCTTTACTTAAAGTTTACTATGTTTACCTGTTAAAGGTTTACTGCTATTCCGTTTGGGTTCATGATAATTCCTGAATAAGGAACTTTCACCAACTCTGGAAAACCACAGTTTACCATCTCCTCTAAGCTAGCATTGGCTTCAATTCTGTTCCTCGCTACCTAATGAAGGTCCCATGATGGAATTCCACTCTGTCTGATTTAATTACTCCCATACCTGCTTTCTGTAGGCTGCATCTGCCAAGCATTTCTTTCCCATCATCATCTTTGTTTGAGAGGATTTCATTATTACTTTATTCTACAAGTAACTTGTAACAGTAAAGTCTTCTGTTGCTGTTCTGTTTTTGACACTCTCTGTTTTTAAACCCTTCACTTACATTAAGTGTTTTAACCACGTATGCCTGCCTGTATATATTCCTTTTTACTTTGATTCGTAATTTTACCTCACATGGCTCAGGGGAGCTTGGCCACTGCCATGGTAGACAGCTGTCTTATTTCCTTTTTTTTCCCACCGAAATTAGATTTTCATACAATATATTGTGGTTATGGTTTCCTTCATCCAACTCCTTCCACATCCTTCCCAGCTCCCCACCTAAGTCCCCATCCCTATCCCCAGAAGCTATCTCCAATTGATAACCACTTGTAAATGGAAAATTAGTTTTCTCCAGTGGAGTCTCACTGGGGATACAAACCAGTTTTAAGGGCAGGCCCTAGGCACAGCAGCAAACAGCCAACAGAAAAATGAACTCAGTGTGCTTTAGGAGGTTTATTTTATTTTACAGGGCTTTGTCTAAGCCTTTTATTTTTTCAGACTTACAGATCTTTTGCTTATACATTATGTTTTTCAGGTTTTTTTTTTAAAGGATTTTCTGTGTGCAGATGTGTGTGTCCCACTGCCTGTAGTTACTTTTCTTGTTGCTGTGATCAAACTCCTGACAAAAGCGGCTTCCAGAATGAAGCTCTGTACTAGATCACAACGTGAGGGCACAGGCCATTGTGAGCGAAGGCATGGCAGCAAGAGCAGGAGGCAGCTGGGCGCATTGCATCCAGTCGGGAGACAGGGAAGGATGAATGCAAGGAGGCCCCAAGAAAGAAGGCTGCTGCTCCTGGTTGCTCTCATTGCTGTTCGATGAGAAGAAGTTGGAGATACACTGAAATGAAGATTGGACTTGCCCCAAGGAACCCCATGACCCTAACCATCAGGAAGTAGCTAAAGACAGCTAGGGCTCCTCTTCCCACTAATCTTCTTCCTCTCCTACCTGGTGTTGAGGTGTTGTTGGAAGGGATTGGAGTGGAGAAAGAGATATAAGAAACCACAATAAAATAAAATAGTTAAAAATAAAGATGCCAACACTAATATGTATAATATAAATATAATGTATATGCATATATACTAATATATCATTACTGTATATTAGTATATAAAAATTAGCATATACATACATACACACACACACACACACACACACACACACACATCATAGACTCTTCAACAGGAAGAGTTTTTGTTTTGGAAAACAAGCAAAAAGTCTTGACCACCAGCCACATGCCCTTGCTGATCCTGCTACAGGTATGCCAGTTTAAAGCCTCTATTTCTGGCCACAAGTGGACATCCCATACAGTTAGACTGACAGCTTTGCCCTGGAGGCTGGGTGCCTTAGTGTATTCAGGTTGCTGTAACAAAAATGCCATCCATAGGCTGATAATATATAATGATTAGAAAGCTATTTTTAAATTTTTTTATTTTTTTTACAAGTTTGAATGCTCAGAAGTCCGAGATCTAAGCTCCAGCATGTTTGGTACCTGGTGGAGACTTGCTGTGTGTCCACACAGGGCAGAATAACAACTGGTCTCCCTAGGCCTCCTCTCAGGGCTAAACCCATTCACGAGGGCAGCACCCTGAGACTGATACCTCAAAGGCCACACCCCCTGATGCTGCTTTGCAGTTTTGGTTCTTACACCTGAATTTTGGGAAGTGTCAACATACAATAACAATTGTCTCCATCTTGCTATCCGGTTCCTTCGAAATTAACGTTCATGATTAGAAACTGTGGTTATTCCTGCTCAGCTTGCCTGCCCACTGCTGGTGAGTGATGGGACGGGAGTCTCTGTCTCCTGTCTTTTCTGTGGGGAGATAATATACGTTCTTACTCAAGGGAGAGACGTTATCATCAAAATGGTGTTCAAATATTAGTCAGAGAATTCGCTACAAATGATCAGCAATTTCCCAGCTCATTAGAGAATTACTTTATTCAAATTTTGCATTTCTCACATGAATCCAGTCAGTTGTCTATACTCCTAAGTTAGCTGGATAAACGATTCTTCTCTGGTTTGCCTGCATTGTGGGGAGAGTATGAAGGATTATTTTATAATGAAAATAGTCTCAATGAGCAGGATACTGCATTTGCAAGGTAATTATAACCTTGAATAGCTTTCAGATTTAGAGAAAAATTGTTTCTACCTCCAAGCCTTGACTATTACGCCTGTTCTGCAACACCACCCATTAAATGGTTGTCGAGTGACGACTAAGAAGACATGCTTTTTATCTGGCTATATGTCACAGTCTACATAAATCCGCCTATATTTAGCTATAGGTCAGGGACTATAGGAGGAACTTTGTATTATCAAAAGTAGTTCGTCACCATTTTTTTATTTTTATTATTTATTTTTTAAATTCAATTACAATGCATTCACTTTGTATCCCAGCTGTAGACCCCTCCCTCCCTCTTCTCCTCCCATGCCCCTTCCCCAGTCCACTGATAAGGGAGCAAATTGTCTCCATTATATTATCCTGATTGTATACATGAAGAAACCGATGAAATAAGGTTAGGTAGCCTGCTTGATGATATTGGGCCAATCAGAAGTGACCAGAAGCTTGGGCGGCATAGGAGGAGCCACAAACTAGGAAGCGTCCCTCACACAGGTGCTTTAGTGTGCACTGGGAAGGAGCAGCTGTCCGTATTTGCTATTGTAAGCGCAGCATCGACTGTAAGTGAGCGGGGACCGGAAGAGGTGGTCCTCTCTCCCCTACAACTACTTACTGCTCAAGTTTGTCCTGGCGTTTATGTCTTGTTGAGCTTAGACGGGATTTTGAGGCAGGCTGATGAAACCACGTTCGAGAAGAACACGGACTTTGGAGTATGGTTTAAAAGCTACAGTTTGAGGAAGCAGGAAAAAGAATTTTCATGTGTTCGTCCGTTTGCGATAGGGTTTCCGTATCCATAAGCCTAGGCATACATTTCAAATAGACGAGAAGCAATCCTTGAGAGCTTTAAAAAAAAAAAAAAAAAAAAAAAAGTGACAGTTGCTAATTGGTTAATTAGCACTTAACTGAAATGCCTCTAAATTTGAACACTGGGGCTAAACGGTAGGCAGGAAACAAATCAATGCCTGGAAGGGGGATTCGGGAAGCTGTTCCTCAGGGAGCAGTTGGCGCCCACCTTCCTCCCCATCCTTCCTGATGCAGTTCACAAACGTGAAAATACAGGCTGTAAACAGGGTACATGAGAGTCCTCTCCGCATCCCCACCCCGTTCTCTGTCAGCAAAGGGAGCCTCTGAGGCTACTTCCATCAGATGCAGTGCGCCCTGTATTCACTCCAGTGCTTCCCGAGCGTTTTGTCTGGAGAGTAATTTACCCGCCTAGAAACAACCAACCAAATAGACGCGGCCTTTGTTCTTGCTGTTCCGTGTTAGTCTGACCTCCTGTAACCATGAGGAAACACCTGACAGACACCACTTAAGGGTCCATTGGCTCGTGGTCTCAGGAGCACGTGAGAGGGAAGGCTTAAGTAAGAGGGCTGGTGACATCACAGTCGTGAAGCAGAGGATGCCTGTGTTCTGCTGGTTTCTTCCTTTTTTTTCTGTCCAGGACGCTAGCCTATGGGATGGTGCCACCCACATTTGGAGTGTGTCTCCCCTCCTTGGTTAAACACCACTTTGAAGGCTTCTTAGACAGGCCCAGAGATGTGTTTCTGGTAAAGTTGGCAGTGCAGATTGACTCTCAATTACTGAACAGCTGCATAGCAAACAGCGTCATACATGATTCCGTAGGGACATTATATTCCTATGTCTTGGCATCCATGATGCTGTCACAGCCAGCACTGCAGTGGGCAGGGCTTGACACTCACTTGATCTCCTATTTATTTCATTTTGAACAGAAGACTACACGTCAGGCTTCCAGACTCAGTTTCTCGGCAACACTGGCGACTGTCACTTGGGACAAGCTATTGAGACGATTGGATATTGTTTCTGAGGGTTCAGAGGCCCAACTTGGCCAAAGCTCAGCTCATGCCCTTTTGCAGATATATGCTCCTTTTAAAGCTAACTTGTCAGTAGGTCCGGCCTTCTGTGAGGACCAGGTGAAGTAAAACCATTTTCCTGTGTACTCAAGGAAATACTTCCAGAAAAAAGGGGAGAAACTACTCTGAACAACACTTCTAGGCAGGGTCAGAAGTAAAGGACTCACACACACACACACACACACACACACACACACACACACAGCTTTTTCTATTATTGACAGGTGCTTATCCTATCTGGGGAGATGGAAGCTTTCAAAATGAAGCCTTACTCTGTCTTGATGAGCCTGAAATGAGCCCTAATAAAGAGACACACTAGGTTACACAGGAAAGTAAGAGAGGTCTGACTTTTCCAGCTTCACCTGCAGCAGGCTTTTGAAAATATAAGAAATGGCAATTTAAATGAGGTCTCTCTCTCTCCACAGTAGATAGAACACCAGCTTTCAGGAGGGTACAGGTGAGTACTGTCTCCTCAGCCACAGCTCAGAGCCAAGTTAGGTTTTCTCTCTACTCTCTGTGTGTAATCATTTAAAAAAAAGTCTTTAAAGTGACTCTTGACAGTTTTCAGCCTCCAAATAAAGAAAAATAAAATATTTCACGCCTCACCAGAGAATGGTGAGAACCCATTTTTGTTTGTAAATGTTAATCAAATGATAGGCTTAGGTACCTGCAAAATGCTGTTTCTCTCTAATTTAAAACCACTGGAGTGATTGACTAGGATCAGAGCGACTGTGGGAGCCCAGGCTTGATGCATAACCTGGCACCGTTCTCCGTTTTGCATTCGTTTGGAAGTAGGTAGAGGCTTGGAGCTGGCCCTGGAGACAGTATCTGTAATGATTTATTTAAATTCATACCATGCTTTCTAATTATGTAAAAATTCAATCATCCATCTTGCTGACTTGACTCCTAAAATGAGAAGAACATTCCCTCTACATATTATCTGGTGGAGTGTCCAGGCTCCTGTGCACGAAATGCTTCGAGGGAGTATATATGCAAGGAAAGAATAGTGAGTGCTATTCAATAATTCATTTTTCTCCCCAGGTGAATAATCCAGCCCTTACTAAAAGAAGCACCTAGCAACACCGGAGCTGTCTTTTTCCCCCCTGAAAGAGCTGGTTGTATAAATGGCTACCCCATTTCTCTGCGTGTGCTAATAATCTACTGCTGGCACTTACGGTTGTGGCACAAATCCTTCGCCATTCCAGAACAAGAAGTGGACACCAAGACCTTGGCTGAATCTATAGCAATCAGCTATGGATGAACAAGCCTTCTCCTATGCAAACCCAATACCATTAGGGGCCATTAGGAGCTCTGATTAGCTCTCACTGCTACCTTGTCATCTGTCACCTCCCCCACACTGTGGCTGTCATCTGTGTAAACTGCCCCCTACACAGTGCCTGGCTGCTCAGCAGCATCCTTCTTGCTCTCTCCAAGACCTTAAAGTAAACACTGTACCCACCTCTGTGGCCAGAACCCCTAACCCTGCAAATACATCAGGGCTTTCTTCTCACTTCTGCTGATTTGAAATACCACTGATTGTAAGTATCTTTCCTAATCCACATCCCATCATCCTCCTTTTGGCCTGAGCAACCCTCTGTCTTCCTGACCCACCGTTTTGTTTTGTTTTGTTTTGTTTCCTTCACTGATGTATTTATTTGCTTATGTATTTTCCTCTACATATTATCCTTGAAGCAGGAGAGGAAGGTGGGGAGTTGAGGTCCAGAGATCTTATATAGAGGCTGTAAAACTAACATGAACATATGAAAAAAAAAAAACCTGTTGGTAAAGGAAGCTGGAAGCCTCCAGGCTGAGGCTGACTGGCTCAGGGGCAGTGGTACCCCCAGACAGTCTGAAGCTGGCCTGTGATTCATTATGAGCTACTCTAACACTAAAAGAGAGAGAGAGGCTGACAAAATTGCCTTCCATTCCAACATACAAAACTATGTGACTTTGAAAACAAACAAATAAACAAACAAAAACAACAACAGAAAACAACAAACAAAAAAACACCAATCTTTTGCACAGCATTGCTGTTGAGCTTCTGAAATGTCCCCTATCCTGGCTCACTTCCCCCTCCTTAGAACTGTAGTGTGTCTTAATAAACTGCCTCTGTTTGGGCTATAACTGTGTGTCCCTGCTCAGTTATTCATTCTGGGACAGGAGAACCTGGAAACCCCTGCAGCATCTGGTGAACCCCAAATCCATTAAAAGCACTCCAACTTGCTTTCTCTAAGACAATTATCTCAGTATAATGTTTATTTGTTGGTTTTGTGTATTGCTTATCTGTCCTGTAATCCTTGGCTCATGCTTTGAGTAATGAAATTTCCACCTCATACAATAAGTACTTGCTAATTAAATGAATGATTGGATCACAATAGGTAAGATTCTCTGCAACTTAACTAGGTATGAAATGTCTTATTACACAAAACAAAAACTAAACAACTCATTAGCTTTTTCAGTATAACATTGAAGGTCTCTTACATTCTGGCTTCAAACTTCTAATGTAATAAGTTCTACTTTATTCAATCATTTCTCAGGATGCCCAGTAAGTCTGTGTGTTTAGTTCTAGGACCTCCTTAGAAATCAAAAGCTGCAGATTCTCAAACTTCTATAAAATGGCATTGTATTTACATATATCCTAGGCATACCCTCCTGTGTATGTTGCCATTCTTAGATTACTCATAGTATTCCTTATAATGCAAATACCACATAGGTGCTTGTTACATTCTTTTGAAGAATTGCTTAGATCAGATTGGCTTGCTGATATGTCTGCGGCTATTGACTGAATTATTATGCACGAGGAGCCAGCCATTTCCTGAATGGATGGTCCTAGACTGTGTAGGAAAGCCACCCTTCCCCCATGGTGTTTGTGTAAAGTTCCTGCCTTGAGTTTCTGCCCTGTATTCCCTCAGTGGTGATTGTGACCTGAAAGTAAAAGCTAAATAAGCCCTTTCTTCCTGTGGTGGTTGGAATAATAATGGCCCCCATATGTTCATAAATTTGAATGCTTAATCATCTAGAAGTGGAACTACTTGAGAAGGATTAGGAAATATGGTCTTGTTGGAGGAACTATGTCACTAGAAATGGCTTTTTAGGTTTCAAAAGATCAAGCCTGGCCCAGCATGGCTCTCTCTTCCTGTTGCCTCTGGGTTAGGATGTAGAACTCTGTGCTATTTCTTCTGCACCATGTCTGCCTTCAATCCATCATACTCCCCACCATGATAAAGGACTAAATGTCTGATACTGTAAGCAAGCCACAAGTAGATGCTTTCTATTACAAGAATCACCCTGGTCGTTGTGTCTGCTCTCAACAATAGAACACTAAGACACATCCCCAACTTCTGAGTTTCCTTAGTCATGGTGTCTGCTCATAGCAATAGAACACTGGTTAAGACATGTCCTCAAGTTGTTGTTGGTCAAAGTGTTTTGAAACTAGGGCAGGATGTATCAGCCAGCTGCCCCTAAGATTTATTTGCTATTCTTTCTGTTCAAGGTCTGTGTTCAAGCTGTACTGTACATTACTTCCATGGAGGAATCTTTCTTTCCTAGACCATCTTGTTGAAGGCGCTTTTCCCTCTGACACAGGTGTCCTATTGCAGAGGAGTCATAGTTGTATAGATTAAAAATAGATTCTAACTAGGGATAGAAACACAGATACAGATAAAAATATGGCAACATTAGAAGGGGAAAAAAAATCGCCTCACTCCAGAGTCTGCCTGATACTTCTCATTAGCTGAGAAGCACAAATTCCAGTGCAATTAACAATTTGACTTGGAGGTTGACACGGAGGCGAAATTCCTTTCTTATGTAGATATTTTATGTTAAGATAACATACAGCCTGGACATATGTGACCTTGGGTAGGACCTCATTTTATTTCTGCGACAGTCTCTGGGACTCTCAAATAAGAGCCTGCACAGTGAAGATACCTTGCTTCTGTATCCCTGTAATGTAGACTTCACCCCCACACTGTCATTCCATCGAGAGCCTTCCAGGAATATTCTTGCAGGCTCATTTAGGCTACTTGACAATCATTTGAATATCATAGCTTCAAAACCTTATAAATGACCATTTCAAAGACAACGAAGTCGGGCAGTCTCTTGGAGATGCCCACACGTGTACTGTCTCCACAGTCTCTGTCTCTTAACCCCCTTCCCTGTAACCGTCACTTACTTATCTTTCATCAGCTCTATACTGGATTGCCCTGGATCTTTTATGCATCAAGCTGAGAATCCATTTTCATCTGAGTGGACGCCTCTAGAAGAATACAGGAATCCCTTCCAGTGCTGTCAGGGACAACAGGAACGGAATCTTCATTACAGCTGGCAACAGGCAGGCTAACAGGAAAAAAACAAAACAAAACAAAAAAACCCAGCAGTTTATTAACATATATTTTCATTTCTACAAAGGAGACACCCAGAGTGAGTGGTTCACCTAGACACTGCTTTGACTCCCAGCTTACACCGAAATGTCAACAAACCACAGTAAATGTTTAGAAAAGTTGTCAGATCAGTTGTTAATTGTTAACTCTTAGCCAGGTTTGTAGGCCATTGAAAATGGGAACCCATCCCTCATGATCAGTGTTAGACCCCAGCTCCCATTTCCCTAGCAGCAAGGTAATTTTAAAGAGGGGAAATATTGAAATTGCTATCCCCAGATTTTGAAAGACCATGTGGAGGAGGGGAAGTATCACAAAGATTTAAAATGCCAGAGGCAAGGGAGGAAAGGTGATCTATTAAGCCTTGTTGCGGCCCATTAAGGGAAAGTTACATCTTCCTGGCAAACTGTGGCATTTTACAGTTGCAGTTTTATTTCTTCTGCTTCTTTACTTCTTTTAAATTCACCATTAAGCGCTCCTTTGTTGTCAAATGTATAGGATCTGAGTTCTACCTATGATCCTGAGCAGATACATAACATTTGAGGTTGCCCAGAGGGACATAACAGCACGGAAGCCCTTCATTGTCCTTAGGAGTTAATGCAAATGGACCTGTCAACCACCTGGGCAGAAGAGCAACCCACCCAAAAACTAACATACCTGAAGACACACTTGCCGATGGGAGAAATAATTAACCCCTTAATAAGATAATGTACTCCCAAAAAGCCTCTCCCTTGCTTCTGTTGCTTCCAGATCTGTCGTGGGCCTGTCCAAAAAGCATAACTATCCCCCTTTTCCCCTTCAGATATCAGCCAGAATCTGAAGCTTGTTTGCTTCAGATACTCTGGGTATCTCCACTCTTTCTCTGTAATTCCCCTCCGAAACCAGTTGCTTAAAGACGCCTCTAACTCCAAATGTATGGGTTTACCTCTCATGCATCTCCGTCCTTCTAGATGCTGCTGAGAGTCACAGCTTGACTTCCCTGTTTCCTCTCAAATAAAACTGGCCTTAAGCTTCCTTCTGAGTCCATTTTAAAATTCTTTTATCCATGAAACCCAGAACTCACAAAAGGGGACACCAATTCCGCAGTTAAAAAAAAAAAAAAAAAAAAAAGACAAGGTGAAAGCAGACTCTGTCCGCAGGCAGATGCAAGTAAAAGGGTGAATACACAGAGGGCTGGCTGGTGATGTTTGTCAATGTCCATTCCTTACATCACCTCTGAAGAAGGAGTGTGAAGTGGCCTCCAGTGGCTGGTCTTGTTGTTCCTGGAGGCAACAAGGACACCTCTTGTGCCCATATATCTGTTAGGCTTTAGCAAGTAGAGGCAGGACCTATGCTGCTTCTTTATTGCTTTCACCTCAGCAGTCTTTCATATATTGAGGTGCCATGTACTGGTTTTCCACAGGCATTTATTTTGTACCCGGTAACATGAATAAATAAGCTTCATCCTCTCTCCACAGGAGCTCCTAGACTAATAGGAGACTATAAACTACAAAAGGATACATTTTTTCATCCACCGGTAAGCACTCTATAAATGAATCCAACAATTAACTTGAATCCAACAGTTAACTCTCAACAAAATATTGTTTGTGATAGACATGTAAAGAAGCATTAGGAGCCGGGTGTCGCTGTATAGGACCCTGTTTCCAGTTCTGGGAACCTGGAGCAAGAGGAAAGGAGATGGGGTTTGACACGACCCTAAGCTGAGCCAGCAGAACCTTCTCTCAAAACAGAAAATAAACAAGAAGCAACAAGATGGAAAAGGATGAATGTTTTCACAGCTTTTATCCAGGAATAATGACAGAGCAGTTGGCAAACCACAGAAATTATGGATTTCAAGCATGGGTTGCTGTGGTTTGTGGGCATCTGGAGAGACTAAATCAGGTGTAGGGAATTGCAAGTCGCTGGGATCACCTGGAAGGCAGGCACATCAGGAAAAGCATGAGGGGTGGTCAGAAGTCACCACACAGTGTGTTGAGTCATAATTAAGATGTGAGTGAGTATTGTACACAATCTTGTTTTATCTGATCTGTCTAAAACAAAGTTGAAAACAGTTGCCTTTAAAAAGAACAACAGGACCCTTTTCCAATCTTTTACCTAAGCTGATATAAACCAATTTTTCTTCCTTATCTTCCCTGGTCTGTAAAAAAAAACATTCAGTGAGTTGAAGTGGGGATTGAAGCTCAATAAAGGCAGTGAATCTTAGGGTTAAAGGTTAAGATAGAATGAGAAGAGAAGATGGACAGAGAGAGAGCTAGAGAGAGCGAGAGAGTGAGAGACTATGTTCCAAAGACAGGACAGGATGTTGTAATTGAGTTGATACTTGTTCAACTACAGAAAGACTGTCCTTTCTCTGTGGGGCTTCCAGGATAAGTAAGCGGCCTTCACGAAAGCTGGGGCAGCAAGATGGAGAACAGAGGTAACAGCATGTGTTTTACTCGCACTTGTGGCCAAGTGTGCTACTCTACAGAGGTCTGGGTCCCCGGGTAGCAGAGCCTCACAGTGGAGAAAGAATGTGCAACAGAATAACCTCTCTAGTGGAACTTTGTTCCCTTCTGCAAATACCTAGGGACCTTAGTCACCAGGGGTTACTAATGAAAGATTCTGGGTTCAAAGGATAATTTGGAGCTTTTCAACTTTATTTATTCCTGGAATACTAACTTTGAGGATCTGAATCCAAGATCTGAATCCAAAATTTCAGGGGTTTATGGAATCTGATGGTCATCCCTGACCCTTCTAATGTGGTGAGAATTCTGAGATGTTCCAAGCAGGCTCATGACCAGCACATATTCTCATGCCAAAACCATCCCCATTACAGTAAGCAGCACTTTCTCTAGCCAGTGGTTGCCAGATGTATTCCCATCATTCCATCATCTATCTAATGGCTTCTCTTAAGGGGGATGAATTTTGTCTCATACCTGTCTTTTCCTGTTCTTGGTGACAAAATTGGTTCCAAAGACCTAGGCCACCATTACTGGATGCTTGAAATCTTGAAAACCATAATGTTAAACTAACTTAATACATATTTTCTAACTTTTAAAAGAATGACCATTGGCTTTGGCAGATTTTGAATTAGGTATAGCTGAAAACTTGGAAAGTTGCCTAAACACTGGATAACATTTTGAAAGCTTCTGGGAAATGTTAATGAAATACCAGATTCTATGCCTTCAGATTTCAGCCAAGTACCTTTATATTTCAGAATGACACATTTAGACTTTCATACAAGCCAGTCTTAAATCCCTTGAAATGTGCTTTTCTTGATTACAATTAAACATAGTAATTAACATCATGGTAACTTAAATTGTTTCCATAGAACCTACTTATCAAAACAGCAGAAATTATGAAAAAGACAAAGGAAAGAAATTGAACAAAGCAAGTTGGTATATCAGACCCTAAGTACAAGCTTTCTTTTAATCATCATTTCATTTTACTGCTGTGTGTGTGTGTGTTCACCATGTTGGTCCTAGAGACTAAACTTAGGTCCCTAGGCATGTCAGTAGGTGCCTTTATTCATGGATCTATACGGCCAGTCCAAGTTTCATTCTATAATGATTTTAGCATTATGTGTTATAGCATGCTCATATATTAATTGCCCGCCCCCCTCATCCACCACTACTGAGATCCTTACTGTTCTAGCAAATCTACCTGTATACCAAAATGACGTTTGTATAACCCTGCCTTCAAAATTATCCCCGATTGGCTAAATAAAGTTGCCTACTCACCTGGACAGGGCAGAAGTGAGGTTGGCTGAGCAAAGGTTCATGGGCTTGGAAGTCCGAGTTCATGGGAGGAGGAGAGAGAGAGAAGGTGGCAGAGAGACTGGTATGAGAGAGGAAGAAGCAGAGTGGACAGACATGCGACAGCGTTAAGAGGAACCACGTGGCCAGGAGGAGATAACGCTGAGGGCATGGAGAGAAAAGCCCCAAGTGGAAAGCGTAGTAAGCAAGTAAATATTTATGGGGATGTTGGATGGGAAAGAACCCAGATAGGAATGATTAAGGCAAATAGCATGGGATGTGGGGCTGGGAGGTACAAGGTATCTTATTTTCCTCTGCCCCAGGCACATTAAAAATATAACAGGTGTCTGTGTCTTTTATTGCTATTGGCATCTAAGGTAGAAGGTTAATAAAACCTGCCACAATAATTGTAGGCTATTAATAACAAACATTTATAGACTTTTAATTTTCTGCAACAGTTATTTACCTATTATTATATAGCCAAACACTTCTTAGAACCCTGAGGTAAGGCAGGTATGGCCATGGAGCCTGGAAGAGGAGAGCTAAGTTGAAAAGGGGGCCTTGGTTTCTGTGCTCCACGAGGCTTCCATTCTCTGCAAGCGCTTTATATGCTATTTCTCTTAAAACATCCCAAAGACGACCCAGGTGAGAGTTTTGTTTGTTATACCACTACAGATTCCTTTGGAGTAGGCCAGAGAATGAGAGCCTCCTGGCCATGGCAAGTGTGCAAGCAGGCATGAGAGCTGAGGAGCCGGTGGCTAAGGACCGGTTCAGGGTGAGAGGGTCGGATGGGAGTAGACTCCAAAACTGATAGGGACCTGTCACTGTGGTCCCTGGAATGGCCAGCCTCTCTTCCAGTGCTCCCCCACTGTGTGTGAGTGAGCATCCTTTTCTTCTGCCCCATCTGCCCTCTACGGCTTGGCAAATATCCCCGTGGGAGTTTGCTCTGAGAAGTCAATGGCTCTCTGAGGAGGATGGGCCTCTGCTCTCACTGATTTTATTAATGAGTAGCTTTAGTTAAAAGCTGAGAAAGAGCTGAACATTTTCATGCTCAGTAATCTCACTCACTCCCTAGGTCCTCACCAGGAACTCCTAAAGTCAGTACCCAGTAAGCCTGCCACAGACTCAAAGTATGAAAGAGAATTAGAAAGCTAAGCACACTAACAAAATGCTATGGAGATCTATCAAGCTTCCCTTCACTTCCCCCCCCATTAATTATTAATAAATTAATTCACTTTTCATCTTTTGCCGGCCTCCTCCCTCCTCACCTCCAAGTCCTACCCTCAGACCCTCCATCCCCCTCAGAGAAGGGAGAGGACCCCATGGGTACCAACCCACCCAGGCACATGAAGTTGCAGCAGGACTAAGCATGCCCTCTCCAACTGAGGACAGACAGGGCAGGCCAGCTATGAGAAAGGGATCCAGAGGCAGAGAGCAGAGTGAGAGACAGCCCGCGCTCCAATTGTAGGGGACCCACATGACGACCAAGCTGCACATCTGCTACACATGTGTAGCAGGCCTAGGTCCAGCCCATGCTTGCTCTCGGGTTGGTGGTTCAGTCTCTGTGATCCGAACCCTTAGTCTGTCTTATGTCTTAAAGCTCCTGGGACTGGGAAGCTCTGATGCTTTCCCTTCTCTGCATTGTGAACCATTCATGCCGGGCAGCCTGTGTCGGTGAGT
Organism: Psammomys obesus; assembly: GCF_907164565.1. NCBI lineage: Eukaryota > Metazoa > Chordata > Mammalia > Rodentia > Muridae > Psammomys > Psammomys obesus. The sequence continues at coordinate 5,747,281 of NW_026596085.1, forward strand.
TCTCACGCCTATGAACAAGCTCCTGAAGAACTCTCTTTTATAGCTTGGATGTGGTAGCTGAAAACAAACGTGGCCATGTTACAGACAGTTAGAGCTAGTTAAGCTAAGGGCCCCAAATGTAAAATATTTGAGACTTAAAGAACCAAAACCAGAAAATAAATGCAACTGTACTGATATCACAGTAATTCATATTTCCTGTGAAACAAATCTGGCATTTCAGTCTCAGTCATGAAATTGTCCTTTTTCATTATTGTGTTTCTATTATATTGGTTAATTAATTAACTAATTGGAGCTGAACTTGTTTATCCAACAAAATTTTAATTAATACAATAATTGGAACTAGTCAAACAAAACATTGCTTACTAGCAGCCCTCTGAGACTACTAATGAAAAGATCAAAATGATTTCTAATTGGGTGTCAATTATTTGTATGTAAATGATATTGTTAAAGGGCCTGGAGGGCAGCTCAGAAATTTTATGCTCAAGTGGGTTAAACTTTCTTCATACCTACAACCCCTGCTTATTAATCCTTGTTTTATTAATTGTTATTAATTTCCTTAGCATGCCACATTCACAGAGCAACAAGGATATAGGACAGCCTTCCCCATGGTTATTTTAATGAGTTACAAATCTGTGGCAAGCTGATAGTTTATTCCTTAAGGAAGCTCATCTGCCCAGAACTGGATCATAAGAATCAGGCTGAAGCACACCCTCATTCTTTTGGTTTTTAGTTTTTAAAACAAGGTCTCACTCTGTAGACCAGTCTAGTCTGCAACTCACTCAGAAAAGGAAAATATCAAGCAAGACCAAAAATTACTAAGTAATAGAATGACTTTGGTAGTACTCACTGATATTAACCAATGTTTTTGTTTGCTTGTCTCGTTGGCTGATATTTTTGGGGGAGGGGGAGCAGGGTCTCCCTATGTAGCCCTGGCTTTGCTGGAACTGCTCTATAGATCAGGATGACCCCAAATTCACATTGATCTTCCATCCTTGTGCTGAGTTTAAAAGTGCACCACCAGACTTGGCTTATTAACTAATGTATTTTGACATAAAATTATAAGGTAAAATGTCTATGAGTCATTGAAATGTTTCATGATTATGCTCATTGACTGTGGAGTAAACCGACCTGCTGCAAGCACCCATCTTCCTGTCCACACATCACTTTCTCCTTATTTCCTTCTGAGGCTCAGAGAACAAAAGTATCTCTCCATTCTAGATATACTTAGACCTCACCAATTCTGCTTTGCAAGCATAGCACCCTGAAACAACATAGAAACTTAGACTATTACAAATAAAGCTGCTACAAACATGGTTGAGCAGATGTCCTTATTGTGTACTTGAGCAAATTTTGGGTATATGCCTAGCAGTGGTATAGCTGGGTCTTGAGGAAGCACTATTCCTAGTTGTCTGAGCTTTATTTGTAATAGCCAGAACCTGGAAACAACCCAGATGTCCATCAATGGAGGAATGGGTACAGAAATTGTGGTATTTTTACACAATGGAATACTACTCAGCAATCAAAAAAGAGGAAATCATGAAATTTGCAGGTAAATGGTGGGATCTAGAAAAGATCATTCTGAGTGAAGTGTCCCAGAAGGAGAAAGACAAACATGGAATATACTTGCTTATATAGACCTAAAAGATATGATAAACATAATGAAATCTATACACCTAAAGAAGATAATCAAGAAAGTGGACATGGGGTATGATGATCAATCCTCATTTAGAAAGACAAATGGGATATGCATTGAATGTATGACAGGAGTCTACTACAGAAGGCATCTGAAAGACTCTACCTAGCAGTGTATCAAAGTAGATACTAAGACTCATAACCAAACCCTCGGCAGAGTGCAGGGAATCATACGAAAGAAGGGGAGTTTGATGTGGAAAGGATAGGAACTCCACAAGGACCAAACATATCTGGGCACAGGGTCTTTTCTGAGATGGACACTCAACCAAAGACCATAAGAGGATAAAACCTAGAACCTCTGCTCGGATGTGACCCGTGATAGCTCAGTAATCAATTGGTTTCCCATAGTAAGGGGAACAAGGACTATTTCTAACAGGAACTCAATGACTGGCTCTTTGACCTCCCCACCTCCCAAGGGAGGAGCAGTACTGTTAGACCACAGAGGAGGACTTTGCAGCCAGTCCTGAAAATACCTGACAAAATGTAGTCATATGAAAGGGGAGGAGGTCCTCCCCTATCAGTGGACTTGGAAAGGGGCAGGGAGGAGATGAGGGAGGGAGGGTGGGACTGGGGAGGGAAGGAGGGATACAGCTGGGATACAGAATTAACAAAATGTAACTAATGAGAAAAATAAAACTTAAAAAAAACAAAAACACAAACAAAAACAAAAAGAAACTTAGACTATTTAAAATGAGCCTTTCAGTGTCTGTTCATTTTTGGCCCTAGGCCAAGACTGCTTTATAAGTCATCTAGCAGATGAGAGCTGGCTGAGGGGTCTCTATCTAATGTCTTTATTTCCCCATGGAGTGAGTGGGGAGAGTCCACATGCTAGATGGATCTCGGCTTGTGATTTTGGCTAGTGTAACTATATTCGGCTAGTGTCATCTTGCCCATTACAATTTTAGATTTTTTTCATCAGTAAATGGCCAGAACCAAGCTTTTTGTTGTCTTTTAAATGTCTAAGGCAATTTCTTCTAAAGCATCTGACCTCCATCTCTTCTGTAACCTTCTTGAGAATTCTAAAAGTCCTAACTAGATTTATGGGATAGATTCCAATTGACCCAGGACAAAAATGAGCCATCTATCAAAGCCAAGACAAGACAAAAGCAAGCCCAAGCCCCCAAACCAACGGTATCCTCCAGTACAAATATTTTGCAAAGTCAGATGGTTACTATTAAAAGCGAATACTGACAATAAGGCCTATGAACCGAAACACTCATTACATTACACATGCATGTGCAGAGCCCAGGTACACTTAGACATGTACATGAAAGCAAAAACATATGACTTTTGTACATGTGCCCACGTGTCTATATTTTATTTTATTTTTAATTATTTTTAAAAACATGGGGTATTCGTAATATTTTTCAGAAACTTTTTCATTCTGGTTTTATATACATAGAGCTTGTACATATGGGAAACAGGTTACCTTGCTTTTCCTTTGGTAAGTGTATTTTCCAGGGTTCTATAAATAATAGAATTGACAGAAGGAACACACACATACACACACAGGATTTATTAGACTCTGGTTTAGGTAGTCTGACAATGGCTGTCTGCTGATAGAATAACAATCCAGTAGGTGTTTAATTCAGAACAACATCTCAACAGCCCCAATCTGGTGCTGGAGTCCTATGGGAAGCCCTAGACACTGCTGGTCTTCAAACTACATTGGAGTCCTGAAGAATTTGGTTCTAATATCAGCAAAGGAGTTCCTCAGCAGCAGAATAGATTAACTTTCCTGTGATAGTGAGGGCAAGGAGGCTAAGTGTAAAGCTTTCTTCCTCAGAGTCCTTTTATGTTGGCTGCCACCAGAAGATGAGGCCCAGAGTTAGGGTGGGGCTTCCTACCTCAAATGAACCAATCAAAAACCCCTCACCTGCATGGCCAGCTGCTTCAGTTTTATTTGGTTCTAGAAGTCATCTAGTTGATGACTAAAATCAATGAAAACAACATGAATGTGTTGACTTGACCAGTTTACTTCATCACAGATGACCAGAGATGTAGCGCTTTGAGTGAAGCCCCTACTTACTGCTTTAGCATTGAGTACATTTTCTTTTCACTTTTGTAACTAAATAAGATTTAGTTAGTTGCAGTGTTGGGGGATCTCTCTTCCAGACTCAGTGGCATCTGGGTGGTCATTTTAAAAATAAAAATCCTGCAGCAATAGAAGGAACAGAAACTAGGCAATTTCACAGACATTAGAATTACATTAGCAATAGATATAGACACTGCTATAAAATATATAATATTATATTGTCATAATATAATATTTAATTATATTTATACATGTAATATATACTTAATATAATATTAAAAGTATATCAACCACATTATAAAAAATGACCAATGTGTACCAGCTCATGTGAGCACATGTCTTACTTACTCTTTTGTCTTCAGTCTATCAGTGATCCCCAGCACTCAACTGACAGATACTAACACAGGACAAAATTTAATCTGAAGTTCCAAAACATATCTAAGCTGTGAGTAGACATGAGGTTATTTATTCATTAAACATAACTTCTTTGTTTTTATTTTATAATGATTGATTTTATTATAAATTAATTTCACTGTGTCTGGAGCCCACTTGCATCCTGCTTCTACAGTGTTCACCAACCATTTGTCTGAGACCCAAGGGGTATCTGTTATAATGGACAACTATTCCTACTATGTGCTACTGCTCTATTAGCTTTTGAAGGAAGCCCGTGGGTGCCACAGTCTTCGAGTAGGCTCTGCCATTGATCCCCAACAGATCATTACCGAAGCCTGAAGGCCCCAGAGTAGGTCAATGGGAAGAGGATTGGAGAACTGAATGCCTGTCTGCTTCTTGTGTTACAAGTTGTCAGAAGGGTCCTCAGGCAACACTTGTTTGGACACCGACATTTTCAGTGTTTTTCATTGTGTTTTCTCTCTCTCTAGACGTGAATCTGGCCTGTAGATGTCCTTGAGTGACAGCCAATAGGTAGTACACAAATGTTTTATTCTCTTTCAGTGCCAAGGACTTTGTTATAAATGTGTCACACCTGCTTGCTTCTTCTCGTGTAGATGATTTTTTTTTTCTTCAAGTGGTTTTTCAGACTTATGAGGGTAAACTTGAATTAGGGACATACCAAAATTTTTTGCACATATTGGAATGTCAGAAAACAATATAGATGGTGCAAAAGATGCAATCTTGCTACAGAAATATGATCACGTCTACGGATTGGTAAATCTGAAAAGTCAGTGGATACTTTGATGTTTCAGTCAAAGCATAAAAAATATGGTGACAAACTGAGAGGTCAAGTTTTCTTAATAATTACTTCTGATTTCTAAAGGAAAGCCTAGAGCAATCTGTAATTATGAGTCATTTGGGTGTTCTAAAATTGACCCCACAAAATTAAGGAAGTAATTCTGGAGATGAACTCTTGGTCTCAGTATGTATTTCTCATTCAGACTTAGGTATTTAACTTTCTAAATGGTTTAACTAAATAGTTGTTTATAATAGAACATTGAGAAAATGAAGAATTAATTTTCCCCATTTCTTTATTTCACTGGTGCTGTGATATTTCTCTTTGGATTTGAAACAGAGTACTTTTGTGTGTTTTCAGACTTTATTTATTTCATTTTAAAGTCCTTTAAGAATTTCATACACTGTATTTTAAAAACAGCCCCCATTATTCATCCCTAATTTCTCCTAGGTCTACTCCTACCTCCCTAGGCCACCCCCAAATTTGTGTTTCTTTTTGTTTCAATCCACAGAATCCACTTTTGTGCCACCCATAAACCCTTGTTTGTGGGCCCATCTACTAGAGTGTGGTTGGCCTAGCATAGAGCACACCCTTACAGAAAACTTACTTTCCCTCTCCCTAACGTTATCAACTGCCTGGAGCTCCTCACTGGAGATGGGGACCTCTCTTCCCAATGCTAACATTTTACCTGGCTTGAGCTTGCAGCAGTATTATGCTCACGGTCACAAAATCTGCCCTCGTGTGTTCATAAAGCAGCACTTTGTTATAGTCATCCACCACCTCTGTCTCTCACAATCCTCCTGCCCCCTCTTCCATGACACTCTCTGAGCCGTGAGAAAGCCACATGTAATCAACTGCCATAAAAATTCCTATAATATTTACATCTACACCCATAAGAAGAGTTCCAATAGAGTTATCTGACACCACAAGCTACCAAAGAAAATGCCCAGTTTCAGAAAAGGGTTAAAAACCTTTGAATTGGCTGGTTAGTGGAGTCCCATAGACCCCAAACATTATAGGCTGTTGTCGTTACTATTGTTCTCCAGAACTTGGTGGTAAGACCCTACTACTGAAGATATCCTGAGTCATAGAACATGGGAAAATCAAGCTGGAGCTCACCTGGAAGCTCTGCTTTTACTGGCTAGCTCTAGCCCTGTAAGGTGCTGTGCACACTACCAAAGGAGAGAAGTAAACATTACTCCTACCTGGCTGTGAATCCCCTGAACCACAACAACGATCAAGATGGCCAGACACCCTCACTCGTGCAACAGTCGCACGAGTGTTACGGGACTGACCAACCGCACTCTGCTTGAATTTAAGGCCTGCTCCAAAAATCATTGGGTTCAGGAGCCTGTGGCCCTACAAACACTAGCAGAAACTTACTGTTTCTATGCTCAGTGGACATAGCCTTAAACCTACACCTGATGATTTATCACTGTATCCATAGTGCCTTATACAACCCTCATAAGAGACACTTCTTTCTGTGGTAGAAGGCAGTTAACACAGACACCCACAACTGCCAATGCACAGAGAATAAGAGACTGTAGAGCACTCGTTTCTAAACTGGGATACTTATTTAATGTTTATTGAATTGGGGTATCTACTTAATATTTATTGAAAATAATTTCT
>NW_026596085.1:5753835-5796802 GCF_907164565.1 Psammomys obesus
ATCAATGATGTAGCACAGTTAATAAGGGGATGCTGTGGGTTGGGGTCTCTTCTAAAGGTTCGTGAATTAGATGCATGGTCTGCAATGCAGCAGAGTGCTGAGACACGAGAATCTGAGAGTAGAACGTGAGGACACTGGCTTCGTGAATGGAAGCATGTACTGATGGCATCTGGGCAATAGAGAGTCAGGGATGGAGGAGGTGGAAAGACATGGAAGGATTTGTTTAAATGATACCCCCATTCTCCTGCCTGACACATTGACATCATGGTCTATCCCGTGATGGCAGTGTGATAGTTAATGTTGGTTGTCAACCCGGTAGGATTACAAATGAATTAGGACGCAAACTTCTTCGTGTGTCCGTGAGGGCATCTCCAGAGAGATTTAACTGAGGTAGGCAGACCCACTGTAAACATGGGCAGTTCCATTGCATGGGCTGGGGTCCTGACAGAATAAAAAACAAGCCTTGTACAGAACTTATCTCTGCTCCCCAGCTATGGAAACAAAGCAATCTCATGTTCCCTCTGCCACACTTGCCCCACCACGGTGGATTCCACATGTAACTTCACATGAGTGTAAACCCTGCCTTTTGTACATTGTCTTGTCAGGCAGATGGAAAACTACCTGATACACCCAAAAACAATGAACTTAAGCAGGCAGAGTCTAGCCTCTGTAACTATGAGCCAAATCATTTTTTTCCCACATTAAAATGATTTTCTCATGAATTTTGTCTTGACAATGAAGAACCAACAGTAAATAAAAGCAGAATTAAAACCCTGGCGGGTTTAATTCTGAAACAAGAATTGATGTTTTCGCTTACTTGCCTGTCATGTCCTCATTTATGACTAGTAAGACCAGGGAGGTTAAGGCAACGGTAATGTGCTGAACAAGTTAGCTAGTGCAACTAATGACCCCAGAACAAAGCATTTATAAACTTACTTCTATGTACTACCCTTATCCAGTTAAATAACAATTTCTGAAAATGTTTGGTTCTTCATAACATAAGATAGAGCTTTTAAGATAGATCCCAAGAACTAGCTAAGACAGAAACTAGTCAGTATGGTGGCTTGCCTTCTGGAATTTGAATTAGAAGTTGTTTGATCCATTTCAGGTTGATATGCCCACACCAGTTAATAATAATACCTGTTTGGACAAACTGCTGACAAATGTGTGGTTGCAAACATTGTGATCTAAGAAATCAAAAGCAAACAGTACTTATGTCTTCAATAGAGAACAACTTTTTTTATTTCTCCCCATGTACATCTGTTGTTGGAGATGTTGAGATATCTCAGTTTTAACGGATTCCTAATGAGTGTGAGACTTAGTTTCCTGATTTCAATACAGAGAAAGATAATTACTAGACTTTTATTGTAACAATTTTTAGACACAAAGTTCCTGCCTACTCACTCTTCTCTTTTGTTTTTCTTGCATCATGATACTGTTTCCTCTTAATGAGTCTTCTTTCTTGCCTCTAAAATGACCCAGCCATCTTTGATGATTTTCTTTTTCTGAAAGACTATACTTTAAAAGATATAATCCATGGACAGAATGACCTGAGTTTTGGGGCAGAAACCCATAAATGTTTCACATAATGGGAACTTGCTTTGTGATTCTTGGTACTTTTTAATTAGTTCAACATGTTGTCAAAACTTTCCCAACATCTCATTTTTATAGCATGATAACCTTGGCCTACTTTTGTGTTGGAAGTACCTCTCTGCTAGTTTTCCTCAGCAGACACTACCGTGTGAGGAAAATCAATAGCTCATTTTTAATATCAGTGAGAGGGATAAGCCCAGACAGTTTCAGCCAAGCTTTGCATCCTCCTGACAGGGAAATACATGCTTGTTTGTTTGGTTTGTTTTCTACTTCAAGCCGCAGAGTTTACAAGCAGCAACTGACAGCTTTGCAGAACTTCCTGAGATTAGAACTATCGTGATGGTCCTTAGATCCTTTTGGAGTGTGTTATGAGTGTATGCAGAGCCACCCATTCAGACCAAGTTCAATTCTGTAAGAGATTTCTACCGAGGATTGTATTCAGTAGATGCTAAGGCTGGCTTGGTGACTGGAAGAAAGCCGTTAATCACCTCCTGGGCCAGATGGTGGTGATTGACCTGTGAGGCATTGGAAGGCTTCCTGGAAGGGAAAGGTGTAAGGTTAGTGTGATGGTGTTTTTCACTTTAAATACCTGTCAAGGGGACAATGAACTGTAGCCTCCTTCATTTTGCTGACGGTTAAAGAAAAGGAATAGTGGTAAGTGTATTTAATCTGAGGTAGAAGACAGTTTAGTTCACCCAAGCATAATTAATACTGGGGACTATACACCTATTACTAATTTTTTTAGAACATACCAACAGAAAATTACTTAAAAATCATTTATATTTATAATGCATAGTTTGGTATGATGTATTTCTATTAAAAATTATAACTCCCACAAGTAAATAATCAAAGTGGTCATGATCCAGAATGCCATTGAAGTAAACACTTCTGGAAATAAGAAAATATGGGGGGAACCTACCCATTCATTCTTTATTTCACTTCCTGTCTTTGTTTTTCTAAGAAAATGTCATTCAGGTCCCCTTAATGCCTTTTTCTCAGCTAAAATTTCCACAGCTGTTTCACTTGCACCATGCCCTGTATATTCCTGACAACCCTGTGTCTGTCATATATATATATTATATATGGTATGTTTATATGTGTGTATGTATGTGTGTGCATTATAGGTGGAGGCATACTCTTCTATTAACAACGACTTAAATGTTGGTTTGTGTCTCACAAACATCATCCATACTTCTTAACACACTCTGAAAAGGAATCTGCACATACTGCTGAACATAGGCTCATGACCACTGAGTGCCGCAACCTGCCGTCCTGTGGCAGTGAACAGCAGCAGGCAGAGGAAGGCAGACTGTGAGCATGTGCCCTCAGTCACTGCACAAGTGGGCCTGAACCTGTTCAATTGCCTGGATATTCATTCGTTACAAACATCTCACCTGTGGGCTCCCTCACAGAAAGATTAAAGCAAAACGTTTTATAAGTGTTCCCAGAAACCTCAACTTAAACCGCACGTGGATTCCCAATGCCTTCTCAGGCTGAGAACGCTGCTATCATATGAACCTATCCTTGAGGAAGGTGTGGGATTCAATTTGCTATCCACTGGAATTCTGAACAGCTTTTACGTTGTCGGATACATCTCATCCTGGGTACAACCTCTTCTCTTGCACAGAACAGGTATCCGTTTTCCAGCCACTTCTTCCCCAGTGCCTCTGTAGATAGAGATACAAACACAAGGAGAGAAGGAGGGGGGTGCCCGAAGACGAACGGTAATCCATGATCTGAAACCACTTTGCAATTTATTTGTAAAGCATCACTGCCCGAAATCATATCAGTAAGTCAGTTCTTTAAGATGCATTTGTGTTAGAAGTGCTGTGGGAACAAATACTTGCATTTTAGCTTGTTTCCATGGTGTTTGTGCCAATGCAGACATTGCAAACAGAATGTAGATCTTTTTTTTTTTTTTTTTTTTCCCAGAGAGTAATGAGCAAATCTTGACAGGAAATACAATAGTGCCCTTTGTGAGTCAGTTTTGACTCTAGGTTACAAGTGACTGTGTTATTTGTTTAGGTCTCCAAAGGTCTAATTAGAGAAAGCAGAGGCAATACATTCAAAGCCTCCGTGATGGGTTTGGGGGATGCTCTTGGTGGTGGAAAGTGCTAGGTTGAATGATGTTCCTAGGGATACAGGGAGCAGGGTCTTTGACTAACAGTCATGATTGTGGTGTTGTTTTTCAGAACTTTTTGATTTCAGTCACTGGGGTTTGAATCAGCTAGGTTGGCATTTCTTATTTCCTATAATAATAACATATTGGATAGAATGACATGGCAAATTCCCATTGAGAAGGGCACTTTGAGCATAAAAGATTAAAAATAGTGTGGAAGTTCTTTACTGAATTGAATAGTTACTCATCCCTTCACTTCTGCTGCCTGATAAGGTTACAGTGAACTCATGCAGGGTTCTGCTCCTTGTCTTAGTCTGGGAAGCTCTGAAGGGTCCTCTCAACTCCATGGAGTCCCACTGGACTAAACCCACCTTTAGCTGCAACTCCATTGAGGTTTTACATCTCTTCTCATTTCTGTTCTCCAACATACTAAATGCAAATCTCAGAGTCTGATTCCCAGGACGTAACCCTACAGATGTGCCTTTGAGATCCAGGCAGTAGTTGCTTCAAAACAATTACCCATAATAAGAGGAGCTGAGATATCCCTAGTGACCACACTTCAAGGGAGAAGAGTAGACTGGCTAAAGCTTCAGTGAGCACACTACCCCGTGTAAGAGAAGCATTGAAGAATAACTTGTAGACCCATGGGAATGAAGCTTCGTCTTCCTTTCTGGAGTCTGCTTTTGCTCTCAACTCCAAGGAAGAGGGACACAGAAGAGCTTTCTTTGAAGGCATGAGGGCTATCCACACAGACTGACATTTTATTCCTCAGTTACATATGAGCAGACCTGTTGAACACTGAGTCCTGGAGGCGTCCTTGGAGCCCACGAGCACACTACAGGAGAGTTCTCAGGGCAACTGAACTAAGGTCCTCAAAGTTGGAGTTATATGTCAATGCGCTGCTCACATTTACCTCTGGAGAAGCCTAAATGTAGGCACAAAATTCAGATGACCTTATCAGCAGAAAGAAGAGATCGCTTTGAGGAAGAGTGTAGAATGCATAGGATTATACATTTGCAGGGGATGCTGTGGAAAAGGCTAGAGGCATCTTGATGGGCCCTTGCTAGCAAAGAAGCTGTGTACATCCAAAGAGGGAGAGTGCATAGCCATGGATGATTCTCTGCTCTGCCTCCAGACCTTCTGAGGGCTTTTCCTGGATGTTAAGCCTGTCTGGGCTGTACCTTTCCTGTCTGTATACCACTTACTTTCCTTTCAGTTGCCTTTTATCCTCTCCCTAAACAACTTCCTCCAGGCCCTTTCAATTTCTCCATCATTGTTTAAAGAGAGCAGCAGTTCAGCTGTCTACATTCTCTCTTGCAGCCCCAAGAGTTCCCCAACTTTCTAGATTCAAGTGCTCTTAATACCCATTGCAAAGGGCAATCATCACAACTTGTTTTTCTTATTATCATTTTATGCATTAAAAGTACTGGTTGATATTCTCAAGGAGAGAATGTTACAGAAGACCAGCACGATAACAACACCAGTTCACATACTAAAGTGGATGGGGGAAATCGTACAAGATCCCACCTCTTGAAGAAGAGCTGCAGATAATTACTGGCTGTTGAGATTGGGTAAAATGGTGTTGTCCAGGGATAAGCCCCTTATAAGTTATCCCATCCAAGCAGTCAGCCTTAACTAGATAAATATATGAGCAACACAGAATGTCCTAAATAGACTATAGACATATGTTAGACTGTATGTACTGGTGTATATGTAAGACATTAACAACTAAATAAGAAGACATCAGGAATTTTGAAAGGGAGTGGGGACATGGGAATAATTGGAAGGACAGTCAGTATAAGTGTAAATATAATACTCTTGTGTGAAATTTTCAAAAATATAAAATAATCATTAAAAAAAGAGAAATCCAGTGTTATCAGTTACCCAAGATGATTTGATTACCAAAATTTATTCTGAAGTTTGTTCCTGGCAGCAGAGAAAAGAAAGAAGACACCAGGCTTATTGGCTGTCTGGCAGGAGAAAGCATTGAAACTTGCCAGAGAGACTTTTTCATAAATTAAACCAAAGCAGAAATTCACTACTTGAGCCATTAAATAGGAGACTTTCAAAAGACACAGGTAGGACAACCGAATGGGCAGCTATTGAGTGGACTCTAAAGCTGGGGATACAACATTTCATTTTGGGGACAGTTGTGTGCAACACTGGAAAACACACAAACAGGAATCAAATGACCTGATTTTGTTCTTCAGCTTTGGGAGGACTTACAGACTTACTGGGGTCATAATACTTTTCAGATATCTTCTCTTGGTTGGTTCCATTTTGGTAGAAACAGAAGAGCACACATGAAAGTGCCTATGTCTAGAGGATCATTGAATGTTTCTTGAATTTTAATCTGAGAAAGGAAGACAGAAAAATGTATTTATCCATTAGCTACAAGTATTTCTACACAGCCTTTAGATTGGCTTCCACATTATATACAGGACCTAAATCTCATTTACAATTTACAGAAAAAGAAATGACTTCAGATGAAGCCCTGAATGAACATGTATTGTGACCATGAGCATTACCATGTCAAGGACTCCCAATGTCTCAGACCTATGAGAACAGCAAAGTCTTTTACTCAGACTCAGGAATGGCAAAGCCTCCTCTTGTCTGTATCAACTGCAGCAGCAGCCTTCCAGATGACTGGCAACCTACAGGGATTGTCCAATGAGATTAACTAAGCCTCCACATACTTCTTGATCCTTAGTACTGTAGATAATAAGCAGGCTGCTTTCCCAGGCTGCAGAGTGAGCAGCCAACCAAACTCTGGCTTTTCTATATGTGTTTCTGTTGTTTCTCAATTCCTGGTCATACCACTCAGGTAAATCCCCAGAACATGCAAGTTATGTCACCATAGACTTCCCCAAAAGAAACAATAGAACAAGGCAGCAGCTGCTTGATGCTAAATAAAATGAAGAGAGTGCAAACCCCACCCAGCTTTTCCTACAACTTGTGAAGAGAAGGCCTAAGACATTTCCTAGGCCCCAAAGCCAATGGAAAGCTTATGCAAATACAAGTCAAGGAGGAGGCCAGGTTGTAGCTTCTGGGAGCAAAAGAACCTGGCAGCTTTGGCCAGGTGGTTCTGGCTTTATCAAGAATATACAGTAAATGGGTTGTAGAACCTTCCTCTGAAGTTAGGGAACGCCCTTGAGGCCAAGCATGTGGCAGAAGAATCCTCTCATGGAGGCTGGAGAGGCCGCTGTGCAAAGCTGTGATGGTGAAGCCCAGACTGCTTTAGAGGCCCCAAGATGTTGGAAATGCCAGAGTCATGAGATACCTGCTAAGGAGGCTTGCTAACAGGGAGTGGAACCAACCCAACAGAGAGAAGTGTGCTGCAGTTAACAAAGCTGAAATGGGATCTAAAGAATGCTTTGACATCAGGCAGAGAGATGCAGAGTTTGGAGTTTACCCAACTGGTTTTCCTTCTTGCTTTGGACCAGTATTTTTTTTTTTCACTATGTACCTTTCCCTCTCTTTTGGAATGGTGATGTATGCTTTCTGATTTTGATTTTACAGGGGCTTACAGTTAAGAGATTGCCATACATCTCCAAAGAGACTTTGAATGTTTAAACAATGTTGAGAGTGTGATAGATTCTTTCCTAATCTGTAGGCATTTGTTTTGTTTTGATGACAGTGTCCTTTGCTTTACAGAAGCTTTTCTGTTTCATGAGGTCCCATTTATTGATTGTTGCTCTTAGAGCCTTTGCTGTTGGTGTTCTCTTCAAGAAGTTGTCTCCTGTACCAATGAGTTCTAGGGTCTTCTCCACTTTGTCTTCTAACCGATTTAATGTGTCTGGTTTTATGTTGAAGTTTTTGATCCACGTGGACTTTACTTTTGTGCAGGGTGATAATTATGGATCAATTTGCATTTTTCTACATGTAGACATCCAGTTAGACCAGCACCATTTGTTGAAGATGCTATCTTTCTTTCCATTGTATGGTTTTGGATTTTTGTCAAAGATCAGGTGTCCATAAGTTTGTGGGTTTATTTCTGGGTCTTCTGTTCAGTTCCATTGATCCACCAGTCTGTTTCTATGCCAGTACCATACAATTTTTATTTCTGTTGCTCTATAGTGCAGCTTAAGATCAGGGATGGAGATACCTCCAGAAGATCTTTTACTGTAGAGGATTGTTTTAGTATTTCTGGGTTACTTGTTATTCCATATGAAGTTGAGAATTTTTCTTTCCAGGTCTGCAAGAATTGTGTTGGTAATTTGATGGGAATTATATTGAATCTGTAGATTGCTTTTGGTAAGATGTCCATTTTTACTATGTTAATCCTGCCAAGCCATGAGCATGGGAGATCTTTCCATCTTGTGATATCTTCTTCTAAATTCAGAGACTTGAAATTTTTTTCATACAAGTCTTTGACTTGCTTGGTTAGGGTTACACCAAGGTACTTTATGTCATTTGTGGCTATTGTGAAGGGTGTTGTTTCCCTAATTTCTTTCTCAGCCCTTTTGTCTTTTGTATACAGGAGGGCTACTGATTTTTTTGAGTTAATTTTGTATCTGGTCACTTTGCTGAAGGTGTTTATCAGCTGTAGAAGTTCCCTGGTAGAATTTTTGGGGTCACTTATACTATCATATAGGTATAGGTATACTATCATATCATCTGCAAATAGTGATACTTTGACTTCTTCCTTTCCAATTTGTATCCCCTTGATCTCCTTCAACTGTCGAATATCTACAGATTGGGAAAGAATCTTCACCAACGCTTTATCTGACAGAGGGCTAATATCCATTATATATAAAGAACTAAAGAAGCTGAAAAGCAGCAAACCAAGTAATCCAATTAAAAAATGGGGAACAGAGCTAAAAAGAGAATTCTCTGTAGAGGAATATCGAATGGCAGAGAAACACTTAAAGAAATGCTCAATGCCATCAGCCATTAGGGAAATGCAAATCAAAACAACCCTGAGATTTCACCTTACACCCATCAGAATGGCCAAGATAAAAAAACTCAAGTGGCAACACATGCTGGAGAGGTTGTGGAGAAAGAGGAACCCTCCTCCACTGCTGGTGGGAATGTAAACTTGTACAACCACTCTGGAAATCAATCTGGTGCTTTCTCAGACAACTAGGAATAGTGCTTCCTCAAGACCCAGCCATACCACTCCTAGGCATATATTCAAAAGAGGCTCAAGTACGCAATAACGACATTTGCTCAAACATGTTTGTAGCAGCTTTATTTGTAATAGCCAGAAGCTGGAAACAGCCCAGATGCCCCTCAATTGAAGAATGGATGCAGAAATTGTGGTACATCTTCACAATGGCGTATTACTCAGCAATGAAAAATAAGGAAATCATGAAATTTGCAGGTAAATGGTGGGACCTGGAAAGGATCATCCTGAGTGAGCTGTTCCAGAAGCAGAAAGACACACACAGTATATACTCACTCATATAGACTTATAGGATAAACCTAAAATCTGTCCATCTAAAGAAACTAATCAAGAGAGAGGACCCTGACTAAAATGCTCAATCCCCATCCCAAAAGGCAAAGAGGATCAATCGACATCAGAAGAAAAAAAACAGGAAACAAGCTAGGAACCTGCCACAGAGGGCCTCTGAAAGGCTCTGCCCTGCAGACTATCAAAGCAGATGCTGAGACTTACGGCCAACTGTTGGGCAGAGTGCATGGAATCTTATGTAAGAAGTGGGAAATAATAAGATCTGGAGAGGACAGGAACTCCACAAGGAGAGCAACAGAACCAGAAAATTTGAACACAGGGGTCTTACCAGAGACTCATACTCCAACCAATACCATGCATGGAGATAACCTAGAACCCCTGCACAGATGTAGCCCATGACAGTTTAATGTCCAAGTGGGTTCCATAGTAATGGGAAGAGGGACTGCCTCTGACATAATCTGATTAGACTGCTCTTTGATCACCTCTCCCTGAGGGAGGAGCAGCCTTAACAGGCCACAGAAGATGACAATGCAGCCACTCCTGATGAGATCTGATAGACCAAGATCAGAAGAAAGGAGAGGAGGACCTCCCCTATCAGTGTACTTGGGGAGGGGCATGCTTGAAGAAGGGGGTGGGAGGGTAGGATTGGGAGGGGAGGAGGGAGGGGCTTATGGGGGATACAAAGTGAATAAAGTGTAATTAATTAAAAAAGAAGGGAAAATGTAAAAAAAATACATTAAAAAAATGAGTGTGATAGACTATGGGGACTTTTGAAGTGTGAGTTGTCGTGGAAGTTTTTGTTTCTTTAAAAACTAAGTTATGCTTTGTAAGTATGTTTTTGTTGTAATCCCAACAGTAGGATGTGGGAATACTTTTAGTTTATCCACGGCTGATGACAGCCTCATGAGAGGGCTCTAGATCTTTGCCAACTGGACGCTGCCTCATGCAAGGGGCATAGATTTTGCCAGCTGAAAAACACCCTTGTACAGACTCTGAGAGGGTATAAATATGAGCCGAGAGAGAGACAGACAGACAGACAGACAGATAGACAGAGACTGTGAGAGAGAGAAAGAGGATGCTTCAAGACACGCCTAGAGAGAAACCCTCTGGAGAACACTCTGAGGAGGCTGCTGATGAGTCATTCCACCCCTGCTTGTTGCTGTTTGGCTGGACTGCTGGAATCCTGACAACAACAAAGAGATCTACATCCTCTGTTCCTACTAACATTTTTCTCCCACTTAGGTTTAGAGTTGAAGGAAGGTAGAGATGGTTAAGAACCCCAAATAAAGTAAGTTTAAAAAGCAAAGCCTACAGGGAATTTTGTTATATGATATGACTACAAGGACATGGGGGCTAGGAAGTGGCATGTGGTTGTTTAAATGAAAATGGTCCCTATAGGCTCATATGTTTGAATGATTGATCCTAGTTGGTGAGTTATTTGGGAAAGGTCAGGAAGTGTAGCTTTGTTGGAGGAGGTGTCTAACTGAGAATGGACTTTGAGGTTTCAACAGCCCACAACCAGTACAGTCTAACTGAACCCCACTAACTAAAACACAGCCCCAATGGGGATAATGTCTATGTGTAGGCAAAAAAAGAAATCACTTTCTAAGGCAGCGGTTCCCAACCTGTGTGTGGGGTTATGACCCCTTTGGGATCACATATTAGATATCCTGCATATTAAATATTTACAATTCAAGACAGTAGCAAAATTGCAGTTATGAAGCAGCAATGAAATAACTTTGTGATTGGGGGTCATCACAACATGAGGAGCTGTATTAAAGAGTCACACCATTAGGAAGGTTGAGAATCACAGCTCTAGGGAACCCAAATGTCTTTTGGGACATTACATTTATAGATCCTCAGAGGCCTGGCTTTTCAGTTTAAATTATTAAGTAGTCACTAGTGACATATAAAAATCTAATCTAAAAGACTAAGTGAAAGAAAATTTCAAAATATAGCACAAAAAGTCCATCAGAGAACATAAAACGATTTGGAAGGCACATCTGATGAAATTAACTACAAAATAATTGTCATAGAATAAATAAAAGGAAAAGAGTCCATATCTACAAAGAGAGGAGAGGGATTAAGATTTTATCTAAGTCATAGAATGACTAGAAGGCTTTCTCAATTCCACTCAAATTATTGATTGAGAGATTTTTTTACTCCAAGAATCAGAGGAACATTTACAAATAGCCACTATGAATGAAAACTCTAGGCAAGATGACTCAGTGGGTGAAACATTTGCCAACCAGTGATGCAAAGCTGACATCTGGGTTTGATCCCTTGAACACACTTACAGGCAGAAGGACAGTGTAGACTCTGTAAAGTTGTCCTCAGGATATAACAAGCCATCTGACCACATGCCTTTAGATATGAAAATCACTGCATGTTGTCTCAGATATAATCCTTGAAGAAAATTATGGTGTTTACAAACATACCCCACTGAAGGCAAGAATTAGAAGAACATTCTATCTCATCATCACTATCAATGTTAAGGGCCTCAACAGAAGACTTGATGCCCTGAACCTGTTAGAAGAGAAAGTAGAGAATGTGCTTGGGTTTATAGGCATGAGAATGGGCCTTCAAGGATGCTAATAGGGCAGACATGAAGACCAAGAATTAATAAATGGGACTTCATGAAAAATTTAACAGTTAAAGAAGTAAAAAGAATGGTTAGTGACCAAAACCACAAGCCTATTCATTCAGTAGAACACTGGCTGTTCTTGAAGAGAACTAAGGTTTGATTCCCAGCACCCAGATGGTGGCTTATAGCAGTCTCTAATTCTAGTTTCAGGCAAACCAATTCCCTCATCTGGCCTCTTCGGGCACTGCATGAATGTGGTCCACAGACACGTGCAAGCAAAAATATTCATACACATAAAATAAACAAGTTTTTAGAAGAACTTTGAAAATATGCTTAAGATGTGAAACTTTCTGATTTGAAGCATCTTTACATTCATGAATAAGGCATGCTTACTCATGTTGAGCTGTTTTAGAGACACATGTTTTGTATTTTCCCTACTCCCGCATAGAAATTGATTGTCTACATTTTTTATTTTTTGAGACTGGGTTTCTCTGTGTAGCCTTGGCTATTCTGGAACTCGCTCTGTAGATGAGGCTGGCTTCAAATTCAGAAATCAGCCTGCCTCTGCCTTCCAAGTACTGGGATTAAAGGAGTGCACCACATTTTTAATATACTTTTGAGGGGTTAATTCTGATAATCTGTATTTTATCAAAACATTTTCTATGATTGTTGTCTCTGGATGTTAAATAGAGTCCTATTATATCTTTGGAAACTCCATATTTATCATTATTACTATTATTGCTCTCCATGATTAAACTTTATTTATATTTTCAGCTCCAACTGTCATCATTCTTCTGTGTGTGTGTTCATAGTCAAGCATCAAAGTGCAAATTCCCTCCATTTCACACTCTTCTTTGAATGCCCTCTTGATCTTTACAGTCTGAACTCAGGTTTCTTCCCATAACATTTAAGACAAGAGAATGATAATGCTGTGGCTTTTTGTTGCTGTTTCCAGATCACCCTCCTCCTTCTCTGTACTTTGTTAGAATTAGTTTTTTGGCTTTTACAGAAGCCAGAAGTCAAGGTTAGCATATTTAGGGATGTTCCCAGGTCCTAGAACTATGGACTATGGATCAGGTCTTTGTTCCTATTTTGGCGGGTGTTGAGGACTACCTACTGGGTTCTAAGGTCAGAATGGTACCACTAAGATGGAATCAGCTCTTCTAAAGTCTGAGAATCTACTAAGGTCTGGGAGTCTGTTACAATACAGAAACAACGCCTACCCTAAAAGGTTTTCCCCTGGCCCTATTATCCTTGATCTATATTGCTTTTTCTTTTCTCTCAAGTAAATGCTCAAGAACTGTATATGCATTGCTTCCTCCTCTTCTGCTCCTGGCTACTGTGTTCTAGGGAAGATTCTATACTCACACCTTAGCATAAAAATCACAGTTCAATTGCCAGCTACATTTTCTACCCGCCAAATCCAACAAACTTCCAGAAAATCATCTTACTGGTAGTTTTGACATGCTGACCAAGCCTTCCTTGGAAATGTGTCATGACTTGGCTACTGAAATACACACTTGTGATTTTCATACTGATTGCCCCTGTCCTCTTTACTGATTTCACCCCATCTTGGTGGCTTTTACTGATTTTCCCACTTATGCTTATGTGGTGATGTCATCCTATGTCCTCTCATATCTTGGCCTGGGGTATCATTTATACTGTTACTGTCTTTAAATTTACAGCCCACCCTTGTCCCCACTCCACCCCTTGAAAAATAAGCTTAGATAGTGTTTTATTTGCTAGCCTAACCTTGAGCCTTTCTCACCACTCCCCTGAACAATGAACTCATATATTGTTTTATTTGTTAGCCCCCGAGTCACTGGATCATTCCTGAACTCTCTTTAAGTCTCACATGTCAAATTTAATTGCATTGTCACATCTTTTACATAATCTGGATAAAAGTCCTTTGTGAAAAATTGGATATATTTTTTTTATTGTTGCTCACTTCTTTTTAAAATTTATTATTTTGTATTAATTACAGTTTATTCAGTTTGTACCCCAGCTGTAGCCCCCTCCCACATCCTCTCCCAATCCCTTTCTCTCTCCTTCATCTCCTCACATGTCCCTCTCCAAGTCCACTGATAAGGTAGGTCCTCCACCCCTTCCATCTGACCCTAGCCTATCAGGTCTCATCAGCCTGTCTGCATTGTCTTCCTCTGTGGCCTGGTAAGGTTGCTCCCCTATTAGGGGGAGGTGATCAAAGAGCCAGCCACTGAGTTCATGTCAGAGACAGTCCGTGTTCCCATTACTAGGGAACCCATTTGGATACTAAGCTGCCATGGGCTACATCTGTGCAGGGGTTCTAGGTTATCTCCATGAATGGTCCCTGGTTGGAGTATCAGTCTCAGAAAAGAATGCTGGGCCTATTTTTTTTTTTGTTTGTTTGTTTCTTTTGCTCTCCTTGTGGAGCTCTTGCCCCCTCCAGGGCTTTCTATCTCCTCCTGCTTTCATAAGATTCCCTGCACTTTGCCCAAAGTTTGCCTATGAATCTTGGCATCTGCTTTGATACCCTGCTGGTTAGAATCTTTCAGAAACCCTCTGTGGTAGGCTTCTGTCCTTTTCCCTGCTTTCTCCCTCTTCCAATGTCTTTCCTGTTTGCATTTCTACATGAGGATTGATTATCTTACTCAAGGTTCTCCTTCTTGCTTAGCTTCTTTAGGTGTACAAATTTAGTATGTTTATCCTATATTATATGTCTAATATCCACTTATAAGTGAGTATATACCATCTGTGTCTTTCTCCTTCTAGGATACATAACTTATGATGATCTTTTCTAGTTCCCACCATTTGTCTGCAAATTTTATGATTTCCTTGTTTTTAATTTCTTTCTTAGACAATTAGGAATAGCGCTTCCTCAAGATCCAGCTATAGCACTTCTAGGCACATATTCAAAATATGCTCAAGTATATTTGCTCAACCATGTTGGTAGTGGCTTTATTCATAATAGCCAGACTCTGGAAATAATCCAGATGTCCCTTAACTGAGGAATGGACACAGAAATTGTGGTACATTTACACAAGGGAATACTACTCAGCACTTAAAAACAAGGAAATCACTTCTTAAAATTTTATTTTAAAGAGCAGAGGTTTAAATGAATTTCTCTTTGTTAGTGTTTTCTTACGGCTTGAGAAATCTTTGAATTCTCCATTGTCAAGACTTATCTCTGGATTATGGTGTCAGTAGTGATATCTAGGTGACTGTTGAACTTGTGGTCATGAGAGCTGGAGAAACGTGGACTGGGTGCTGCTAACAGTCACAGTTGCTCAGTTGAAGATCAGGTACACAGGTGGTTAGCTCAAAGCATGCTATCCATCAAAACAGGATTTAATCTCCTATGATATCCCTACTAACTGATTTCAGTGATAACTCTTTTCTACAGAGAAGCAGAGATACAAGCAGGGAAACCACACTGTTCAAAGCAGTAAATGGATGTACAGACATGTACTGTGTAGCACACAGGTTGAAGAGAATCTGAAAAGGCAATCCAAGAAAACAGACAGGAACTAAGGGTGAGCTGAAGCTGGAAGGCTGGAAGATGCTGGCACAACTCTTCCTTTGGTCATGCCCAGTGGTCCCTCTGAGCACCCTCATCTTGGTGACCTTTTTGAAAGAAGTGCCATCTTTATTTCACTTATCTTTACTTTCTGAGGACAAACTTTTGGATGGCGCAAATATATTAATCTATTAATGGACACTGATAAAATACTTTTGTTTTTGAACACAAATAGAAATGATGGAACAAACCCCAGTAATTATAGATACCAGAAGTGAATGAGGTGCATGGACTGTAATTCATCTTGAAGTGGGATGTGTGTTTACTATATTATCTTTTATAATATTCAAATAGAAACTACATCAGAAGGAAATATTATAACATAAGCATTGTGTAGTTTAAACCATAGAGGAATATTTTCTATTATTTCATAATTACCAAATGATATGTTATTGTCTGCTTTGTTCCAGATACTCACAGGTCAGTTTCACATATGTTATCTTGTCTACTTCATCTTTATGACACTTCTGTAATCATAAATAACTATTAACCCACATTTATCATCATCATCATTATTAACTAAGATTGAGAAAAGGGGTCTATACAGAAATGCTTTCATTCTGTGTCCTGTGTATCTTTTCTGAGACCATCGCTCAGTTGATTGAGATGTTTAGTTTCTGGAATCATGAATGGTGGAAGTTTACTGTGTTTTCTGTTTTCATCACTTGACTCCATCCCCAGTCTATATTATAAAAAGTTCCACAAAAGTCCCCAGTTCCAGAATTGGCTTTTTCCTTTGGCTTTTGCCCGTGTTCAGAAAACAAAACAAACAGAAACAAACAAACAAAAAACATTAAAAAAAAAAAAAACTCTCCCCTGCCTGCTGCAACCCACCGCACACTTCCATATAAGGAGCAATTAATTAGCACAGGCCCTTAATTCCAGCATTTGGGGGACAGAGGCAGGTGGATCTTTAAGTTCGAACTTTGCCTGGACTACATAGTGAATTCCGGGACAGCCGAGGCTACACAGAGAAACCCTGTCTCAAGAAGAAAAAAAAAAAGAAAGAAAGAAAAGCAATTAATTACTGCATCTTGCTCTGACTGATGAAGTGATCCATATCAAGTCAGATCATAAAATACATAAAACTGCATAAAAATTATCTACGAGTGGAAGAGGTCTCCACTGACCTCAAAAGCACACGAAGCAGCAGATCTGGGGGTTCCAAGCAGGATCATTATAGTTGCGTGTTTGCATCCATTAAGTGTTTACACTTGGCTTCTGTTTGGCAGTGAGCTCAAGGTTACACCGTGGGCGCAATATCATTAGTTTTACAATTTTTCAGAAAACGTTTGCCTTAGCAAACATTCCTCCTGCCCAGCGAACGCGTTCATGTCTGGGTGTAAATCCTACAGCTGGAAGAGCCGCTTGCTGATTACAGCTGCTCTTCCTGCCTCCGTGCGTGGCTTGGGAGGCAGAAATTCATCAGGAACCTTCTCTTCCTGAACGACATTAGCTGGAGATTTTAACGTTTGGGCAGCTGTACCTTCGTAAGCAGTTTGCCCTTTCATTAATCCAGGGCAAGGTCTAAAGAACTGTGCCCCTTTCACCTACGGATCGTCAGGGAGCGGGGGGAAAATGACAAATGTCTACTTATTTTTGGTTAAAGTTGTGTCACTTAAATGTCAGGAAATGTTCTGCCTAATGGATCTTTCCTGCTCTTCTGTGTCTCTAAGATCCGTTGAAGGAGAATGGTGTATGTTTGTGGTGGGGGTGAGGGGCTTGAGGGAGCAATTAAACATGGAAGACATTTTTATTAGTGGCTATGCTACAAGGACACTTACTTAAATAAAATTTAGGGGAAAAAAAACAGCAAAACTCTCAGTCTAGAAGAAAGAAAGGCGTTTAAAGAAATAGTGCAAGACTACATGATAATTAGAGCAGGAAACTGATGTTTTCTCCCACACAGTAAAAGACACAGAGGCAGAAGAAATGGCTCCTTGATTGATTGATTGATAAGGCTTAAAATGGGAGGTGTGGCTCTTGCATGGCTTGCTTAGCTGTTTTTCTTGTTACAGTGATTAAGTCCAGGAAAAGAAGCAACTTAAGTGGGGAAGAATATTTTTGTTTACAAATCAGGGTGTCCAGCGCACCTGTCATGACAGGGGTGGCAGGGTTAGGGCTGAGGTTGGGTACAGTGTATCCATAGCCATAATGTGGAGACAGATGACTGGTGATGCCCATTTTTCTGCCTCCTTTCTCCCAGCTCTGGAAATGCTACTACCCACCTCTTGGCTAGGACTCCAATGCTTAGTTAATCCTCCTGGAGAGACCATCACAGACAAATCCGGCTCACTAAATGCCCTGCATTGATAATCAGAATTATCAGACGTTGTAGATGAGAGGTCAACAGATTACATCTTTAAAATCCGGTTTTTAATGTCAGTTAGTTCAGGAAAATTGGCTCTTGTGATAAGTTAATAGAAACTGGCAAGCTCATGATCTCCGCAAAGCAGCCCAGAGACTGGAGGAGCTGCTATTGCCAGTCTAGTCGGACATACGGCTCAAAGATTGTCAGACAGGAGGAGTGAGCTGAGTTTCTTCTGTTTCATCCATAGTGATCTGCCTTTGAATTCCATTTGTGCCTTCAACACCCACATTGGAGTGGGCTACCTGCTTTACTCAGACAGTTGATGGAAATGTTAATCCTGCCAAAGACACCTTCAGAGAAACACTTAGAATAATTGTCCACTAAATGTTTGGCTTCATAAACTGGCCTAAAATCAGCTACCACAGCAGCACACCTGATAAAAAAAATTAAAGTGTATACTGCAGAAGCTTTCAGAGGCCCTCTGTGGCAGGTTTCAAGGTTGTTTCCTGTTTTCTTCTGGCTTTCAGAGGCCCTCTGTAGCGGGTTCCGAGGTTGTTTCCTATTTTTGTTTTCTTCTGATGTCCATCCTCTTTGCCTTTCATGGGAAGAGGGACTGCCTCTAACATAATCTGATTGGCCTGCTCGTTGATCACTTCCCCCTGAGGGGGGAGCAGCCTTACCAGGCCACAGTAGAGGACAATGCAGCCACTTTTGATGAGAACTGATAGACTAAGATCAGAAAGAAGAGGAGAACCTCCCCTATCAGTGGACTTGGGGAGTGGCATGCATGCAGAAAGGGGAGGGAGGGTGGGATCGGCAGGGGAGGAGGGAGGGGCTTATGGGGGGATACAAAATGAATAAAGTGTAATTAATAAAAATAATAATAATAAAAGATTTAAAAAAATTAAAGTGGAAATTGACTATGAGACATTCACCAGAGGGAGCCACACAGCCCTTGGTCATCTGATACAGGCTGAGAGCAAGTGGGAAGGATTCATTTCTGTATTCATAGTTCCTTGTTTCTTTATATTTAAGGCCTGTCACATAAACTGCTCTTGGCTCAGGGTATGGTGGAGAGCTGAATGGCTCTTGTCTTGTGGCCATTATCCCTGATGTAGAGACACCCTAATCAGTGGCTTGCAGGCGTCAACTCTGACAAACCATCTTCAGTGGTGGTGACAGAAAAGTACCAAAGGGCAGAGCCCTAGCCTGGGAGTGTGGCAGGAGTTACAGAATGTCTTCTTGACCTAGTGGAGCAGCAGGGAGAAGGGGACAGAATACACAAGGAGAGAAGGAAGAGGGCTGGCATTTGCTCAGCAGACACTGAGCGCTCATGCTCAAGACATGGTTTGTGGCAATTGGACTAATTCTCTGATGTGACCAGAAAGAAAAAGTAATAATAATCTAACCTCATGGAGCTTGGAGTCCACAGAGGAGCAGAGACAAGGTGGAGATGATACAAGTAGGCATTAAGTTGATTACGACTGGGCACTGAAAAAGAGGAATAGAGCGAGCTGCTTGGGGGACATGGAAAGAGGCAGACATGTTGCTACTTAAAACGGAGTATAAAAATTGGCCTATCCAAGAAGGTGGCATTTAAAGAAGGACTTAGAATAAAAAATAACAGAGCTGACCATGTGGGCATTTGGAGGATGCTACTCAGGAAACAGCAATGCAACTGGGTGGCCTAGGGCTCGCTGGTATGTGTAGCTGGGTGACAGGGACAGAAGGTTGTCACAGGTGCACTGGGCTAAATGCACCATGGAAGAGCCTGTGTAGTCACCTCAGATACTCTGTGAGGCAGAATGACTCCTGCCTTTGTGACTATCTCAAAGGCTATGAAAGACTGCTCAGCATAGTTATCAAAATGCTCATCCTGGAACCTGAATCCTGGCTCTATTAACTTCAGTTCTGTTGATCCTTAACTCCGTGCTACTAAGCCATTACTTAATCTCACCGCGCTTCAGTTTCCATGTGTGTGAAACGTAATGGTTATAGGACATTGTTGATGTGAAAACTGACTTAATTCCAGTGGAGTGGCTATGAATAGATGTAGTAACTTGAGTCTTTATTCTCAGCACTTCTAAGGAGACATGGGAGACATTGACAGGAGAATCCCCAAAGCTCACAGGCCATCTAGCCTGGACTATGCTGCAGGGAACAACAAGTTTCCTTCCTCAGAACTACGTGGAAGGGGAGGACTTCTGTATGTGAATGGTGGCATGGACACTCCTACATTTCACACATAAATGCACACACACACACACACACACACTCACACACACACAACACACATTCTCAATCCCTTTCCCCTCTGTCTCTCTGTCTCTCTCATGCACACACACAAGCAGAAAGGTCAACAACTCTAAAGAGCCTAAGGAAGTCCCTGAAACTAACCATATTCATTAGGCTCCTCCCCACCAGAGTAAACAATAAAAGCTGAGAGTCCATCTTAGAGGCGCAAAGCTGAGCTACAAAGAAAACTCTTAGACAATCTAACCTACCAAGAGGATTCCGAGACCAGACCATCTGCTTGGAAGAAGCCAAAGCCACCCCAGATACCTGAAAGAGGTTTATACTAACTGAGGCACTTGGAGAAGACACTCTCTAACCTACTGAAGTACCCGCAGGCTATGCAGTGTACTCCAGGCTTCCAGCTTTCGTGAACTGATACTTGGGTGGGCACTGACAATGCAGTTGTCTTTGAGTCCTTTATGTTTCTGTAAGTGACCCCAATAAAACTCACTGAGCACCAAATTGCACTTTACTGCTATCTGTACTTTGTTCTGTCATGGGTTTCCCATCTGGGGTGAGTAGATGTGTGTTGTGTCTCCCCAGGAAAAGTTTTTGTCAAACAACATAATAGGCACCCAGAAAGGGACACTAGAGGATCAAAGACAAAAATTGATAGACAGACAAACTGTGTGCTCAGGAATGAGTGCACAGTCCAGCACATGGGTAGGAAGGCATGCAACTAAAGATGAAAAGCTTGAAGATGTGTACATGGAGGAAATTCTAATACAGTTGTCATTTTTGGCATAGGATGTGTTTGTGCCTAGAAAGTGATTGCACGGTTCTTGCTTTGGGTAGTGAGACAGGCAACTAAGGCTGAGACGTCAGGATTAGGAGTGTCTCTTGGAAGAGCTCCCAGGTGGCAGTCTTCATCCATGTGGCATGGGGTGGCATGCCTGTTTGGTAAGTAGGGTTACCATGTGAATATGGAGACGCTCTGAAAACAGTTAAAGAGAACATTTTGCTCTCTTTGAGATTAGCACACAAGGGTTGAAATTGTCAGCAAGCAGAGGCTAACTCTTATGTGTAGGTAGAAACACGTTTGAGGCCATGAGGGAAGCCAAACAGGAAATGATCTGTGTAAAGGAGCAACAACAAGAAAGGGAGATGTGGCAGCATCCTCCATGTTAGCCTCAGGTTTGGCAGTTGTCTTAGTTAGGGCTTCTATTGCTGTGATGAAATACCATCAGCATGGCAACTCTTAATAAAAGAAAGTGTTTAGTCGGGGCTTGTGTACAGTTCCGAGATTTAGTCCATTACCATCATTGCGCACAGACAGACATGGTACTGGAGAGGTAGCTTAGAATTCTACGTCCGGATCTACATGCATCAGGAAGGGAAAGCCACTGGGCCTGGCTTGGGCTTTTGAAACCCCAAGGCCTACCCTGAGCGACATACTTCTTCCAGTGACACCACACCCTCTAATTCTTCTGATGTATTGCCACTCTCTGGTGACCAAGAATTCAAATATATGAGCCTATGAGGTCATGCTGGAAGGGACTATGTCCAGCTTGAACATGGCAAGCATGCCTCTAGCAGGTCTTGCCCTTTTCTCCCATTTCTTCTGCCTTGCTAAAAACCATTTAGTTTCTTAAAGCTAGCCTTATTTGGCCACTTCCTCCTCCTGAGTGTGAGTACCAAAGTCCAGCTGTCAAAGTATTAAAGTCTAGCAATCAAAAGCCCCCTTTGGTGTACCTAATTAACATGCTCAATGAAAATATTCTACCACCAAATCTTAGCCCATTCTAACAAGAACCACCCTCCCCCTCTCTCCTCTTAAAAGCTATGCCTGCAAGGTCATTTGCTGCTGTTTTTCTGCCTGAGTCAGAAGGCACCACTTTAACTTTTCTTTGCTTAATAACTTAATAAAGGTTCTCTCTTTGAAAACAGGTATTTGAGTGTGGTTTGTCCCTAATCTAGGGTCAAAAATTGAACCATTGCTGTAGCTGTGTGTATGTTTGTGTGTGTGTGTGTGTGTGTGTGTGTGTGTGTGTGGCTGTGTGTGTGGCTGTGTGTGCTGGGGGGATCTCCTTCAGTTCTTATTCAAAATGCCACGGTAAGTGTAAACTACATAAACAAGGGCGAAAAGAGAGGTGATCAGAACAGTAAAATGTACCTTAGTAGACCTTTAGAAGAAAAAGAGGGAAAATCTGTGATAATCAAAGGTGAAAGAAAGAAAGAAAGAGGTCTCTCTGGGTCACTTGAAGACTGATATGCCAAGATTTGTTTCAAGCTGAAGTTCCTAAGGAAAAATTGATAGAAAGACAAACTGTGTGCTCAGGAGCTTCTGGAAGGCCACAGAGCCTGAGGAGCTGTTCTCAGAGGTACCCATGATAGGATACAGGTGATGGTCAAGCCTCTTTGGTGGGCAAAAAGGTCCCAGCCCACTTCTGGGCTTGAAAATGAGAGATCCAAAATTTGAAATTTGAATCTTGGGGCAACATGACTGAAGTTCTGGATACACATTTAGACAAAGAAGCAGGCAAGTTGAGATAGACCCACTCTGCTGCAGAAAAGTAACCAGGCTTGCACTTTAGAGATACTGTTGCCTGGCAACCCACCCAGATGGCACCTAGTCCCCCTCCCAGATAGCCTCTAGCTGGTGACCAAGGTTACATAGCTCTGCTACTAAGAAAAAACACAAGAAATGCTAATCATTCCCTCTCCCTAATTGCAGCCCAATCAGCATGTAACAGGGCCTTTCAGGCATCACTCATGAACAGATAGATATCCTATGGATGGCCGGGCCAGGTCCATTATAGCCTGGGCACCTAAAATAGACCAAGGCTAGGAAATTCCCTATTTGGGGTTTTGCTCTTTAAAAACCCTCATTCTCCCAGATCTCGGGGCTGCATACTTCTCTGTTTTCATAGAGAACTTGCAGCCTGAGCTCGAGCTTTTATTGAATAAATCCTTGTGTGTTTGTAGTGGAGTCAATTCCTGGTGGTCTTTAGGAGTCTCACGAACTGGGCATAATAAAAACCTGCCCAAACCAGCCAATACATAAGTATAAAAACACATTAAGCTGTGATCTCAAAATGCCACCAATCCCTGAGGCTCCAAATCCAGCAATTCCTGAGCTTGAAAATTCCCCAATTCCTGCATGAAATCCCACCAATCCCTGTGAAGTTATAAGAGCCAAGTAAAGTACATCCTGACACTGACTTGATCCCAAGACTGAGACCAGGACAATTTTAAAAAATTCCCACCAATCATTGAGTTTGCCAAATGATCAGGACACAGAATCTCACCAATCCCTGAGCTTTCTCAGGATCAGGACACAGAATCCCCCAACCCCAAGCATCCATGGAAAGCCCTACCCCATCCCCAGAAACCATATATAAAACCTGCAGTCTTCTTGGTTTCCTGCTGCTTCTTGCTGCAAAGCAGAGTAGAGGCAGCCACCTTCCATACTGTGTCTTTCCTAATAAATCTCTTCTGTAAGGTTTGTTGTGTGGTGTGATGTTGTGGTATTCCTTGGCTCACGACTTGACTTTCCCCTCAGAGCTGTATCACTTACCCTGTCTCAGGGATGAGTAGTTAACACCCAGACTGAGGAGTGTATATCTCTCCAGCAAACAGTTATGCTAGAGATAGAGATGGTTTGTCCAATCTGTAACTCCCCCAATGGCCAGATATGGTGAATGGGGAGGAAACACCTATAGCTACAGCCACAGTGCAAACCCAGGACCTCTCTGACCCAGTAGTAAGCAGGGGCAACAGGGAATAGCAAGGCCACATTCCCCTTTGTCCATGAGTAGTACCATTAAGTTAAGCTTCACTGAGTTCCTCCAGTTGGAGAAATATAGCAAGGCTCTATGGAAAAGTTCCAGGGAATGGAAACATAATGGCTCAATGGGAATGACTGAGGATTAAAGAGAGCTAATTAAGATAGCACTACCTACTCATGCTTTGTACCAAATCTTGATCTGTGAAGAAAGGAATGGATATAAACGGATGGAACCTTTCCATGCTATGTTAGGCCCTGCTTATGACTGACTTTAGTATTTTCCTGGTTGTGAACCTCTGTCATCACTTTGTACTTGTTTAGAACAGATGGCAACAGACATTCAGGGTGTTTCACCAAGGTAACTCCACTATTTATTATGAGATGTCAGTTCAGAATGTGGCCTTGTCCTACCCCTCCTGTGGAAAGGGCTTTGTTCTATAGATGCATAATGGTAGCCTTTGAGTGTTTTGGCAGATTTGGAAAGCTGTTAGAGAGGCGTAAAGATCCATCTAAAGGAACAAGTACGGAGGATCATTCTGCACAAGGTGCAAGGGCCAGGCACAGCTGTAAAATTCATGAGACATTATGTTACTGACAAAATCCCTACAACAGCCTGCACTCATAAATGTAAAGGAGCGACAGGCATTCTGGAGATTCCTGGGAACTGGCAGATTTTCATTCCCTGTCTTGCCAAAGATGTCTGTCTTCTGTGTAACTTGATAAAGAGATTTATACATGGGATTAGGACAGAAAAGTTCAAGGGGCTTTTGAACAGGCTAAGATCCTTGTAAGACAGGCTAAACAGCTGTGAGCCCCACGAAGCCACTGTCACTTTCTGTCAGAAGTCACTAGGAGTGCAACAGTATCTAGCTGGAGTCTATGATAAAAAGAAACCTGAGCAAATGGCTCCACTAGGGTTCAGGTATCTGTCACAGAAAGGAGCAGGTGATGAGCACACAGCTGTAGAACAGCAGCTATGAGAGACATACAAAGGGTTGCAGCAGGTGGATCCATAACTGTCTTTACCTCAGTAAAGAAAACAAGTCATTCAGTCAAGGGCTGCACTGAAGTCTTCCGGGACAGACTGCTTTCTGGTGTGACACAGAATCAAGCTCTACAAAGGTGGTGTGCATACTTGGAGATGTGAAGCATAATCTATGCAAGTCCCAGAACCAATGTCATGCAAGTTGTCCTAGGACCATTGTCCCTTAAAGCCACTGAACATCCCCCAGAGACTGAACCATGGAGACATCAGAGATCCCAATGGGGAAGCAACCTGTATGGTTTTTCTAGACGGATGTGTTGTACCTGTCAAACGGCCATCTAAACACACGGTGTTTATGCTCATACATCATTGTTATCAGCCTCAACTCATAAACACTGGTGAGGCTCCTGAGAACAAGTGACTGTTATTGTGTCATGGTGGCTTTTCTTTTAGCCATAGGTAGACATCTATAGTCACCCACTCCAAAATTCAGGGATGATTGCAGAAGAGAGGGTCAAAAGAATGCAAGAGTATAAGGGAGCTTAATGACATGGAAACTCAACTCAGGGTAAGTCCCATTTCTTCCAAGAAGATGGGCTCTAGAGACAGGCTATCTGCACTAGCCTAAGGGCCAAACAAAGACTCTGGCCTGGTCTCAGTCACACAGATAGTATAGAGGTCATTTGAGCTATTAGCCACACCTGGTTGTAGAAGCTTAGGAGAGCCTCTGGCTATAAGAGTCATTTCAATTACTAGGTATCTCTGATCCTGGCTGTAGGAGCTTAATGTGTCCTGGCCCAACAGATAACACAGATACACTGTAGCCCCTTCTATAGGCCATGTACAAGTAAGGCCAAAGTGTGTAAACAGATGGTAAGGAAAGACTGGATAGTCAAGTGAGGTTCTCCTGACCCTCTCCATGCCCTCATGAAGGGTCGAAAATCTCAACGAATCCAGATGGGACTAACAAGGCTGAACTCAACAAGATGATGGTTGCTTGTCTGGAAGGAGAGTCAGCAGGACCTGGTGAGCTGGGTATTAATATTATTCTTCTTTCAGAGAAGGAAGCAACCAAGGTTAATTGACTGATCCAGGATCACAGGAAAGCAACACAGTGCCTCTACATTCAGCAAAATACAAGGGAAGATCCTGGCGGGAGCTGCTTTTAACAGGTGAGCGAGACGCAGGTATTTTCCCTTACTGCTTTAATTTTGAAATAGAAAATTGGGTTTTCTTTCCAAATAAAAGCTGCTGGAATATTATTCTTATAATGTCCAACTCGATCTTAAAATTTTAATGTAGCTTCTTAATTAAACAATGTGTTTAGAAAATAGTGTTTGGGGGAAATTTTAATACAGATAATTTGGCAGAAGGCAAAGAAAAGAAATGATATTTTAAATGTTCAGGTTGGAGGATGACATACTTTTTTTTCTCTGAATTCCTCTTTATTCTTTTAAACTGACCCACAAAATGCTATGTAATAACCACAAATATATTTCAGAGTAGGCTGAGATTCTGAGCGCAGGTCAAGGGGAGTGCACCCTGTGGAACCTCTGAGTTCCTTCCTTGTCCCAAACTCTGGCAGGAATAGCCTTTGCATAGCCCTGTCATGCAGCAGGGCAAAATCCTCTTGAATTTCCTCTCTCTGAGGAGGCGTGCGTCTTTTCTCTGCCACTCGAGGTCCTGCACTGGATTTGCAGATCTCCAGAGGCCACGAGGTGGAGAGGAATTGCTCATGCTGGAGGCAGAGCACTGAACTGAACCCCT
The DNA here is from genome assembly GCF_907164565.1 of Psammomys obesus. Classification (NCBI taxonomy): domain Eukaryota; kingdom Metazoa; phylum Chordata; class Mammalia; order Rodentia; family Muridae; genus Psammomys; species Psammomys obesus. The sequence goes on from NW_026596085.1 coordinate 5,780,186, forward strand.
GCCTCTGCGAACAGTACATATGCTGCGTCTCTGGAAACCAGAATGGACTGCTGTCTGGTGCATGTCCACCTTAAAGGTCTTCCAGAGAACAAGGGGCCTTTCAGGCACCTCAAACGCTGGTGTGTAGGTGAATCTGTGTCCTCACAAAGCCTCAATGGAGGATTTTTTTAAAAACTTACGCGTTTTAGGGGGAGTGGTCTCCAGGAGTGGGGTGTGGTGGGTGATAGGATCTAAATACATTGAAATTACCAAATAATAATAATAATAATAATAATCGTAATAAAACACACCAGCATAGCTTCTTGCCAATGCTTTCATGCATTTTGGTAGAGGCAGGCTGGAATTTTGGTAACACCAGACTGTCTATTGAGCACACTTGGTCCACTTTCGCCAGCTGACACCCTGCTGGGTACATTGCGTCACCCCATCTGGTTTTAATTTGTCACCTGTAAAACAAGGATTATGATAGTGTCCACTTCATGGCTCTTGAAAAGATGTTTGTCATCCCTGTGTAGGGCTCAGCAAATGCTCAGTGTTACCTGTTAAAGATAGTTGGTTATTATCGTTATTTTATTATTATTATTATTATTATTATTATTATTATTATTATTTTAACTGTAGGCAGAGAGCAAAACTGAAACCACCAGAAATTAATACATTATTATTTAACATACTGTTGTGACTCATTGGCTTGTAATAGGTCATGAATTAGTATGTGTTATGCATCCTAATATCTGTGCCTATATTTGAGAACTATATTACACCATGCTGCATGTATCCATTTTTCTATTTGAAGCATTTAAAATGTATAAGAAAAATACTCAGTTTAACCATTTTCTGTAGATGTTTCTTGATCCATTTGTATTTTTAATAACCAGGAGCTTCAGAAACTAGACAAGATTGGGGTCTCTGCCCATGTAGAAATGGCTTTGAGGTTTTCCTGTTGTTACCAGGCTACGCTGAGCAGTGTGTTGTGTACAGAATGAGCCAAGACTATGTACTCATCACTTTGGCAATAGTTGTTATTTCCTTAAGCATTTTTACTTACAGAAAAATGGAGCAGAAAGTCCATTTTTTTTTTCCCATAGACACTTCCATGGCTCCTGGGCTATTACCATCTTAAGGTTCAGAATACCTGTTCAAATTGATGAACTGATACTGAGATGTTGCTGTCTAGTAAATGTATAATATATTCATATCTGTAGTTTCTATCTAATGTCCTTTTGCTATCCCAGAGTGCCACCCAGGAAACCACAGTACACCTTGCCTCTTTAAGTCCCTGTGGGCAGGCATGCTCTCAGAACTTTTTCTGTATTCTCTCTAATTTAGCATTCCCAAATTCCATCTCTCCAAGTCTTTCTCATACTACTTTATTTCCTTATCGCACTTATTTATGATCTCTTGCCTGAGAAGGATCAATGTACTCATAGCTACCCCACTGAAGAACGGGACTCCACCCTCCATCTGCAATCATTAACTCCCTTAAGTTCCTCTAACAGAGGTGGGCCTTAGGAGCTCCTGCTCCATCCCCGATGAAATAGTGATGGGCTCAGTCTCACGTAGGCCTAATGCAGGTACCCATTGCTGCTCTATGTTCAAGGATGGATAATGCAACAGCCATGTCATCACCAGAAGACAGCGGGTTTTTTTTTGTTGTTTGTTTGTTTGTGTTTACCACATTCCTTTCTGTCCTTCAGCTCTTCCGTTCTTTCTTTCCCTTCTTCTCTGATATTCCCTGAGACTTGGGTGGATGTGGTAATACAAATGTCCTACTTAGGGATGAGCATTCAGCAATTGCTTGTTCTTGGCACAGTGACGAGTTCTTGGTCTCTATATTAACTCCTCTCAGGAGTTTGTCCAACCACCACTGATGGCAGCACACATCTAGGGTATAAACATATTAAAAGGGCAATTTGCCACTACATCCATTTAGCAAAACCCGTCCCTGTCTAGGATCTATGCCTGCCCCAGTCAGGGGAATTAACAGTGACAGGTGCATTCCTCCAGTGGAGTTGACCAAAAATCCAGCCAGAAAGAAGTTGGTTACCCCAAGGCAGCCATGCCACTCCTGCAGCAGTGTCTGATCCTGCCTCACAGTGTGGTGTAATGGTGGATTCACAGTTGGATAAGACCATTGATGACTTTTCTCTCCTCATCCCTGGTGCTTATATCACACTGCATGGGACTATTGAGAGCTAGAGAGCAGGAGGAGCTTCCAGCTCAGCTCCAACTTGCCTTTCCTGTATCTTGCAATGAAATATATGCGGTCTCTTTAGCAATGGGGTCATATCATCTAGTTCTGTTAGAAAGAACATGCTTTGTTTGGGTGGTTTCCGGGGCCTCTGTGACCAGCAACTTAAAAGGAGATATTCTGACACTCAGCACTGGGATCTCTGTTTAATCTTTGAGTCCATTTACATCACTTATTACGTGTGTTAATTTATGTAGTTTGGACTTTCCCTTGCATCGATGGAACAAAGTGAACTTGGTGAATGATGTTTTTAATGTGTCTCTATATTTAGTTTGCAAATGTTTAGCATGAGAGTTTTTGCATTTATGTTCTTTAGGGACAGCTTTCTAAAGTTCTGTTCTTTCGGTGTGCATATAAATCTTTATCCAGGCTTATTAGAATAATGCCAGCATTATAAAGGGAATCTGGACCACAGCTTCAGCTGGCAGCCTCAATAAAGGACATGGAGGAAGGAACCTTGCTCTCTCTGCCTGCTCAACCTCTCTAGAAAGCCCACTCTTTCATTGGCATTCAGGCCTACTTCTTCGGGATTCTGACATGTGCTGAAGACCAGCTGAGACACCCAGACTCATGGACTGAACGCCTGCTGAATTCTTGGACCTTCTGTTGGTAGACAGTCCTGTTGCTCTAGAGAGCCCTCAGGAATATACAGCTGCCTCCCTGTAAAGATCCTTGGGAAGTGTTCTGACAGGTCCCAGCTACCACACTAAAAAATGCTACTCTGGTTGTCTGTTTACCTCTTACAGACCCCTGAGATGGGAGGAGTCTCTCGAGGGTCCCATGAAGGCTTGTGATGCTCATGAGCTTCCTCGTTCCTCTCATGAGGGAAGGTTAAAATGTGCAATCACAAGAGGATCTGGCCTGTGATTACAGCAGCTCTGATTCAGGATGGTGTCATCTTGTCTGTCTCTGCAGAGACAGTTAGAACTTAGATTCCCACCAGTACCATACAGGGTTTAGTTTCCTCTACACCCTGGTTACTATTTATTGATTTTCCCCCCTTGGTGATAGCCTTTCTCCCTGGGGTGAGGTGGAAACTCAATATAATACCATTAACATTTGCCTGATGGTGGGAGAAGATTTTTTTTAACATGGGTTTATTGGTCATTTGCATTTCATCATGGAATATGTTTATTCAGTTGTTTCTCATATTCATTGACTGGATTGCCAGCTTTTTTAGTGCTAAGATTTTTAAGTTGTTTATACACTCTAGTTATTTATCCTCCTTCTGAGGAACAGCTGTAGCTGACCTTTGCAACTTAGTGAGTTCTTCTTTTTACCACCCTTTATCTTCCCAGCTTCACCCCCTAACACTAGATACCATCAAACCATGACACAAAATCAACTTTCTACCTTCAAGTGCTTCTTGTTGGGTATTTGACCATAGCGATAAGAAGAAGAGCTCCACTTTAATACTTCTTTCATGAATATGTGTTATTAAACTTCACTTATATATAACATATATTCAAACACACACATGTGTGTGTATCTACATGTGGGGGTGAGTGTCTACTAACTCATCACCACATCTGTGCCCCCTCTTCTCTTTGGCATCCCTCCACACTATGGCTCAACGCACAGCTGCTCATCATAGATTCAGGAGGCTCTGAGGACACAGGACAAAGACGCCATCCATAAGCCAGGAATAACTCGCCCACACACTAGAATCTGAGCCTGTTAGAACCTTGATGTTAGACTTTAAGCCCTCAGAATTGTGAGAAGGCTAATTGTAGATATTAAAGCTGGCTACTCTTTGTTATTTTGTGATAGACCGGGCAGGCTAGTATAGTACTATCATTCACTTAATATCTACCATCTTGTAACCATTTTCTATTTGTTCCTTTAAAAAATATTACCCTCATTTTATTTTCTTTGCCTGGTTTAATAGAACATTTCATAAAATCCCATTTTTCTTCTTTCAGCTTATTAACTATACTTAGTTTTTAAGCTTTTCAAAAGATTTTCTTTATTCTATTCATTCACTGACACTAGTCTTTTCTTTAGAGAGACCAGAAACCTGACCTGTACAATTTTTCTACTCTGAAAAACTTCTAACATTTCTTCCACTGATGCTGTACTGCCAATGAATGCCTTCATATTCTTTCCAAGAGAGTCTTTATTTTCTTTATTTTTTTCATTTAGAAAGAAAAAAATTGCTGGACATAAAAACCCCAGGTTATTGAGTTGTGCTAAAGTGCTTTAAAAATCCTATTCCAGTTTCTTCCTTCCTGCCTGGTTTCTGCCAAGCAGTCTATATAACTGTCATCCTTATTTCTCTATCTGTCTAGCACCTAAGACTCTTTCCTTGACTTCTTATTTTTGTTTTAATTTTCTTTTAGTTTGTTTAGTTTAAGCACAATATGGTTACGTTGCCTAAGAGTACATAAGTTGCTATTTATCCTGCTTGACAAACTCCTGCTGTTTCTTTATTCCTGTTTCAGCTTGTAACCGGAGCTTTTGGGGTCAGAATCTGAACCCTGGCATCTTCAAGGACTAGGCTTGTCCAGCTCTCTCAATGGATCGCCTATAGGGATGAGACAAAGTGAAAATCAGAGAAAAGGGAAATGTACTGAGTGGGGCCACAGTGGAGAGGGGAACAAACAGACTCCAGTGGCCTCGCCTAATCCTGCCACTAGTCCACGCTGGGGGTCCTAACATGAAGTTTAGGCTTTAAAAGCTTGTAAGAAGTAGGCATAACTTAGCAGTCTTGGTCAAAATGCTGTCCCACTCACTACTGGCACATCACTCTCTGGGCTCCTGGCTCCAGATTTGCCCTCCAGGTCGTCATCACTGTAAGATTTCTTTCCAGTGGACATGTTTTCCCTCTTGCTGGCACCAGGGTTTCAAACCTTACCTTCTACCTGCATGAAATTCCTGGGGGAATCCTACTTCCTTTGGGCCCATTGTCCCAGCAGTCTGATAACCCATAAGGGGTGAGGTGTATCTCTTTAGAATATCTTCAATCCTGCCAGGATGGGTATAGTGTGTATAATCAAATTTGAAAATCTCAGAAGTTATTAAACTCAATGTTCCTTATTTTCTGTTTTTTTTTCTTTTATACTACAAATACACAAATGCTTCAACTTTTGAGATTTCCCAGTGTTTTTTAATTATTTATTTTACTTTATGCTCACTCTTTTTTTTTTCTCTTTGTATTTCAGTTTTTACCTCATCTTCCAGTCCATTAATGCTCTCTTTTGTATATGTCCAACAAAGACATTTTCAGTTATCTATTGTTAAAGTTTGTTTACTTATTGTTTTTGGTAGTGGTGGTGTATGAGTATGTGTGTACATGCCACGTGGGCACAAGTAGAGGTCAAAGGGCAACTTGCAGGAGACAGTCCTATACTCCCATCTCCTGGGTCCTAGGAGTTGAACTTTGGTCAACAGGCTCGGTGAAAAGCCCCTTTACCCATCTTAACGACCAGGTGTCCTTCCTTTCTGTTGTGATGCCTTCAATTCCATTTGCTGTTTATTTTTTATCTATATGTCTCTCTTCCAGGCCTTCAGAACCCATTCACTCTTCTATTACGCCTAATTTTTTTCCATTAGAAATGTTAGCATACTAATCAAATACTAATTTAAGCATACTAATTGCTTAAATTCTCTCTCTACTAACTCCAAAATTAATACATCTGATTATTTTCCTTTCTTTGTCTCCTTATACTGTTTTGTTGTTGCCTTTAAACGTGTCTTGTTATGTTTTGTCAATTACAGGCATGTATGCCATAACAGAAAGTGAAGAAAATGGGCTTTTAAAGTAAAGTTTTATGCTTTTCTTGCTGAGTGTTGAGCTGTGCTTCATGTTAGTCATAGCTACATGTGATGCTATAGACTTCGGTTTCTTTCAGGGTCTTATTTATGTATCTCCAGTTGTTTGGGGGTTTCCCAAAGAACTGTTCCTTGTATAGAACCTTGCAGCTATTTTTAAATATAATCTTCTGTATTATGCTAGAGCCTAGTGAGATGGTGGGAAAGTACTGGGTCAGAGAAGCAGCCTGCAATTTTATGGTGAAACCTTGGCCTTTTAAAACAATTATTTTTCAACATTTGTTTCATTTTATCTACAGATTAGTATGTTTGCCTGCCTGTTTGTATGCACATCCAGATCTGCTGGAACTGATGGTTGTGAGCTTTCATGTGCGTGCTGGGAAATGAATTCACGTACTGAGGAAGAGCAACAAGTGCTCTTAACTGCTGAGCCATCTCTCCAGTCCCGAATCCTTACTCTTTTAGTAGGCCTGTGGGACTACAACTCTCCCAAGTATTTCTTCGACTGTGTTTTCCCTCTGCATGTAGGTTAGGAAGAGTGCGCATTAACAGAACTGGATGACTGCCGTCCTCTTGGGAGGGATAAGACTATGGCAAACGTGTCTGAGAGATCAAGCTTGCGAAGAACAGTCTTTTTGTTCTTAACCTGAAAGTAACTCATGTTTTTCCTCCTGCCATCAGAAAAATAGGAGTGGATTGCTCCGCTCCCTTCTCTGCTCATCATGAGAACTGAGGAATTATTGGAAGTAAAACTGGGGAAAATGTGGAAGTATCTTAAGATGGGACACTTAGTGCTCAAAAGTCCTACTACCAGGCTAATTCATAGTCAGCATCCAGGAATTCATTAAAATTATCCTTAGGTATCAGTGCCACTCTGGGGATCATGCATAGCCTGTTCCAGAGACACTTCTTCTAGGGTCCCCCCTCACTGTCTGTCCTTTCAATTTTCTGGGTGAGAGTTTGCCCCCGGACCTCTATTTTCTGGTGAGTCCAAGAAGAATTGCAGGTTTTCAGTGTGTTCCACTTTTCCTTGTTTTAAAGATAAAAGTGATTACTTCCAAGCTTTTTTTTTTTTTTTTAGGTGAGCAACAGTCACTTGTTCATTGTAACACAGTTGAATTTAACCTCTTGAATTACTAACAGTGGATGGTCTAACTCTAGCAGGTTGTACTGGTGCAGCCTGCATAGACAAGGGTCTATTAAGCTTTCCTCTGCCAATCCTCAATATCTCCCAACCTCCAGACTCGAAGCCACAAATTAATTTCTGTTACACAGCTTCTAGCATTTTGTGTATAAAGCAGGAACAATCCACCCTGAGGAAATCCTGTAGATAAGAGTGATTCAAACAAAAAAGATGTACATCAGGTTTACTATTGATGAAACTCAAAGATGCTAATTTTAGTGAATTATGAGTTATGTACACAGAATCCAGAGAAAAGGCCATGATGCTCTGCCTACCAGCTTTGCAGGCTTGCTCTCCTAGGCACTGAAAAATCCTTCTCCCATTGTTTATATTAGTGTTTTCTTGTTCCTGCTTTGCTACCAATTTGTAGATTATGCGTGGTGTTGGAATCTCTTGTTTCATGAATCCCTGAGCTGTGTGTTCTAACTTTCACATCCTAGATTGTTGGTTCATGACTTTTAGTCTTGGGTGTATAATCTGTGAATATAACTCCTTCTTGCTCTTCTGCCATTGTGCTGGCCAATGATTTCCTATCAATTGATAAACTCCATCTTGAAGGGACGCTCCTTATGTCTCAGAAAGTAAACAACCCATAAATCTCAGGAAGTTTCTAAAGCTGAGACGGTTCATCTGACCCCCACTCCCATCCCAAAGTTACATAAGCAGTATGAACTGCTTAACTTTCCTGTGCACTCTGACAGCTATAGGAGACAGCCATCTAGCAAGTCCATGTCACCTTTTCTTATTTCCTTCATTTTGTTTTCTAAATCAGAGATTATTGTCAAAGCCACATGTCTTTTTCCTGTTTTAATTACTCCCTCACCGAAGCAAGTTCTTTCTGGGAAGACACTTAGGCCTCAGTTTCATGTCTTGTTATCTTCAACAAAAGCTAAGCAAGTGACACAATCGTCTGCTTATACTCCTGACCCACACATGCTACTTTTAAAGATGGCAATGCATTCTGCAATCCTTCAGCTCTTTGGGCATCATCCTCATACTCACGGGGCAGAGGCTGCTCATCAAGGAGGCATGTTCCCAAGGCCCAGCAGCAGAAGATGGCCATGCTGGGCATTTCAGAGATTCTCTACTCAGATAGCTTGGACTTAGTTGCATAACCACATTTCAGGGAACAAACAACCACAGCTATACCAAAGGGACACCATCACACACCACAGGCGGAAAGGTGGCACAGGTTGCACCCTCATCTGAATAGGCCTTGGGTGCTTGGCTCACCCCATTCCAGGAGCCATACAACCACTTCTACACAACTCATCTTTGGCCCTGTTGGTCTCTGATCCGGTGCCATTTGTGTTGTGCGACTTTTCCTGGGGAGATATGAACAAACATCTCCTCATCCAGATAGGATAATGGCAGACCGAGGCAACAATCTTATCAAAGACCAAGTGATGACCCGTACATGCACAGGGGACGCTTACAAGAATATGGGTGAGGGACTGCTTTACAGGAACATGTGGGAATCAAAGGCAACTTCATCCCTGCAAAGCCTACCCTAGCCTCGTGAACTCTGCTTCCCTGGAGCTTTCTGCATGACTTGTCTCTCATGTCTGACCTCTAATACAAAGAAAGGGGGGGGGGGAATTCTATGATTCAGCATGCAAATGGAAACCCTAACAGTGACCAAGTCAGAACAAATAATGCAAATCAGGGACCAGTCAGAACCTGAATGTCTTGCAATAGGGGTCAAGCAACTTTTAAACAAAGTTGGATCCATGTGAGCACTGTGAAGGAAGAGAAGCTGAGCAGTATAATTATCCATCTCTCGCATATGCCTATAAGTTATTTCCCCAAATTCATCTGTTTTCCAAGGTAGGCTTTGGTAAAGTCATCACTTTGGCCTATCTTTGTTGCTCATGAGGATGAGTATATGTTTATCGGCATCTTTCCAGGGAAAGTTAGACAATACACCATCATGATATTCATGTTTGGTACCACTGCCACAATGTTTATACTTATTCAAAATTAAAAGATACTTTCTGTCATTCTACTCTCTGACTTATTTTTAAACAGGATATAGATCCTAGGCTGGCCTCCAATTCTCTGTATAGTTGAGACTCCTTGAATTTGTGAACATTGCCTCTACCTCTTCATTGACAGGGGTTACAGGCATGCATCTCCATATCCAGCATATACCATTCTGAGGATCAAATCCAAAAGGCTGTGTATTTCAGGAAAGCACTCTATTGAGCTCTACCCCCGATCTCAAAATGCCACTTATTTTAAACAGTCAAGAAGCCACTAAGTGAAATTAAGTGCAAATATATAGTGTGTAGTTCAAAGTTATCCACTGAATTTTTCTCCTATAAGGAATACAAATTGGGGATGATTCATTCCTTCTGAGCTTAATTTTCTAGGGTAGACAGGATAAATACCCAATTATGATAGTCATTAAACTTAATCCACATGGAGTAATAAAAGTGGAAAGGATTATTCATGTTTTAAGGGAACAAGAGACATTAATGGAGAAGGTGATAAAATACAAAGCTTCGAAACATAGATAAGGAAGGGCGTGTGTTGCTTACATATTGAAGCTGCAAGAGCAAGGGAAGAGAGCTCACAAATGACTGGCATGTATGGTAACTCTTGGAGTACTGGGAGAAGCTAGAAAGCAAACAGGTGTTAGATTTCAACTATCTGTCAATTTAAGGACTTCCACCGTACTCTATTAATGAATGATTAGAGTGGTCTATTGCAGGCTTCCAACTAGGAAGCGATGTGGTACCCTTGACAAAAGACACCTAGGGGATAGAGAAATGTCTCAGCAGGTGGAGTGCCTGCCACACAAGCAGTTAGCATGAATACTGGGGTTCAGAGGCCCGGAACCCATTAAATGAAGAGTGAGTTTGGGGGTATGGAGACAGGATCCCTCGAGTTAGCAAGACAGCTAGCCTTGCCTTATTGGTGAACTCTGGATTCAAGTTAAAGATCCTGACTCAGTACATAAGGTGGATAAAGAACTGGGGCTCTGGACATCAACTTTGGGCATCAGCATGCATGTTCACTCTCACATATGCCCACACGTGCATATTCACCAAATACACATGAAAAAGAATAAGACAATTGGAAGTTGTAGTAAGCAGGACGATGTGCTAGATAATAAAAGGACCCGTTGGGGGAAATAGCTGCATAAGTAGAGACCAGAGGATCAGCAGCATCTTAGAATTTTAAAATGTAATTCCCAGTTTTAGTTAGAGGCAAACTGCAAACGTTGATTTCAGTTTCTAGAATCTCACGGTAGTATAAAGTGTTTCAACATACATGGACAGTCTTCCTGTCTTAGGTGTTCTTAAATATTTTTTATCAATTTAATCCTTTCTTTGGAAGTTTTATATACATAGACAATGCACACTGACTACTTTATTTTATTTTACACCCCCACCTCCCTACCATCCTGGTCTGTCCCACCTTCTCTTCACAAATCTCTCTCATATATTCATGTCTATTCTGTTTTATGACCCAGTGAGTTTATCTGTGTGACCGTGGGTGTGGAATTATTTGTTGGAGCCTGTTAGGCTCAGCAGTGGTATCTTAGATATGGTTACTATTGCTGTGATGAAATACCATAACCAAAAGCAAGTTGAAGAAAAAGTTTACTTAGCTCACATATCCTGAATCCATTTGAATTCCAAGACAAGAACTCAGACTGGACTGGAAGCTGGAAGCAGGAGCTAATGCAGAAGCCATGGGTGAATGTCCCTACTGGATTGCTCAGTCTGCTTTTTTTATAGCACTCAACACCCCAGCCCAGAGATGGCCCCATCCACAATGGGGTGATCCCTCACTAGTTAAGAAAACCAATCACTAGTTAAGAAAATCAATCACTAGTTAGGAAAATGCCACTCAGGCTTGACTACAGTTCAACCTTGTAGAGGCACTTCCTCAGCTAAGGTTCCCTTCTCTGAGATGACTTTAGCTTGTATCATGTTGATGTAAATCTGAGAGGACCTGGAGGGGACAGGAACTCCATAAGGAGACCAATACAGCCCAAAAACCTGGGCCCAAGGGGGCCTGCAGAGACTGATACTCCAACCAAGGACCATGCATGGAGAGGACTTAGACTCCCTGCTCAGAAGAAGCCCCTAGGCTGCTTGGTTTCCAAATTGAGTTCCCTAGTAAGGGAGCAGGGGCTGTCTCTGAATGAACTCAGTGGCTGCCTCTTTGATTACCTCCCCCTGGGGGGAGCATCCTTGCCAGGCCACAGAGGAAGATGATGCAGTCAGCCCTGATGAGGCTAGAGTCAGATAGAAGGGGAGGAGGTCCTCCCCTATCAGTAGACTAGGGAAGGTACATGCGGGAGAAAAGGGAGGGAGGAAGGGTAGAACTGGAAGTGAGGGGGTTATAGCCAGGATACAAAGTGAATAAATTGTAATACACAAACAAACAAATAATTTAAAACTGAGAGGACTTAATTCCAAATAGCCAGCCAGTCCTAATCAGAGTCACATAGCCTCCATGGGTACCAGCCAATCCCAATTGAGATCATATATCCCCTTTTGGGCTTTAAAGGGGCCTGTAAGCCCCCTTGGGGTCACTGCCATTTTGTGAAGGTGGTGACCCCAGCATGCTGGAATTCTCTGCAGAAATAAATGCTCTTTGTTTTTTCATATCATCTGAGTCTGGGGTCTTTCTTTGGTGATTCATGGACCCTAACAAAACTAGCCAGCCCAAGTGGGTACACAAGTAAAGACAGTGAGTGATACCACTTCTTCCAGAATCCACCAATAGCCAATAGTCCAGCCATAAAGGGAAAGGCTCAGTGAGCTGCTCTCCCTTCCATGGCTAACTGACTGTTGGCTGGGCCTGTCCTGTGGGCTCAGTGCAGGTAAATACAGCTGTGGTGAGTTACTGGTTGCAGTAGTTATGCAAAATCTCCAGAATAGCTTTCACAGTTCTTCACCCTGTCTCCAGGCTCTGACATACCCTCCCCTCTCCTGCAGTTCCCCCTGAGCCTGAGAAAAGGTGATATAAATACTTGGTTTAGGGCTGAGCCCATGATCATTGCTGATTCTCAGGCATCCTGGGTGGCTCTGAGCCTTGGCATTCTCAGTCATTTACTGTAAGGAGAGGTAAAGGTTTCTTTTTAGTTTTCACTAATTTATTTATCATTAAATAAACAAAAAGGGTTCTTTTTCATTAATTTATTTATTTATGAATTATTAAATTCATAAATGAATTCATTAATGAATTATTAATTCATTAATCACTTTATAGCATGACCATAGATAGCTGCATTCTCTCTCTTCTCCCAGTCCCACCCTCACACTCTCTTTCTCCATTTCCCTCTTCCCTTCGCTGAGAAAGGGAACCCTCTCTGCCTCCACATGGGTACCAATCCACCCTGGCACATCAATTCCCAGTAGGACTATTCCCAGTAGGACTTATCCTCTCCCATTGAGGCCAGACAAGGCAATCTAGGTAGAGAAAAGGGGTCCAAAGGCAGGTAACAGAGTCAGGGACAGTCCCTACTCTAATTGTTAGGGGATCCAAATGACAGCCAAGCTGCACATCTGCTAAATATGTGTAGGTAGCCCGGTTCCAGCCCATGCATGCTCTTTGGTTGGTGGTTCAGTCTCTTTGATTCTCCCATGAGCCAAGGTCAGTTTATTCTGTAGATCTTCTTGTGGTGTTCTTGACCCCCCTGGGCTGGAGAGATGGGTTGGCTCTTAAAGGCTAGGCTCACATCCAAAACTATAAGGTGGGTTTCTTTTATTAAGGCTGAGAGTAGCTTTTGTCTATGGATATAAGCCTAGATACGTAGAAAGCAGTTTGCTGCTATGACAGGTTAGTTCACCATCTGATAGTCTTTGCCCTGGGCCTATGACCTCCTAAGAGTTGGGTTGCTGGTGAGACCTACTGTTCCAGGTATGAGACTCCCCATTGCCCTGGGATTCCAAATCCAACCAGAGGTTACTTCAATTTATTTTTTAGCTGTTACATGGGAATATATTGTTTCAGTGATTCACTAATACAGATAAACATCTCTGTCTTCAAACACGTACCATTTGTTTATCGGGAAAAAAAAAGTCAAAAGTCTTGTAGCTATTAGTCAGCTACCTACTGTTCAACAGAACACTCTCTGAACTCTGACTTGCTCCCTGACTATGACATGATTTTCATGTAATGTTCACAAGCTTGAGGTGTCATGGGGTTAACTGTGCTAATGCAGCACAGAACTTAAAGATGTCTTCTCAGATCATGTTCTAGCACATATTTAAACCTTTAGTAAATATGTTCTAACTGGGCATAAAACTGCATATAGATTGCCTTGTAGGCCTGCTGGTATAATGATAGTAGGTTAGCTGACCATCCAAGACACGAGAGTTCTTACTAGGATAACTGGCTGCCTCAGATTGTTCCATGCACCTCTCCATCATTTTTGGTGGCTGGCTTGAGCTTGTTTGAATGTCTCCCTTGAGGCTGGCTGGACAGTATTTTGGAAAGGATCTAGTTAATTTTTGTAAGTAAGCATCCGAAAACTCACCTCCTCTAGGCCAGGGTGCTTGGGGGATCAAATCTGAAATGGTTTCTCTGAGAAAAGACACCATGGAATTTGCTAGGATTGCTCTCTGGACATTAGGTGAAGCATCATTAAACTAGTCTCATATTGAATTTATTTCTGACATTCACTTTGCTGTGTAGTAACGTTAGATCAGATCAGACACTAACATAGCTGGGACACTGCAGAAGGTTCTCTGGAGTGTGACCTTTCTGATGTAATGATAGCAGGCTAGCTGACTGTCCAGGAAATGAGAGCTCCTATTAGGACAATTGGCTGCCCCTAAGTGTGCGTTAGACATACTCCCTGGCATCACAGTAATTTAAAGTAAATTTCACTGTGGCAACTCTGAGATATGGGATACAGAATGGATTTAAGGGAAGAATACTTGCTTATGTAAATCCTGACATTCTACACAAATATAGTAGGATGTTCTACCATTAAGAACAATGTCCTTCCAGACCTGCTTGCTCTTTGCTTATCTTTGGCGCCATATGAAATCCTCTGCTAACAGAATCATGTAACAAAACTAACAGCAGGTTCCAAACAGCATCCCCTCCCCCCTCGAGGCTACATTTGAGAAAAATGTTTTGGTTTTTTTTTTTTCCCAAAGGGTCAAAAGAAGAGAGCCTAACAGAGCAGACATGGGCCAAAGGAATAGCCACTTGTACATCCTAAGTGTGTTAATTCCCACAAAAGGCTTGCTGAGGAGGAGCACATACAATATATCCATAGTCAAGTATGATTTGGTGAGACTGAGCTTTCCCTACTTTAAATTCCATAAGTTGCTGCCAAGGGAGCATGAAAAATAAATTTTGTTTGCAGAGCCACAGTGAAGGACCACGGTGGCACACAGAGAGAAAATGAACTGACCTCCGCCTTCCACGCCTTTGGCTATCTGCCCAGGCTGCTGCATGCATAGAGTGTAAGTGCCCAGCGCCAAGCAGGGCTGTGTCACTCTGTAGACCCTCATCGTTTTAATCTGACATTGCTTCTCGTTGTGTCTTCAACGTGGCTTATGTTTAGAAGCTGGTGTTAGTTTCCTAATCCCAAAAATGGAGACAAGAATTCTCCTTGTCACGAAAACTATGTGGGGATTACCTGAGCCAAGGCAGGTGAAGGAATTTACAGAGAGTGGGTATTGAGAGGGGATTTCCTGTGTTTGGCTACCAGACATTCCAAATTTTCTTTCACAAACTCCTTCTCTAAATAACAAACAGGTATTACCCACAGGCTTTCCTGAGAGCAGCGCACCTGGAGCTGCGCAAACGAATTAATCTAGCCAGTAAGGAGGGACAATCCGGAATCTAGCTCTTTTGCAAAAGCAAGTTGGGGTTCTAATGCTACCAGTTAACACATAGCAAGGACTTTGCTGTGCGAATTGGTATATAGGATTAAGAATCCTTCTGGGAGAAAAAAGAGGACCCCTGCCATGTCTTTAGAGGTTTCATATTATCAGAAACTCTACGACTGCCTCCTGTGTGTTGAGATTAGTCTCAGAAAGAAGAGATGGACTTTAAAGGGCCTGAATCTAGAATCCAGGGATAGAAATGGCTTTAGTTCGTCATCAAAACAAGGCCAAGGTACCCCAGGACCTAGAACCCTGGCCTTTATGAAGCTTGATGTTTCTTATGTTAAGCTTTTGTACAAAACAAAGTACAAAAGTGCAGCTTGGAAACTCAGGCATAGCATACTTTCCAACACTTTATTAAATTTATGAAGAGGTGTCAGTTCGGTGGCATGTAGCAACCCACATGATTAACGGACTTCATTAAGGGATTTATTCATATCCTCCTTAAGGTCCTTGAACACATTCATAGTTGCTATTTTGAAGCCCTCGTCTCTTGCTTCAGCTAGATTGCATTTCTCAGAGGCTACTATAGTAGGGTCACTGGCTTCTCGGCTGTTTACGTTTGTGCTCTGTGCGGGCATCTAGCTAACTGGAGTTAGGATGTTTGAGGTATTTCTTGGGGTTGACAGCTGAGCTCATCTTTGTCGGTTCAGTTTTCCATTATTTGGTTGCCATTGTCCTAAGCAGTGTAGTGGCTGTGGGGTCCCTGGTAGAGAGTGTTTGTGGAAATCAGTAGCTGACACAAGGAATGGATGTGGGCTAGAAGGGAAGGTTGAGAGGGTTGGTGGAAAACAAGCTAAGCAGTCACCACACAAAGAGACAGAGTTCTAAGGAGATCAATCCACACAAATTAAAAAGAACCAATTTCTCCCAGCCACCATGCATCATGGCAATGGAATGATTATACGCAGATTCACCATTTACCTCAAAGCTGGTGAGACTGGGGTGAGGGGAGGGGAGAAATGTTTCAGGGACGTTATTGGATTCTGAATAATTTGAACTGGACAATTTCAAAATAGCAGTTAGAAAACAAATGTAGTGTTTCTTCTAAGTCTCTGGAACAAAACACCCAAGAGAAACAACTTTAAACGAAAAAAAAAAGAGAGATTTATTTGGGCTAGTGATTTCAGTTTATCATGGCAGAGGATGGCACAGCAGAGCAGAAGGGATGTGTGGTGGAAACTGCTCATGTCATGACAGATTAGGAAGCCCCAAGTGAGCTGGGGTGGGGCACAGTCCTTAGAAGTTCACCTCATAATCAACTCTGACAGTTAGGTCCCACTTTCTTTCTAAAGTTCCATAACCTCCACACCGTCCCATTAGCTGAGGACAAAGAGTTCAAACCAGGAGCCTGGGAGGGTCATTTGAAACTAAAATCATAACAAGTAGTGCTGCTGGCAGCATGCTACGAAAAGAAAAGCTCTCACATCACTTACATTGTACTAACCTATGTATTCATCCGTTCACCCAACCACCTAGTCA
Source organism: Psammomys obesus (assembly GCF_907164565.1). Taxonomy (NCBI): domain Eukaryota; kingdom Metazoa; phylum Chordata; class Mammalia; order Rodentia; family Muridae; genus Psammomys; species Psammomys obesus. The sequence goes on from NW_026596085.1 coordinate 5,796,738, forward strand.
TCCAACCTCCATCCATCTATCCACCCACCCACCCACCCATCCACCCTTCATCCATCCATCCACCC
>NW_026596085.1:5796812-5951926 GCF_907164565.1 Psammomys obesus
GATTTCTACAAAGCATGGTTTTTGCTGACCTTTGCGCTGAAATGTTTTACTCTGTGTAAGTCCAGGTATTTGTGGTTACAGTTTCTCGGAATAAAGCATACAGGTACCTGTCACCACTTAGCTTTAACGTAGTAAGTACTAGTTACATGGACGTTTGTTTAACAAGCCACACAGGCTAACACAATAGCTCCAAACTACATCGTTTTGGGGACAAAACCGAAGAAAGCATGCCCTTGTTGATCCTTCATCAGCTAATAAAGGTGATGAAATATCAGATTAGTACCCATGCGAGCTCCGATTGTCTTTTCTTCTGTGACAGCGAGGCGCTGACAAAAGCAGCTGTCCTTATAACTAAGTAATGAATACCCCTGCCAATGCATTCTTATGATTCTAGGATAAATATATCCCCACCTGCCATGGATTATCGGCTATGCCTGCATGTGCTCAACAACAAGGTTATTAACAATGCAGAGAGGCCAAGACTGCCTGTGTCTGTGGATCCACTGTCTTTCCCCTTTTCTAATCCTGTATTTTGCCTTTGGCTCCCAAGATGCAGGGATAAACATGGTCTTTGGATGCAGGCAGACATCTGAGCCCACATCCCTCCACTAAGGTGATCATTTCAAAGCAGCCTGATACCCTTAGAAAAATCCTCAAACACCTTGGCAGAATGGTGTTTGAGGAAAGCACTCTTCTGCACTTATTTGAACATTCCTATCCACAGGGTCCCTTGCTGGGATAGTCTAATAAGCTGCCAGGCAGCCAAGCCTCCCATAGCTTATGGTCAGCCAGCCTCCAGGCTCCTAGGAGGATGGCAGAGAGGGTCAGGATGACAGATTGTTTTTGTTGTCTTAATGAGCACAAATTAACTGATATTTTTTTCTGAAAAAGGAAAAAAAAACCCTCTAGGTTCTGACAAGCAAAACATCATTGAAAACAACACACTTTGTGGGGCTATATTCATTTCTTTGTATATGCTTACGGTCTAGCCTACCTATTCCAGTTTATTCCTCATTATTTGTTTGTTCTTCTTTTGCCACAATGACACAGCCTCATCATTTTCTTTAAAATACAAACACAGGAGCTCATAAAACAAAGGCAATCTCAGCAGAGGCTGGCATCCACTGCTGAATCATTTTGTGTATGGGTTAATGCTTCCTTCACTGTAAATGCTTTTGTTTGTGTGTTGGGGGGGGGTGAGCATGGATAAAAATATCTTAACCTTTGATGATGACTTACTTAATGTCCTTTCAGATTCTTTCATGACCCCTGTCAGCTAGCTAGGACATTTGCTTATATCTGTCAGTTTCTGTATATGCTAATCATTTTTTTTCTTTTTTTCCAGTCACCCAAAGTAGATGAGCAGGTAAATCAAGTAAAGCACTGGGCATCACTAGAGTGGACCCCACCCCACTCCACTCTACCCCCATGCTCTGTGTTTATGAGTGTGTGTGTGTGTGTGTGTGTGTGTGTGTGTGTGTGTGTGCGCGCGCGCGCGCACAGACCATGCGCACATACACACATTCTCTGTTGGTCTGTCTTTCTGCAGTGCTAGAGACTGCAGCTGGGGACTTGATCATACTAGGCATATGCCAGAGAGGCTCTGACCTAACAGCTCATGTAGTTCATGTGTGCTCAGTGGCCCTGCTTCTGCCTCATACCAGACACCCCACTTTCAACTTATAGATTGGCCCCATTCAACCTGTGATGGGATTTGATAGAACGTAGGCCATGAAAAGAAAGTACTTTAAAGCTTTATTAGTATTTAGTTCCCCCAATCCTAGCCTATGGGATAAGGTTCCACTACTAATACCTACTGTGTTGTTACCACCTCGAGAGGATTTCCCTCATCACCCTGAGAGACAGGAAGGATGTCTGGAGCATTCATCCATTTTTTTTTTTTTTACACTATCCTATGACTAAGGAGAGGGAGTAATTCTTGTGAAATACTCTAAGTGTTTATTTTTCAGCTCTAGGCAAATGTTTATAGTTTCTGGTACTTTCTCTTGATTAAGGAAGGAAGGCGTTTGGCAAAGTAAGAGCCGCACACATGAAGATAAAGACAAGTGAAGCAACGATGCCGTGTTTTGCACTGCTGTGGCAGCTACAGCTACAGCGGTGGGGATTGTGACAGCCTACCCTGTGGCATATCTGGTCAGTTTTTGTGCAAGGCTGAATTAAATAGCTACAAGAAAGGTAACAACTCTTGCATGTAGATGTTTTTAACCTTTTATTGATTCTTTGTAAGCTTTGCACCAGATGCCCCAATCTTCCATATCTACCTTGCACCCTTGCAACCTTCCACCAAAAGAAAAAAATAATCAAAACCCCAAACCCAAAACAAAGCAAGCAAGCAAGCAAACACAAAACAAAATCTTACTGTGGAAGCTGTGCTGTGTCACAGGATGTCACGTAATAGAGACCCTTTTGTCCACAAGTCTTTACTCAAGAATGTTCTGAGTCACTGGTCTGCTTCGAGGCTCCTGGCCTCTGCTACACTACCAGTACTGGATCCTCACTGGGACACCTCTCGGATATCCTGTTGTTGTCCTGTGTCATGGAGCCCCTGCAGTGCTGGCTCTGCAGAATCAGACCGTCCCGTGACCTAGTAGTTCACAGGTGGAATTAATGTTGGAGTGGGCAGACTGAAAGCCCAGGATCTGGGCCTGGGAGGTAATTGAGTTGGTCAGTCCCACCAACCCTGTTGATCCTCCACCTCCAGGGCAAGCGCCCCAGCACTGACCCAGATGGCACAGGGCAGGGCCATCTCTCCTTTCATGCCATCTCAGCCATGCCCATGCCACCGGGGCCAGCTCTACTGCACTGCCCAGGAGAGATGTAGTGTAACCAGTGAGGGGCAGGGCCATCTCTCCTGTGCCCACTCCCCTGCAAGAACAATGAGGGGTGGGGTCAGCTCTCTCAAATGCTGTAGCCAGCTCTCCCACACCCTCAGGGCTGTCTCACTTGTGCCTGTGCCACTGGGGCATGTAGATATTTTTTAAATGGCATTTATTCTGCATTTTATTATTATCATTATTCTCTTGCTTGAGTGTACACAGTCTGTTTCCCAGGTTTCCACTTGGAAAACTCCAAGCGTTGAGGATACAATGTGCTAGTTACTTTACCTGTCAATTATGTCAACCCCAGCCATGTATTCAGAGATGAGGGATGGGGGATGGGAGCACAGGGCTAGTTCCTGTCGCTAATACTAAGTCCGACTCCCACAAGGACTCCATTTATAACTTAGCCATCGGATAGTCTCCAGTCTATCAAGAAGCCATGAAGATGCCCAGAGTCTCTGCCTGAATCACCGTTGATAGTCTTCAGGCTAGCTCAGGATTCTCCCTTGTTCACTGCATACTACCTCAACAAATGGCCACCAGCCTGACTGGGAGTGAGACTAGCACAACTATCACTGTGATATGTAGCTTCCTGGTTTCCAGATAGTTCCTGCTTAAAGTCCGGTTTTCTGTCTTGCCAATAGGCTCTGTATTTCAGAATGCCTCAAGGGCTAGAAAGCGCAAAGGGAGGCTTCTGATCTGTGAGAATGACAGCCTTGAAACCAGGTCTCCTGAATCTAATTTCCAGTTTAGAAAGAACTACTTGCTTTCTGTTTATTCGTTTTGCTTCTAAATATGTATCTCATTTATTTTTCTAGTGCTCAAGCCCGCTTGGAGCCATGATATCTTTGCCAGAAGGGAGTTCCAGTTGAGACTTTCTGGCCTCTACTGTTTAAGCAGTATCATGCAGCACCAATTGTTTTATAGTTGTATCATCCCATTGCCCTAGATCAGGTCTTCTACATCCTTTTGAACCATGGGCTTTAGTCTTCAGAGAACGATCATTGTAGCAAAATTACTGCCTTGACTACAACAGTTGTAATTAGAATTAGTGTTAGGTTGGCTGTGTACTGTCTACTTTTAAGTGATAATATTAGGCTTTTGCCTCTGTCCCAGGCAAATCGGTATCCTGGGCATTGCTGTGGAGTTCAGTGGCTCTTCCGACCTTGTGCCATAGCTCAGTTTCAGGACATGGGACTTTCTGCAACAGGGGTAGACCCGGAAGGAGCTGACAGCAGAACACTGTCTACTAACTATACCTTCTGCAGATGGACACATGAGGGATCTGGGCAGTGGACCTCCACTTCTGCCACCAGCCATGAAGAGGAACACAAAGGCCTTGGTTTTCCTTGGGTCCTCCTTTGGTCTCTCCCAGGGGATGCTTCCTGATTAAAATTGGCCAGCTCTCTCTAGCTATGACAATACCTCGGTGACTTCCACTTGTCAGATACCCACACCTTCCCCTTTACTGGGTCTCTTGGGTAAAGAGCATTTCCCTCTCTCTGAAGCAGATGCTGCATGACTCTCTCAAATTGATGCACACTGCAGGAAAATCAGGATCTTGGCCCAGGCTCCTGTTGTCCTCAGTGTTCAGATTTATACTCAAGTTCTGAGGTTTGCACTATGATGTATCTCTGCCCTTAGATTTAAAAAAGTAAAAATCCATCTCAGCTCTGCCCACTATCATAGGAAGGGCAACAGGAAGTGGTGCCAGGGGTAGAGTTGAAAAAGAAAACTTCTAATAGTCACAGCTTGAGGTAAGTAAGGCAACTGATGATAAAATATCAGACAGACAGAATGGCAGGACACAAGTCATGTCCTCTCCACACTGTGCTCTCCTAAGCAATCAGTGCTGTGCCAGACCACAGAATGGCCAGGCTGGCTTGTGTACACATGCTCAGAGCCTATATTATTGATTCACTTAAGGCTGTGTGCCAGGTTTCTCTTCCAGCCCATATAAAACTAATCAAATTAATGGATGCTGCTGCTGGTACTCATCAAATGCCATTAAAATATAACTCTTTCATGAATAATTCTAAACATTAACTCAGAGCAATTGATTACAAGAACCATGTATTTCAAATGGGAGGAATAATTGATGTTCCTAACATGTAAATAGGCTTGTAAAAGAACCCTGAGTTACCAGTTACCAGACTACAGCTATAATCAGTTCATTTGGGCTTGTGAGCCCATGACTGGTGTTTGTTTTTTATTTTTATTTTTATTTTTCAATTTTGGCTTCCAGAAAACACGTAAAGCCTGCAAACATGTTCATCATCTTGACATCGCTGACCATTCTTGCCTGTGGAGTCACTGCGTGTTTTCATTCTGCATCCACACAATTAAAAACTGCTGAAAAAAATATGTACAGTGGGAGACACTACATTTCCTGTCTTAATGAAATGGTGGTTCCTAACCTATGGGTCGTGACCCCTTTGGGCATCAAACTCTTTCACAGGGGTCACTTAAGACCATCAGAAAACACAGATATTTACATTATAATTCACAACACCAGGAAGATCAGTCATGACGTGGCAATAAAACTAATTTCATGGTGGGGTCACTGCGACAGGAGGAGTTGTATTAAAGGGTCGCAGCATTAGGACACTTGAGAAAGACTGTTCTGAAAGATGCACAGTCATTATGTAACTGCCTACACAATCGATCATAGTTAGCTCAGCCTTTGAAGTCTGTAATAGATGTGAAATACCAGGTGAGGGCACAATAGCATGACATCAGACATGGGATTTCTGGACTCTTGGCTACCTATGCTGACTAGTGGTTGATTTTTCTAGCAGTCTTTATGTTTTTTGTTTTTTGTTTTTTTTTGTTTTTGTTTTTGTTTTTCTGACTAGGTTTTGCAGTGTCCCCTTCATAGCACACACCTTCCTGGTTTAACTGTGATACTCTCTTGTAATTGGGTTTTCTTGAGTTTGCTCTCTTTGTCCTGCCTCTGCCATGTTGTCTTATTTCCTTTTCTATTGCTATGATAAAATGCCATGACCAAAGAAACATATAAAAAAGCACTCAATTTGGCTTATGGTTTCAGCTGACAGCTCACATTCTGATCCACAACCATAAAGCAGAGATAACACTAGCTGTGAATGGGAGTCTTTTGAAACCTCAAATCTCACCTCCAGTGACACACTTCATCCAACAAGGCTACACCTCCTAATCCTTCTCAAATGGTTTCATCAGCTGTGGACCAAGCAAATATCTGAGCCCATGGAAGCCACTCTCATTCAAACCACCATACATAGCAAATGTAAGAAATAATCCCCCATTGCCAATTTGAACTATAAAATTTGACTAGAAAAACATTGCAGTATCTGTCAGGGAGACAACCAGAGAATTTGGAAGTGGTGCACTAGTCAAAAGAGTCCCTTATAAATACACAGCTTCTTCAGTGTTATCTGTTCATGTTTTACTGAGTCAAGAAAACTGATGTATAATTCCTTTCCATAGCCTAAGTCATCATGATACTCAGGGTTAAATAGTATTTCCAAATTCACACACACACACACACACACACACTCTCTCTCTCTCTCTCTCTCTCTCTCTCTCTCTCTCTCTCTGTCTCCCTCAGAGAGAGATGAGAATGCTAAGGATTCCATAAAGGGTAAGTCACATAAAAACTCAATGAAGAGGTACTCACACATACATTTGTATATACATTGAATATACAGTATAATAATGTACTTGAGTTGTTCCAAAAGTTCATGGAAGAATAAAGGGGGATGAACATAAGACACTGAGCCAAAGCAGAGCCAAGTGGTACCTTGGCTTTTTTTAACTGTAAAGAGTTAAAGGTGGCTGGATGAATGGGACCCACAGTACAGGGATAGAAAACAAAACAGGAGGACATAGAATTCTGAGTGCCAGACAGGAATGAGCATTAACGGTCCTCAAGTTCATGTTAATAGAGAACGGCTGATGAAATTCAAAACCTACTGAATCACAGCTTCCAATATAAAACATACCTGAGTACATCGCACGAGCTTGTTTCTGACTAGGAAACTCCTCAGGCTTGTTCCTTGTCCACTGAGGTTACAAGGCTGAAGAATGGCATTTCCCACCATCCTTTGCAGGTGGCCAGACACTACAATTGAGTCATGACCAGTGGAGTGCATGAAGTAGCATTTCACTGTTCTATCTATCTATCTATCTATCTATCTATCTATCTATCTATCTATCTATCTTTAATTAACCTAGAGCACAATGCTGGGCAATAACTACTCCATCCTAAACCCCCAAGCCTTCATAGCTTCCTCTCGTTCAGATTTCCCACATTATACTTGCTATTTAGTCATATCTTAGGTCCAGTTCATTTCTCCTGATGTTTCCCAGTCCTTTCCTCTCGGATCTCTCCTCCTACTCCTTCTTTCTCCTCCTGTCCTGACCAGGATGTCCCACCCTATTCTCTCCATTGCTCAGCATTGGCTGGTTGTTTTTATTGACAGTACAGAGAACAAATGATAAGCATATTTACACAGACTTGAGATGGGTAATGCAATGTCCAGATTGAAACCAGATAGTGGGGTAAGTGTTTCACTCTTAAGTCTATTCCTGAACCCCCTCCCTAGAAGCTGGCTCTCCTTCCTCTTCAGTCATCTGTGTACATGGAGGATTCTATGACCCTGAGGCTATCAAACCTCTGGAAATACAGCTGAGTCCCTGAGTCATTGAATAGGAAAGTGGGAGGTTGGCCTGGGAACCCTCAGTTCAGTACAACATGGCAGGAAATGCTTTTTGACTGTGTTAAACTGTTGTCGGTTTTGGAGCCGTGTGCAGCTCTTAGAAGAGGTTGGCCATTAAAGGAGTGATGTGCTACACTGATGTTTATGCTTTAAAGAGATTGTTCTTCTGTGGAACGTGGCGTGCACTGGACAAGGTGAGAGCTGGGATGGCCAATTAGAGCCAGCCACAGCTATCCTAGGAAAAGCTGATGAGCGCTGTGTGAGGCAGTGGTGAGGGCCGATGTGAAATGACTAGGGCAGTCAATGAAGGTACTAGATAAGAAAGTCTCTTCATCTGAGGACTATTTGGAAAGGGAGTACAGATCATCTCAATTTTCTGGCATATTTTAAGCACTAACTGTTTATTCTTAAACTGAAGAATACAATTTGTTCCAAGATAATTTTACGGATTATATATATATATATATATATAATATATATAATTATATATATATATATATATGAGAGTTGTGAAGCTGTGCTTTTCCTGATTTCACCATTATTTTCTCTCCCAAATTATATAAAATTATTCTTCAGTAACTTTTTAGGTATAACTCTTTTCTACTGGGCTTAGCTTAAGGTCACTTGGACCATGATTCAAAGCAGCTACATCTGTAAACTGTATGAAAAACCATGATCCTGACTTAAAATGATATTTATTCTACAAAGCACCTCACAGCTTACAGGATATGTTGCCCTCCTTCCACGGGAGCGAGGAGAGGCTCTTTCTCCACATTCAAGACTGGGATGATATTCTGATTCAGAAATTGTTGTCTGGGCTGCAGGAAGAGCTAAAGGGCTGGGCTCATGTGTTTGTAGCCTCTCTTTAAATGCTAGAGACAGCACAGGCATGTCAGGATTTGTGAAAGGTGGTGGATTACTGATGGGATGAGAAAGTCCTGGGAAGAGACCAGGAAAGCAGTCACAGAAGGAAGGCGATGGTTTAGAACTTGAGAACCTTAGGAAATGCTGAAGAATGAGCCTGGCCCAGCAGCTCTGAAGGATTACAGCCAGTGATTTCAGAGAACACAGCCACTTGCTCTAAGCTAAGGGCTCTAAACTTCCGTAAAAAGTGAAAAGGGTTTAGATTTCAGCTTGTAGAGTTCAAAGCAAGAGACAAAAGGGGGGAATCGGGAGCAAACAGCCTAATGGTGTTCAGTGGCTGCATCAGCTGTGAGCTGCTGATGAGGTGAAGGCAAGCTGAGTGGTTCTGCTGAGCGCTGGCCGTGCAGGGGCCTGAGGGTGTTTACTTCAGGGTCAGGATTAGGGTTCTGGGTGTTTGCCCCAGCCCTTCAGGACATGCATTGTTCACAGGAATCTTCCACAGTCACAGGCTAAAGGCTTATGCAGCCGCTTCAAAACCCTGTGAGGCGTCCCCAACCTAGGGTGAGCACCAGGTGCTCAGGGTGGCATCTTCACAGCGTGTGCCAAGGGACAGTTTGTGCACCTGGAGAAAGGGGTTTTACAATACACTTTAAGTGGTGGTCACGTTGAAACCTTGTTACAGCCGGAGCTTGCATCCAAATTATGTTTCCTAAAACTAGTAATTAGTTAAATGTTTTTAGTTTTAATTTTTTTTTCCTTGTTTAAACATTCATAATGAAATATTCCTCCTGTGTCATTTACCGGGGGTATTCAGAGCACTCTATCTACCCTCCTCAAGAAGAATAAAATCTTGGGGAAGCCAATTCCGGAGCTACACATTGTGCTTGTACCAATTTGTGTTGTGGTTTTAGGACGGTACTTAAAAAGCCTGGGAATGAACTCACGGTGCCTTCCATTTAATTCAGCCTTGTCTGTTTCAATCATGTGATTGAGCTTGTAAATTGCTTCCCAGCAGGCTGCAGGAATTCCTGTTAAATACTTAACCCAGCTTCTTGAGATCTAAGAGTAGCCAACAATCAAGCTTCTTGTGTTTCTGTAACTGTCCATAAGTCAGCCATCAAAATCCTGTTTGAAACAGATAGAGTGTGTGTGTGTGTGTGTGTTTATGACTGTAATAGGAAGATAGGAGGGTCTAGGAATCAGAGACATCTGTTTCAAATCCTGACTCAGCACTGGGCTAGCTTTGTGATCTAGGACATCTCCAGAGAAAAACATCTCTGACCCTCAGGTTCATCGTAGAGTGTAATTAATCCTGTTTACCTCCCATGGTGATGGTTAATTTGAAAATTAAAATAAGGTAATTACTTTGAATAAAAATTATTCAAAATGATAGTGTCATTAGCCTGACAATTGAGGGAAGATTTGGGTGGGAGCAGTAGGTTTATTAAGGCTGGGGTCACCTACAAACTTGTTACTGTAATTGTATTGTATGCTACATGGGTGCTTCTGAGGTCTGTGAAATCTCAGTGGTTGCTGGTAGGGACTCAACAGCTGACCTGGCCTGTCTGTCTTTCCTTTAGCCTTTCTGAAGTGTTGTATTTGCTTTTTGTCTCTCCCATCTCATATTGCTCACTTACCCAGCTATACTCACCTCTGGTGTTTGTCTCACAGCTTCTCTTTCTCCCTTCCCAGACTGCACCAGGGGCAGGCACAGAATGGCTTCAACACTAGCCTGTCCAGGAAACCAGCTTTTCATGTAACCCTTCCAACTGTACGTATTTTTCTGTCTTTTGTAGCCCACAAAAGTACTGGACTAAAAAGATGTGAATGATGAAATTTGTTTACAAGTTCTTCATCCCTCCCTATAGTTTTAAAGCTTGTGCACAGTAAAACCACTACTTCTTTCTTTTTAAAGATTTATTTATTTATTACTTACACCTGCATGCCAGCAGAGGGCACACATTCCGTTATTGATGGTTGTAAGCCACCATGGGGTTCACTGGGAATTGAACTCAGGACCTCTGGAAGGGCAGCTCTTAACCTCTGAGCCATCTCTCCAGCCCCTCATTTCTAAGGTTTGGTTACTGCAACTGCTGCTTAGTCTCCACCATCTGTCTCACCTTCTCTCTCTATTGTGAATTTCCACTTCTTCCTGTTCCTCTTCAACAAGCTCTCTGGTTGAGATGATAATGCAGTACTAAGAGCTTGGTTTGTCTATGTACCAATCCCCAATCTTCCCAATTCCTTGTACTTATGAGTCGAGGTAGGCATTAGCCAGAAGAGTGACAATTTATCATCTGTGAGTCCGAGATGCTCTTATTTGCAGGAAAGGTCAACATTCCCACAAACCCTCCTACAAAGTTACAAGACTGATTGTCTTAAAACAGGTATCAGTTCTGAGTGAGGACAGATAATAAACAATGGTAGTGTTCCACGGTCTTGGCTTGAATTATCCGGTCAGCATCATGGGGGATCGGCTAAAAGTGACTTATCACCGTTGTCTTTTTCATAGTTCATGTGGGGTCGTGTTGGTGACCCAGAGGGCAGGCAGATACTGCAGTGGAAGGCTTACGAGGCCCTAGGGTGACATGAAGAAGGTTGACCCCACCCCTGCCTTCACAGCTGAGTGCTTGGAGAGCTTCTACACATTAGATGTGAAATCTGACACGGTGAGGATTGACTGGCCCACAGGGAGAACAGAAAAGAAATCATTCGGAACAACCCTAGTCAGTCAGTGGTGATCTTAGATGCTAAATGGCAAAGGAACACAGTAAGTAGCCAGCATGTAGAGAAAACGGGTGACTAGCTCTGGCTTTGTAATACAAATGGCCACGCAATGTGAGGGTTATTTCCAAGTGTATGTTATCAGGCCTAAATTCATAGTGTTTACTTAATTTTCCAATTAAACTACTAATGACGTGCTCTATAAATATATTAAATTATGCCAGATTAGTCCAAATTCTGCACTGCATGGAAAATGCCGCAATTACAGAACAGTAGGAAAACAATTGTGCACCGTTCTTCAGCACGGCCACAATCCAGGCGCTGCCATTTTTAAACTTTCGGCATTACTAGTTTACGATTTCAAATATTGATTTTAACTCTTCGAATTCTATGTTCACTGCATCTCTTTTTTTTACGCCCTTATTAAAAAGCAAACTATTTGGTATTCAAAAAGCCCACAGAGCCATACCCTGCTGCTGTCTGGCTCAGGATCCAGGACTAAATGTGAATGGATGGCAATTTAATTCTGATTTCCTTTCCCTTTACAGTCTTTACTTGGTAGACATAATATCTAAAAAGTATAGGGAAAAAAGGAGGGACCTCTGTGTAGATGAAAGGCATGCCTCAGGACACCCAGCCTGGTAGTTAAGGCCTCGGCAGCTTCAGATCTTGCTTGGTTACTAAGATACCATCCCTGGAGAGTATTCTGCTTGGTATTTAATGTATATAAACATTAAATATATATATTTATATTTATATTTATATTTATATTTATATTTATATTTATATTTATAATCAACAGTCTTTCTAGACACTTCCTAAAATCACAAAAGTATCACGTTTAAGGTTTATTATTTTTTGTCTATCTTCTCACCCCATTAAACATGTTTCCTTCAATACCCACATTAAAAGTCTCTAATGACTCAAGAACTATCCACATGAATAATAAACATCTACTTTTAAAATCAATTTTCTTATGAGAAAATGATTTTTTCAGAATTAATAAAAATGTGGCCCCAGGTAGCACTATTCACTTGTCCCAGAGCTAAGAACTCAACTCTGTAGGCTGGGCAAATTTGGCTAGGAATATCTCATGCCAGAATAGCAATTATCTGGTGAGGGTGGTCAGTGGTTGCTACGGTCAGCTTGTTGTCGCTATCTTCAGTGCCAGAGATATTTATGATTCTGAGTACACCATGCACGGCTATTAAAGGCAAAAGAAACAGCAGGGGCATGGTTCCAGCTGCTTAGTAAACAAGTAGAGCAAGATGTTTATTAAAGCTGGCTCTCAAGTGACAGATAAATGCATAGTTCTGTTCTGCATTCTAAATTCGGCATGTTGCACACTCAAAAGCAGATCAAAACAAGAGAGATTTTAAAAAATCATAAAGACAAATCGCAACAGTGTCAGTATGTGACAGGAAAATAAATAATTTACCTTAAAAAATGATCTCCCTTCAGCTCCTCGAGTAACATGTAACCGTAATTCACGAAATAAAATTAAGAGCAATTTAGGAATGTACCATTTATTACCTTGCTTAGAATCAAGCTTTTAAAAATCCATTTAAATAGGTTTTTGTTAAGCCAGGGCATGACTGAATCCTTTAAACAAACAGACAGACAAGCACAGCAACGGCAACATCTCATGGTTACTGGCATATAATTCTTGTTTATTAATGTGCGATGTTTACATCTTTAAAAAATGAAACCCAAACAAAAATGCACATACACAAAAGACATTAAACAGACCCTGTACAGCGTCTTCCACCACATGAGGTTTCAGTGAAAGGTTTCAGAATCCCCTTGTTCAACATTGTTGTAAGTTTCTCCATTTTCACTGTCCAGAACCATATTTACAACAAAATGTACAATATTGCAGGCTGTGCAACCTTTTCTTGATTACACCTTTAATTCCTTGGTTGTCTAGAATATCGTGGAAATGCCAATAAATTTGAGAGCTCACCCAACTGTTCCTCTTAACCTTTGTTCCCAAAGGAAAAGGGCAAGACTATTAATCAGGCAGCAATTTATCTTTAATTAGGAAAACATAATTAGGTATTATTGCCTAATCGCAATTAGTGGTTGGAGAAAGTCACATTTCGGGAGCAATGACCCATGTTGGATTTCAGTTCTCCTCTCACCAGATTGTACATTTGTATTTATATTCGTCAGCCAGCCAATAAAACGTAAAAGGCAATCGCTATGCTATCCAGTGTCAAAGTCACCAACTTTCTGCTAAACAGTAAACCAAGAGAACTTTCCACAACCACAAATCAGTTATGTCCATTTCCTGCTCAGACATCAAGTGTAAATCAAAATAGTTGTATAAAAAAAATCCCACGTGAAATGGACTGGAGAACCATTCTACACTTCATGTCTGGTACAGTTAAAAACAGTTTAATGTCTCAAGGCACCACTATGGTCGAACATCAGATACATGGGTAATCTGCTAATCTACCTCGCTGTAAAGTCAGTAAATAGCTTGTGCGGTTGTGAAAAGCAATCTCTAGAGGACCATTAAACGTACAATAGGCACATGTCTCATAATACAAATAGAAAACAATGAGTCTAGAAAAAGCATGTTGAGCACCGTTGTGGCATTGTTTGTATTTCTTTACCTAACGCTATGTAAACCTGACATTTACAAAATGAAAGACTATGATTTTAAGTTACGCTCAGGCTCGCTCTTTGTGCTACCTCCGCCTAAGAGACTCTAGTTCGTCCGCATACTTGGAGAGGCTGCTGGGTCTCGATCAGCTTCCATCACACTGGTAGATTCCTTCAAGTGCAAGCTCAAGTTTTCCGATGTCAGATGGGAGGAGTTGTAGACTATCTCGTTAAAGTCGGACCTGATACACACCAAGGGGCGGTCGTTCAGGGGCTCTTCCACAGAGACCTGGGTGTTTTCTCGGGTCATTCCCATGTCTTTGCTGTGTTCTGAGGGGGATTTCCTTTTCATGCGAGTATAGGTTTTATCTTGATTCTCCATGCCTTGCTCATTTTTCAAAAACCGTCCAAAGAACCAAATGAAGAATCCAAACCACACGAAAGCTATCAAACTGGGAACAAAAGCCAGACACTTGACATCTAAGCTAGCCCCTGTGAACCTGCTGTGTAAGAACATATCTCCCTCGACGTAGGTTTTGTTGGTCTGTGGATTAGTGTGGTTGGACCTCCATTCCCAGGAGAGCTTGGTTCTGTTTAAATCCTTGAGACTCTCAGAGTCCTTCACTGTATATATCTTCTGCCCTGGACCGATATACTGTCCATACTCATGAGGTTTGTAAAATATTTGGTTCTTCCACATATTCAGGTCCAAAATCAAGACGAGAAAAATAATTCCGTAGTTAAACCATTTACCTGCATTTAAAAGAAAATACTGAGTTAATCAAAGGTTGATAAAATTGCAATAGGATTTTTGCCATTAAAATAAAGATAATGGTACAATAGTGTGAATTGTTGAAGAACTAGAGCTGCTGACAATTTTTTGAAAGTGTAGTGCTGTCAAAAGTGAAATGACAATGTGGAATGACTAGGACTTTTACAGTAGGTCTTACACTAACATAGGATTTACTGTAATATGATTAAATCTCTTTGTTTTATATGCACCATGGCTAGATTCAAAGTTAGTCTTGGGTTCTTCTATAGAGTAGTTTAATTAGTGGTTTAAAAACTATTCTAATTACATTTTTAAGAAAGTCCAATATGAGATTGACTATTTCTTACAGTTTTATAATTAGGTCTGGAGAGGAAATAAATCATCTCACAATTTGAGGCACAGTAGAATGTCAATTGAATCCGCATTGCTGTTTGTAAGAGACCTGTTGATTAAGCCATTAGTTGATATGCTTCAGATCAATAATCCCTAAACATTCATTTCAAGACTTAAAAAATTTATACCAAATGCTCATTGAACACAATGCATGTATAAAATAGACAAATAAAGCTAATAAACTACTGGAAGATATTACCTAGAGAGAATTTAGCCACTATGATTTCCTCTTAGTACTTAATATATTCTATATGAACTAGAGAGACAGCTCAGTGATTAAGAGCACACAAAACTCTCACAGGGGATCTGAGTTTGGTACCCAAAGCCCATGTCACACAGCTCACAACATCCTGTAACCCACTTCCAAGTGCAATGTGATGTCTCTGGCCTTCACAGGCATCTTCCCTCACAAACATGCACATACACATCATTAAATATATTTAAGTAAATCAGACATATATTCATATGATGTTGTATAGTGACATGTTATTAAAAGGTGTTTTCATAGGCAAAGTATGCAGAAATTTTCTAAGGGCTAATAAGTTCTATTATAGCTGTTATTATTTCTTACAAGTTCTATAATCTCAGGCATAGTATAATAACGTCACTACCACCCTTGAGCGTGTTGTGGCAGATGGTGCGATACATATAACAGACTCCAGAAGCTTTAGTCATAGTTTTAAGGTGATGGCACTGGACCCCACACAGTTCCCCCTTCACAGGGCTGTGCCTATTGTACATTGTGCAGCTTTGGGGAAAGAGATCTGTGAGGAGGTTGAAAACACTGTGTGCACATCGTTGGATCCTACGACATGTAACATTGAGGGGGTGCATCCTGCTCCAAAATCCTCCTGCTAGCTTTTGGACTTAGGTTACTTGCTTAAATTCTTTAAAGCCCCCGTTTCCTTCCATGAAGAAAAAAAAAATATTATCTCTTGAAGTCACGAGCTTATTAGAGGCTAAGGGCTATGCCTTGTAGATGACGATTCTGTCATCTTAAACACTGTTGATGGTATCATCAAAATTCCGCCTGACCAATGACAATTTCTTTGTCTAAAGGAGAAGTTGCAACTTGCTGTGTATTGAAGAGTTCAGCTAACGGAACTGACAGTGCTAACATCTTTGTACTGTGTTGTTTTGTAGCTTGCGTTTACTTATGGTTGTTTATCAGTATGAACATGTTTTAGTCTTGAAGCTCTAGAGGCTGACTTGAACTTGGTTACCATGTATAACAACAGTGTTCCCAACATTCCAAGTTATTGTCTGTTTTAGTGTGCAAAAACAAAAATCAAACTCAAAGGTGCACGGTATCATTAAACATCTATTGAGATCATACGAGACATTGTGTAGAATACTGTTCCAGATGAGAAAGATACAAGCTTCTACCTTTCAAGGGAATTCGTCATCTTGTTGGGGAAAAACAGGACAGAGATGTAACAGACCCTAATAACAGATTGCATTTGAGAGATGCTAATGAGGGATACACACTATAAATGCAACAGACACTGAAAACATGGAAGGAAAACCAAGGAGAAATTTCTGCAGAAAGGACTTTGGAGGAAGCAGCAATTGACATGGTAGCAATTCACATGGCCCTTGAGGAAGCAGCAAGGCTGAGAAGCCTGGAATGTTTTCGTTTTCATTTTGTCTTGTTTTACTTAGTACTTGTGTGGTTCCACTGAGAGAATGGCATGCTGAAAAGAATGAGTTGTTGGAGAAAAGATGAGCCAAGAGAAGGGAAAAGGAAAAGCGTGGGACATGTGATAGGGGAAGAAAGGCAGGGGAGAAACGAGGGACAGGTAGAAAGGGAGAGTTCAGTATCACCTAGCGTGAAGGAGTACTCGCCTGTTGCAGCCGTGACAGCAGCCACAGTGCTGAGGTTCTCTAGAACGCCACTGTGGCTGTTGTACGAATTCTTTGGTAATAACAAACATGTGTTACAAAGCTGGACTGAATGGCAGAGCCAAGGGGTCTCTCAGCTTTACCTCCATGGACCTTGCTGGAATGTCTACCACTTGGTTCTGTTTAAAATAAAACCATGAGAAGGGAAACCCAACAGAAAGAGTTCCTTGTTTCTAGGGTAACTAGTTTATCACAAGCTGGAGTTATCACCACCCCTGAAGTGGGGAAACGAAACAGGGCTACTCGTGTAGTCAGTGAAGAATGTTTTCCTGTTGGCTAGGTGGATGCTTTGTACATGTTAATAAGCAGAGAAAAAGCCAATGAACTCAGAGTAAATAGGAAGTAAGTGGACAGTGACCAAACTAAACAAGGATACTGGAACAGGGGAGCCTTTTCTTGTATGTTTCTGGAATTTTTCTGCTACCTCAACAGTGTTGGGGCAGTCTTTACTCTATTATAGCAGTAAGTTTTTAATGCTCTTTCTCATGTGCCATGGAGTAGAAGGAAAAAGATGAAAACATGCTGTGTAACTTCAGTTTCACTATCTTCAACCATGTGTGGGAGGAAATGCCATGGGGACAGAGCACATGCCAGCCTCACCCTGACATCAAACTTAGAACATGCCCTCTGGGGTACCCAGCTCAGCCTTTCTTGTCCACCATTATTTAAGTTACAGTGTGAGAAAGGTTAACTAGTTTTCTGATTCTGCCTCTTCTTCCCACGAAATCCTACTTACTAGCTGTCGCTGGAATCCTGGCTTTGTATTCTATGAACTGAAGAGTAATCCAAATGTAACTCTCTCAGAGCATTTGCATGTGTGTTTTGGGGTTGGGGGAGTCAAATGGGAGGTTATATTTGAAAGGTGTCAGAAATATATTATATTTGCCAAAAATGTAGCACAATATCACTTCACCAATTTCTTTTCCCTACTTTGCTAACCCAGAGGACACAAAGGCATGGAAGTGCTGTAACAAAGGTATTTCTATACAAAAG
Source organism: Psammomys obesus (assembly GCF_907164565.1). NCBI lineage: Eukaryota > Metazoa > Chordata > Mammalia > Rodentia > Muridae > Psammomys > Psammomys obesus. The sequence continues at coordinate 5,814,605 of NW_026596085.1, forward strand.
GGTATCATTTTTTTTGTCATTTTGATAAACTATGAGTTCCTGAGGATTGGTGTCTATGGACTACAGAGTACTGGTTTGTCTACTCAGAGTGATAATAGCTCTGAGAAGAGTTTCGTTGTGTAAGTAAACTTGGAGGCCACCAAGAGCTCTGTTGCTTCTGCCTCTCCATCAACCTTGGGAGCCCACACGGGAATGGGAGATGCATAGGGTCGACCCTGGATAATGGCAGCTTCCCTAAGACATCACAGTAACTTTAATGTCCTGTGTACATGACAATGTCGCTCCACCACTGCCATGGCCACTCAACTAAATCGTGATGATGTTGAAAGAGTAGAAAATGGTCCTTTGCACACAGGACGGAGCTCCATCCTTAGCAATCCATCCTTTGATTTGTGACAGTGTTTTGCTAACTTGGTAATGCTTCTTCCCCTTAAAGAATTCCGTGGCCCTGTGAGATGTGAAATCCCATAACCCAAAAATCAGGTAGTGCAGACTCAGCCTTGTGTGTTGGCGTCCTTGTATGAAGTAGGGAGCTGAGCTTCACAATCCTTAAGGTTTCTTCTCAGCCTTAAAAGTCTCCCTGGTTGAGCACTGTGAACCGAACATCTCCAGAGCCTTGATGTTATAGGACAAGCCAGAAAATCTCCAAGTATTGAAAAATAAAAACAAAACAGGCAAAACACAGTAAGAAAGCTATACTTAAAAATGTGTACAGTTTGGGAAACACTGTTTGTCATGAAAAAGTAAAGCTTAGTTTCTGAAATGGCCTGCATGAAAGTATGTAAGAGAAAAAAAAAAAGGCCCAAACAGAAAATGCTTCTACATCCTTTCCCCCAAGTGTGCTGTTGCGAATACATGATAAACAGTAGCTGGAGGGTTGGAATTTCCACATTAATCATGTGAGTGTGTTTGCATTCCCCCTGTTGCTTCAACTACATAGCATAATGCAAATCAGCAAGGAGGTAGGACAGAATCCATACATTATTCCTATTAATCTCTTTGTTGAAATAGCTCTCTGTCTGCCTTAATGAGAAATCACTGCATGATGTTGGCGGAGTTACCTCTTTCTTGTAGTCTGTCATTTTAATAAATCCTATTGGTTGTCAGAAATAATATTGCAATGGAAATGTTATCTTTTTACATTGTGGGAGTTTATGGAATCCTTGGATATGTAATTTTAAAGGAGTCTTCATTAAATATCACCCTCATTTAAGACACAAATTGACAATAATTGGGGAAATGTTTTTTTTTAAGCTGAGGAAAGTAAGCCATAGCATGCTCATATTTGTAACATGTAATGAACATTTCATGTTCCCGAAAGCATCTAAGATAATTTTAATCATGTACTCACTGGAGTTGCCAGTTGAAATTATAATACAGCTATCTTGTATATGCCTCTCTACCAGTTGGGCAGTACCAATTGGCGAGATATACAGAGCAAGTGTTTGTAACATTCATACTGCCCTTTATGGATGTCCTTAAGAGCCATTGTGGGGCACTGGGAAGCCTTGACAAAGATGATGAATACTGGAAATAATAATAATAATAATAATAGTAATAATTGCAACCTGCTGTATCAGTAGTCTTGTTCATCATCAAAGTTCTTTTCTTCCAGACACAGCAATAAAACTGGACTTCTCAGGTCCAGTCTCTCCCCAGGTGACTGAGGGATGTCTACGAAGCACGTTTGTGCTTGGGTCACAGGGCCTCCATTTGGCAAACAGAGTATGTGTTTACTAATTTATGAATTTATGGCACTTTTGACCTGATAAAGTATGTGCTTAAGATCTGAGTGCTTCTGCTGTCATTGCTTCCGTGAGGAAGCAAGCCAATGTGGCAAGCACAAGTAGTCTTTGTAAATGAAGAAAATAAAGAGAAGAGACAGCAGATTCATGACAAAGTTGATGTTCATTCATCTAGGACTTTGCTGAGACTAGGGACAAAGTCATGTGCATTTCTGTGTCTCCTTGGTCCTAGCTTGGCTTTTGATGTTAACTTTAAACGGCCATGAACCAACTTATAAACTGTGAAATGATGTGCCGCCCCAAATATAAAGAATGACTTTTGAATGTTTTACGCCAAATGCTTACTTTAATTATGTAATCACTTCTAGACTCTTGTTAGAATTGATTTAATGTGGAAGGTTCAGAGAAGCAAAATATACGTGTCTTGACGATTATAATTAATTAAATATTTGAGTTGTTCCTCTGGACGTGAGGACAGTTGCTGAAGGATGTGTGAGTTATGTTATAAAGTGGTCACATACATAAGTGAAGACAAGACAGCCTGACTTGGTAGGGAAGATTAGCTTGGGTTCTGCCAGGCTCTGGGGAAGACAAGCATGGCCTTGAATGATGATGAGTTTTAGACAGACAGACAGATTTGCTCCTCTATACGGAAGGAAACATGGTTAACTCTCACACCTGTACAAGGGCACGAAGTAGAAATTGCTTTCAGAAAGGTTTGGGAAAATTCTCAACTGGGAGTGTAGAAAAAGGTCTTTGTGTATCTCGGATAAATGTACTGTCTTCAGAGCGCCTTTTATTTCCCTATCATGAGTCTCTCACTACTTTTGTCGGACAGACTGTCCTCCTGCATGGGTCACAGCCTTGCCCTTCCCACGACTTCCTGTCATCTGACTGACATAAGAGGACTCCTTAAGAAAACAATTTTCTAGGAACTCATTTGCTAAAAAATCACACAACTATGGAAATAAAACAAATAAATAAGATAAAACTGTGGAAACCAAACAAAGGACTTTTGCCTATTATTTTTCACATCCTTGCCATCGTGAAGCACCTGTGCCCTCCCACCACCTGGGAAACAGAAATAGAAACATAGATGCTACAGAGGCTTGTTTACATCCACATTTTCATTTTTGCTGAAAGGGTTCCCGCGGGCATCATTGTGCCGGCAGTGTGAATTCCCTCCTCATTGCTACATAAGCCTTCCTTCTGGCTTTTCTCCCAACCCCCTCCTAATTTACTCAGATGATGGCCACCAGTGGGCACTTCTTTTGTTTGGCTGCGATGACAGATGGCAGAGCTTCCGCCGAGACTGGCGTTAATAGGACTCAGAGGAGACTGGAGACTTAGTTGAGAGGCCATCTCTTCTTGCCCCCAGAGACTCCGTCCATCACATTTTTTAATCCAACTATGCGCATCTTATAGGTGAATGGAGAAAGGGCAGAAGATAGAACCATATATTGCTTTTAGCTCTCAATTTAAGAACAATGGACTTGGGCTAAAAGTACCAATGTGACTTAATGGCTAACCATTGTCTTCTTTGTTGCTGACTTAAAATTCCAAGAAAAAGTACATTTTAACACACACATTGATAGAGAGGATTGTATTTAGAAGCAGTACCCCAGCTTTTAAAATGAAAGCTCATACACACTGTAGCAAACCATCTGTCAAGGGGGATCCAGATGAGCTAAACAGATGCAATAATTCAAGTTATTTTTGACATGCATAAATAAAACAAGCTTAGAATTGGCATTAAAAATTATTCCAATCCTAAATGCTTTTAAAATGTCAGTGGGAATTCATCAGTATCAGAAAGCCCTTTACATAAGAGTATTTCCTTAGAAGGCAGCATTTTCCATTCTTAGCTCTCTTCTTCCTGGAACTCGGGGATTAGAGGCAACCTCAGAAAAGTTAAAATAGAGGATAAATGGTGAAAAAAAAAATCTCTCTCAGGCTACCCGATGTTGGATTAAATAGGAAACAAGAACTCTGGATGAACAAAATGGCAAATGTCAAATACAAAACAGTAACGCTTATGCTCTGCATGCTACACAGTAGACGCGCCTTGAGTGCTGTGTTCTTACTCAGGAGTTTGATTTTCACAGCAAGGTTTTGGATAGGTTCATTGCTATTCCCAAGGCACAGATAAGACACCAGCCTCTAAGAGGCTGCTGGACTAAATGAGAGCCATAGCAACAGAGTTAAAGTCCATGCATCAGCCCTGGGTCCCCAGTTACCGTGTGACACACTTAATGCCTTATCTAGCACATACTTATATAATAGCTTGTGCCCAGGACAGGCTCACTGCTGCTTTCTGGAAAGCCTTAACTATCCTCACACAGGTTCGTCCAGTGTAGAACAAGCACGGGCAAGTAACTCAATAGAGGAATCTTCTAAGTGTCTGCAAGGTCCCTTTCCATCCCTGGCTTCTGCTTCCCTCACGATCACCTTGCCAGTCATCACCCACACTGAGTGATACTACATTTTCTACCTTAGAGTTTTTGGAGGAATCTATCATGCACCCTTTCTCCTGGCCACATCACCTCTCTGAACTTAGCATTGTGCTCATCAACTTTTGTTAATGGTTGTATAAGCATTCTCCTTTCATTTCTGTTGCTATGATAAACGTATGGGTTTTTTTTTCCCAGCTCATTATTTGAGGTTATAATCCATCATTATGGGGAAAACACAGTGCAGAAGCTTAAGTTAGTTAGTTGGCCTGCCACAGTCACAGTCAAGAGAAGAGAGAGACACAAACACACCCACACTGTGTGCTTGCTTATGATACATTGCTACTTTTCTTCAGTCATTTATAGTTCTGGCCGTTGAAATGGTGCTGCCTGCAGTCAATTGGATCTTCCAGCACCAATCAACAATTAAGAACATCCCCTGTAGATATTACCATGGGCCCACATGAACTAAATAGTTCTTTAATTCCCTCTTCCTCAGTGACTTTTTAGGTTGTGTCAAGTTGATAGAGTTAACTATCACACCACACCTCTTGCTAACTTGACACACAGACAAATCATTTTTAAAACTCTAACCTTCCACCCCTTGTCTTTTTTTGTTACATGCAATATCATCCTTCTGAGTTACTTTTCTGCTACTGTGATAAAACACCATGACCAAATGTGCCTTACAGAAGAAAACCTTTATTTTTGTATATGGTTTCAGGTAGGAAAAAAATACATCAGGTGAGGAAGCATGGCAGCAGGCTCCTGGAATGAGCAGCTGGGAGGCTGCATCTTTAACAGCTTGAAACAAAGGGAGTCAACCGGAAGAAGGGAGGGGTGAGAGACTCTCAGTGCCCTCCTGAAGTGCCCACTCTTCTAAACTTCCCGAAACGACCCCCACTGGGAACCAAGTGTTCAAATACTAAACTTAGGGGAGACATTTCTCGTTCAAACCACTACATTCCACTCCCGGCCCCTGTAGTCTGGATCATGATCAAAATGCATTTAGTTCAACTTCAAAGTCCCCTTTGCCTTTCAGTCTTGACTCAGTTTAAAAGTCCCAAGACTATTAAGACTCAAGGTAATTCCTTAACTGTAATTCATTGGAAAATCAAAAAGTAAACTTCATACTTCTAATACACAATGGAACAGAATAGACAGTATCATCCTAAAGACTTAGTTGAGAAATATTGGACCAAAGCAAGACTAAATGCCAGCAGGACAAACAATAAGTCCCATAGTTCCACAGTTAGTGTCAAGGGCTTTGATGGCTTTGCCCCTGAGGCATTGCTGCCTGAAACATACACCTCTCTCTTCCAATGAATCCCTTCTCTGTATGCAGCCCTCCGTGGCAGATGCCTCACAACCACGGGCACTTCCAACATACTGGGGGACTCCACTGCAACACACAAGAAACTTCACTTTCACATATTCATGCACTGACCTCTCAGACTTCATGCAAGGGACTCCCCAAACACAGGCTGCCTGGACTCATTGGCTCTCTTAAACAACAGAAGAATCCATGAACCCTCCACCCCTGCATCCTTCATGCCTCTAAAATCTATCTCTAAAGTTATGTAAATGACATAACCAAATTTGGCTGCCATCTTGGGATGGATCCTGCCACTTGAACCACATTGGCAGCAGCTTGTGTTTGCAGTTGCTCTCTAGGAAACTGCTTAGGCCTTTCACAATCTGGAAGTTTAGCTGGGTGGGATCCTACTCAAAGGGCACCTTTGCTTTTATTCCTGTGTAAACAAGGAGCCTCTCCCTAACTGTACTCTTCTCCATAACAATTACAGTTTCTCTTCCGGAACATCCCTTAGCTGTACCATTAAGTTTCCTAGTGCTCTTTTCCTCTCCAAACTATGCATTTTGTATTTCTTTCTCCTCCACTTGCTCTTTTTCAGTGCAAACTTGCAGAAACTTCATCAGTAACAACCATACCACTGATGCAACATTATGTTGTTTTGAAATTTCCCTTGACAAAGAACACAGCCCATTTCTCTCTAATTTAGATTCAGGTAAGTTCTCAGGACAAAGGCATAAAGCAAACATATTCTGTGCCAAAATATCACAGGAATGGCCTCTAGACCAGTTGCTAATATTCTTTGTCTCCGAGATATTTTTAGCTAGATCACTACAGCCTGGATAGCTCTAGCAATATGTCTTGCAGGCTCCCATTAGGACAGATGATTAAGCTTGCTTACAGACTGACAGAATTCAACTCTTTTTCTAGTCCAAACTCTTCCATATTTAAAAAAAATGAACAGGTTCTTCTCAGTAACAGCTCAGTCTCTGAGCTGTTCAACTTCCGTATTGGTTACTGTTTCAGGGTTCCTATTGTTGTGATGTGAACACTGCGACCAAAAGCAACTTGGGGAGAAAAGAATTTATTCTGCCATACCACAGTTCACCATCAATGGCGTTCAAGGCAGGAACTCAAACAGTGTAGGAATCCAGAGGCAGAAACTGATGCAGAGGCCATGAAGTAATGCTGCCTATTAGCTTGCCCAGCCTGCTTTCTTAGAGAATGCAGGACCACCAGCCCAGGAGTGAACTCAACCCTCAATGGATTAGTTGGGTCCTCCCACATCAGTCACTGATTAAGAAAATGCTCCGCAGCTTCCCTATAGATGCATTCTTTAAAATGAGGTTTCTTCCACTCAAATTGTCCTAGCTTGTGCCAACTTAATGTGAAAACTATTCTGGGACATTACTTTGCATTGCTGTGATAAAATATCATGACGAAAAATAACTTTTGGAAGAGTTTATCTTGGCTTACAGTTCAGAAGGGCAAGAGTCCATCATGGTGAGGAAACATGTCAATAAGCAGCAGGCAGGAACTGGAAACGGAAAGATCACTTCTTTCAGAGCAAGCATGAAGTAGAGTAGTGAACTGGAGGTAGAGTGAGGCTATATGCTCTTAAAGCCCCCTCTTCCCCCCTTCCCCACCCTCAGCAACAAACTTTCTCTAGCTTGGCCATATCTCCTAAGTCTTTCCAAACAGTGCTCCCAACTGGGGACCAAGTATTCAAATATCTGAGCACAAAGGGGGCATTTCTAATTCAAATCACCACATAGCCCAATTCTTTAAAAGTTGCGGATGTATTTAAAAACTACAGTGTTTTTTTAAACATCCAGTGTGTTTGAAAAAAAAAATAAAAGTAAGCATTATTATTCCAAAAGGAAGGACCAGGGCATAAAACCAATCACACCAAAGCAAATCCAAAATCCAACAGTATAAGTCCAAATCCTGTAGCTCAACATTCAACATCTGGAAACCCACTCCTATTGTAATCCTCTGGCCCCCAAAAGGCTTGGGAAGTCCCCCTTCTCCAGTCTTGCTATCTGCAACACACACAGCTTCCTCTTAGCCAAGAAACAAGAGATTATACCTTAGACAATGTTCTTCTTGAGCAGCATCACGCTGAGCATGGTCTTCTGTCTGCCAGCCCAGCTTTTACTTGTGTTTGTGAAAATATGGATCCCAGCCCCAAAACTCAAGCACATATGGCTGATGAATTTATTTCCTTAAACAGTCTTTCCAGAAGATTCTGACACATATTATTTGAGATCCATTGGTGGGTATAGAGGGCATCACTCTTAATTACTCCAGTGATAATACAACATTAACTTATTTTTAAAAATCATTCAAGTCTTCCTTAATTTGTACATGACAGAAGAGCTACTTAACAAGTTAGCATCTGCAGTTTAACATAGATTTTCCAGGCAAGAGAGTGTTAAAAACACAACATGAAACACAGTATTTTGGAAATTTGATGTCGGTTTTTTCTAGAAGCAGTAGACTTGCAAACTGTGATAAAGTAAAAGCTACTTCCCTAAAGACTAGCTGTTTCTCCATAGTAGCAATCCTTTTCGCTGATTACCACAAACTAGAGAGGGATGGAAACACAAAATTAAACACAGAAAGGTTTGGCTTTTCTCAAAATCTGTAGTCATTTTTACAAAAAATTCTAACAGATATGGACACATACGAACAAACGGAAAATAACACAACTGTGTTAATGTATACAATGCAGCTTTACCTCAAAGCCCCCACTCTTTCAATTTAACCACTAGAATGCTGAACTGACCTTTCAGTGGATTCAGGTAGTCATCATTTTCATGGTAAATTCTGGGGAAAACATAGACCTTCTGACCTCAGCGGTGAGATCTTGGTTAAAATGGAACAATATTGAGGCGGGGCAAGATGGCGGCGCCGGGAGGACTCTCATTCTGAGGAGCAGCACAGCAGGATTGGCACAGTGACCAGCAATCAGAACTCGTGGCCATAAAACATAAGTGATTGTGTTTCACAGGTGAGAGGATACCCCACGGTGGGGGATTCAATCAGCTTTAACTCACCCGGCTAAACTGCGGAAGAGATCCCAGTTCCACCAGGCGCTTGGTCTCCAGCCCAGAGCTACACCCCAGCGTGATCTGGTCACGGTCCCAGACTGAACTGTGGGCCCACAACACCATAGACTGGATTTCCCAGCCGAGAGATAAGCCCACGGAGCAGGGAAGACATCCCCTGGAAAAGACTCTGGTTCCGCGGGCGCCCCAAGAGCCAGCCCGGACCCAGAGCTGGGACCCAGGCGCCTGCACGGAGCCCTGCCTAATGCAGGCAGGAGCGCTGTGCTCTGCCGCCATTATTGAGTTCCCCTAGGGCAGTGGGACACACAGCTGCATCCTCAGACCTACGAAAGCCAGAGAGCTATTACAGCAGCCCTCAGATACTGTGCCAAGGATCAACCAGTTATCCCTAGCTAGACTGTCAAAACTGTGGGAATCCCTGGTCCTTCAAGAGGGCTATGCACCCACAGCGTCTGGACCAGAGCAGTGCCTGCAGCCGCAATCCCAGACAGGGACACACAGCTTCTGGTCCAGAGTGAGGCACCCAGCCTCCAGACCAGAGCAGCGCCCCCAGGCGCCAACTCAACCTAGGTGCACATTCTCCAGGTCCAGAGCGGAGCAATCAGCCTCTGGCCCAGAGACTTGCTGAGTGCACCTCCCACTTTCCCGGACAGAACTGTGCGCCCCAGGATAACAGACTGAGTTTCCCTATTGGGAGAAAACCCCATAGCTAGAGAATCAGCAGGTTATTCAAGAGGACTGCACATGGAAATTTAGTGAGCAGCAGCACACTAAATTTATAACAAGAAACCCAGCAGTGGGGCAGCTGTCTTGAGAAATTCTATGGGTAAGAGGAGATCCCCCCCTGCCTAACATAGACCACAGCTACTACCCATGGCTATAAACCTGAGGTGAGCAGTGGCAATTCCTGAAAAACACTGGCCATACAGTGACCATAACCAAAAAGCAGAGAAGGACTCCTTCAGGAAAAATCATCTGCTAGCCAAGGGGATACTCCCTACCTCAGGACTCCAGGAAGCACAGAAACTAACAGCCAACACCTAAATCAGCCCAATGGGTAGAGGTCAGCGTAAAAGTTCAACCAACAAAAGACAGAACAATATGGCATCTCCAGAACCCAGCCGTCCAGGGGCGAACAGCCCTGGACAATGCAGCATAATAGAAAATCAAGAAGATGACCTTACATCTATGCTGATGAAAAGGATAATAGAGGAAACAAATAAAATACGTAAAGAATTAGAGGAAGATAAAACCAAACACATCATGGCTATCCGTAAAGAAATGGAGGAAGATAAAGACAAGCAGATTAGGGCCATCTGTGAAGAAATACGGGAAGATGCAGCCAAAGAGCTTGTGGCCTTCAGAGAAGAAATAATTAAATCACTGAAAGAAATAAAAGAGACAGAGTTGAAGGAACTAAAAGAAAAAGAGGAAAGTACAAGCAGACAGGTGAAGGAAGTAAACAAAACAACTCAAGACCTGAAGATAGAACTAGAAAAATTAAAGAAAACACAAATGGAGAAAATAATGGAGAGGAAGAATTTAGGGAAGAAAACAGGAACTACAGAGGTAAGCATAACCAACAGAATACAAGAAATGGAAGAAAGAATCTCAGGTGTAGAAGATACAATGGAAGAAATCGATGTATCTGTCAAAGAAAGTGTTAAATCCAAAAAATTCCTGACACAGACCGTCCAAGAAATCCAAGACAATATGAAAAGACAAAACCTAAGAATAATAGGAATAGAGGAAAAAGAAGACTCCCTTCTCCAAGGCCCAGAAAATATTTTCAACAAAATCATTGAAGAAAATTTCCCCAAGTTAAAGGAGAAGCCAATAAGGATACATGAGGCCTACAGAACACCCAACAAATTTGACCAGAAAAGAAAATCCTCCTGCCACATAATAATCAAAACAGTAAGTATACAGAACAAAGAAAAAATACTAAAAGCTGCAAGGGAAAAAGGCCAAGTAACATATAATGGCAAACCCATAAGAATCACACCTGACTTTTCAACAGAAACTATGAAAGCCAGAAGGGCCTGGACAGATATCATGCAGACCCTAAGAGAACACAGATGTCAGCCCAGGCTACTATACCCTGCAAAACTCTCAGTCCGCATAGACGGAGAAAACAAGATATTCAATGACAAAAACAAATTTCAACAATACCTACACACAAATCCAGCATTACAGAAGACACTGAAAGGGAAAATACAACCCAAGAAAATTAGCTTCTGTCAAGAAAACACAGGAAATAATTAACCTCACTACAGCAAAAGAAAAGCAACCAAGCACACAACCTTATGAACACACCCAACATCAAAATCAAAGGATCTAACAGCCACTGGTCATTAATCTCTCTCAACATCAATAGACTCAACTCTCCAGTAAAAAGACACAGATTAACAGAATGGATACGTAAACAAAACCCAGCAATCTGTTGCATACAAGAAACATACCTAAGGCACAAAGATAGACATTACCTGAGGGTAAAAGGTTGGAAGACGACTTTCCAAGCAAATGGACCCAAGAAACAAGCAGGAGTAGCCATTCTAATATCTGATAAAATAGACTTTCAACCAAAATTAATAAAAAGAGATGAGGAAGGACACTTCATACTCATCAAGAAAAAATTCCACCAGGAAGACATCACAATCCTGAACATCTATGCCCCAAATACAAGAGCACCCACATTTGTAAAAGAAACATTGATAAAATTTAAACCACATATAGATCCCCACACATTAATAGTGGGAGACTTCAACACCCCACTCTCAACAAAGGACAGGTCAACAAAACAGAAATTAAACAAAGAAACAATATCTCTGACAGAGGTCATGAATCAAATGGACCTCACAGACATTTACAGAACTTTACACCCAAACACAAAAGAATTTACCTTCTTCTAAGCACCTCATGGAACCTTCTCCAAAATAGACCACATAGTTGGGCACAAAGCAAGCCTCAACAGATACAAGAAGACTGAAATAATCCATTGTATCCTGTCTGATCACCACGGAATAAAGCTGGACTTCAACAACAACAGAAATAGCAAAAAGCCTACACACACATGGAAACTAAACAACTTGTTACTAAATGACAGCTGGGTCAGGGAAGAAATAAAGAAAGAAATTAAGAGGAAAGTTCATAGCACTAAGTGCCTTCAAGAAGAAATTCGAGACAGCTCATTCAAGCAACTTAATGGCCCACTTAAAAACCCTAGAAAAAGAAGCAGACACACCAAAAAGGAGTAGACGGCTGGAAATAATCAAACTCAGGGCTGAAATCAATCAATTAGATACAAATAAAACAATTCAAAGAATCAATGAAACCAAGAGCTGGTTCTTTGAGAAAATCAACAAGATCGACAAACCCTTAGCCAAGCAAACTAAAAGGCAGAGAGACACCACCCAAATCAACAAAATCAGAAATGAAAAGGGGGACATAACTACAGACACTGAGGAAATCCAAACAATCATTCAAAAGTCTATATTCAACAAAATTTGAAAACCTAAATGAAATGGACAATTTTCTTGATCGATTTGACTTACCAAAGCTGAATCAGGACCAGGTAAATCAATTAAATAGTCCTATATCCCCCAAAGAAATAGAAGCAGTCATCAAAAGTCTCCCATCCAAAAAAAGCCCAGGACCAGATGGCTTCAGCACAGAATTCTACCAGACCTTCAAAGAAGAGCTAACTCCAATTCTCTTCAAACTATTCCACAAAATAGAAACAGAAGGAACATTACCAAACTCATTCTATGAAGCCACAATCACCTTGGTACCTAAACCTCACAAAGACTCAACAAAGAAAGAGAATTTCAGGCCAATCTCCCTTATGAACATTGATGCAAAAATACTTAATAAAATACTTGCAAACCAAATCCAAGAACACATCAAAGATATTATCCACTATGACCAAGTAGGCTTCATCCCAGGTATGCAGGGGTGGTTCAATATACGGAAATCCATCAATGTGATCCACCATATTAACAAACTGAAAGAAAAAAAACACATGATAATCTCCCTAGATGCTGAAAAAGCATTTGACAAAATCCAACATCCATTCATGTTTAAAGTACTGGAGAGATCAGGGATACAAGGCACATATCTAAACATAGTAAAGGCGATATACAGCAAGCCTATAGCCAACATCAAACTTAACGGAGAGAAACTTAAAGCAATCCCACTGAAATCAGGGACAAGACAAAGCTGCCCACTCTCTCATATCTCTTCCACATAGTGCTGGAAGTCCTTGCTAGAGCAATAAGACAGTTGAAGGAGATCAAGGGGATACAGATGGGAAAGGAAGAAGTCAAATTATCACTATTTGCAGATGATATGATAGTATACATGAGTGACCCCAAAAACTCTACCAGGGAACTCCTACAGCTGATAAAGACCTTCAGCAAAGTGGCCGGATACAAAATTAATTAAAAAAAAATCAGTAGCACTCCTTTATACAAAAGACAAAAGGGCTGAGAAAGAAATTAGAGAAACAACACCATTCACAATAGCCACAAATGACATAAAGTACCTTGGTGTAACCCTAACCAAGGAAGTCAAAGACTTGTATGAAAAAATTTCAAGTCTCTGAAGAAAGAATTAGAGGAAGATATGAGAAGATGGAAAGATCTCCCATGCTTATGGCTTGGCAGGATTAACATAGTAAAAATGGCCATCTTACCAAAAGCAATCTACAGATTTAATGCAATTCCCATCAAATTGCCAACACAATTCTTTACAGACCTGGAAAGAAAAATTCTCAACTTAGTATAAAATAACAAGAAACCGAGAATTGCTAAAACAATCCTCTACAACAAAAGATCTTCTGGAGGTATCTCCATCCCTGATCTCAAGCTGTACTATAGAGCAACAGTTATAAAAACTGCATGGTATTGGCATAGAAACAGAATGGTGGATCAGTGGAATCGAACAGAAGACCCAGAAATAAACCCACACACTTACAGACACCTGATTTTTGACAAAGATGCCAAAACCATACAATGGAAAAAAGATAGCATCTTCAACAAATGGTGCTGGTCCAACTGGATGTCTACATGTAGAAAAATGAAAATAGATCCATACTTATCACCCTGCACAAAACTGAAGTCCAAGTGGATCAAAGACCTCAACATAAAACCAGACACATTAAATCAGCTAGAAAAAAAAAGTGGGGAATACCCTAGAACTCATTGGTACAGGAGAAAACTTCCTGAACAGAACACCAACAGCACAGGCTCTAAGAGCAACAATCAATAAATGGGACCTCATGAAATTGAAAAGCTTCTGTAAAGCAAAGGACACTGTCATCAAAACAAAACGACAGCCTACAGATTGGGAAAGAATCATCACCAACCCTTTATCTGACAGAGGACTCATATCCAATATATATAAAGAACTAAAGAAGCTGAAAAGCAGCAAACCAAGTAATCCACTTAAAAAATGGGGAACAGAGCTAAAGAGAGAATTCTCTGCAGAGGAATATCGAATGGCAGAGAAGCACTTAAAGAAATGCTCAACCTCATTAGCCATTAGGGAAATGCAAATCAAAACAACCCTGAGATTTCACCTTACACCCATCAGAATGGCCAAGATGAAAAACTCAAGGGACAACACATGCTGGAGAGGTTGTGGAGAAAGGGGAACCCTTCTCCACTGCTGGTGGGAATGTAAACTTGTACAACCACTCTGGAAATCAATTTGGTGCTTTCTCAGACAACTAGAAATAGTGCTTCCTCAAGATCCAGCCTTACCACTCCTAGGCATATACCCAAAAGAGGCTCAAGTACACAAAAAGGACATTTGCTCAACCATGTTTGTAGCAGCTTTATTTGTAATAGCCAGAAGCTGGAAACAACCCAGATGCTCCTCAACTGAAGAATGGATGCAGAAACTGTGGTACATCTATACAATGTAGTATTACTCAGCAATGAAAAATAAGGAAATCATAAAATTTGCAGGTAAATGGTGGGACCTGGTAAGGATCATCCTGAGTGAGTTGTCCCAGAAGCAAAAAGACACACATGGTATATACTCACTCATATAAACATACAACATAGAATAAACCTACTAAAATCTGTACATCTAAACAAACTAAGCAAAAGAGAGGACCCTAACTAAAATGTTCAATCCCCATCCTGAAAGGCAAAGAGGATGGACATCAGAAGAAAAAGAAAATAGGAAACAATCTCGGAACCTGCTACAGAGGGCCTCTGAAAGCCAGAAGAAAACAGGAAACAACCTTGAAACCTGCCATAGAGGGCCTCTGAAAGCCTCTGCAGTATAGACTGTCAAAGCAGATGCTGAACCTGATGGCCAACTGATGGGTAGAGTAAATGGAATTTTATGTAAGAAGTGGGAAATAGTAAAAGCTGCAGGGGACGGGAACTCCACAAGCAGAGCAACAAAACAAGATAATTTGAACACAGGGAACTTCCCAGAGGCTCATACTCCAACCAAGGACTATTCGTGGAGATAACCTAGAAATCCTGCACAGATGTAGCCCATGGCAGTTCAGTGTCCAATGGGTTACCTAGTAATGGGAAGAGGGACTGCCTCTGACATAATCTAATTGGCCTGCTCTTTGATCACCTTCCCCTGAGGGGGGAGCAGCCTTACCAGGCCATGGTAGAGGACAATGCAGCCAATTTTGATGAGAACTGATAGACTAAGATCAGAAAGGAGAGGACTTGGGGAGTGGCATGTATGCAGAAAGGGGAGGGAAGGTGGGATTGGGAGGGGAGGAGGGAGGGGCTTATGGGGGGATACAAAATGAATAAAGTGTAATTAATAAAAAATTAAAAAAAAAGAAAAAAATTGGAACAATATTCAATCAGCTACATTACCCAAAGAAGACTTTCCTAAGTCTAATTCCTTGGCTCTACCTCAGACCTATTGTGTCAGAGATGTTCAGTAATTGATGGGGCTAGGGCCCACCAATACATACATTTAAAGACTCTCTAATAACTTGTCAATCAACCTATGTGGGGAGAGGAGAAAGCCCTAAGTGAATGGAGCCCAGAATGATTGTTGTTGACTTGAGCCTGGCCATGCCGTAAGCTTCAGTGTCTTAGATCCTTGGGGAAATGGGAAGTCTTCCCTGGGAAATAGAAAAGCCTTTCCTCCTGGTCCAAGTGTGGTTGTTGACAGAATATGCAGAGAACACCCTGTGTAGCTTCTGCCCCTTGGATATTTAAGGCCTAAAGACTGCTCCTCTATAGAGACTGTTCCTACTGAGATGAGCTAAGGCAGTCTCCTTGACCCAGATGGGTACCACACACACACTTCCTTGATTTAACTGTGTACGGTAACCCTGTCTTCCCACCTAACTGAGCCCTGAGTTTTGTCCATATGCTTTTCTTGTCTTCATTCCCTCACCATGTCAGCCAGGTCTGTCCCAGAGCTGTATAATTCTCAGCAAACATTGCCAAAAGCTTGGCCAAAGACATAATATGACTATATTATGTCCCCTTTCTGGAAAACTATTAATCTGCCTTTAGTTTCTTTTCAGCTTCTAGTTCAAGAGACCAGGTTTGAGGTCCTGTATCTGTGTTTGCCAGAATGCACAGCACTTCTTCGGCACGTAGTTAATGACACTGCAGCTTTAGGAATCCTGCAAGCACATGGCCTTTTTAAGATACTGTGTACAACTCTTAAATGTAAATTTCTGTCCATCTTTTTTAAAATAAAACATCCCAAACATTAGATACAAAACATGCACAAACATTAGGTACTGAAAGGCCTGTAGAAGGAATCCCCTGTGTCCTGTATGGATGCAACACCTGTCAATTAAAAACCTATGGTCCATGGCTGAGGCAGGAAATGGGTGAGACATCCAGCAGGCAGACGGGATTCTCTTTTAGAGCCAGGCACGCAGGATTCAGCTGGCATAGCACCTGAGCTCAGGTAACCAGGCACGTGGCAGAATGCAGATTAGTATAATGGGTTAGTTTAAGTTATGAGGTAGTCAGAGAAGAGCCTAGCTATACGGCCTAGGTATTTGTAAAATAAGAATTGAATCTCATGAGTTGTTACTCTGGGAGCTAAGGGATGGGAGGGAAAACTTCCCACAACAAAAGCCTGAATCTTCCCCTTCTATAATTGACACTGTACTTAACAAAAGCCATGCAAAATAGTCCTAATCTGAGTACTTTTTACAGTTCAATTTTTAAAAACTGATTTGTTCTACAATTATTTTCTATCTTCATTGTTCCCACAACCCAGTGTTTTATGCTTAAGTAGTATACCTTTAATGTGTTCTGATGTAAGAGACCATCTTTATGCAGGGTTTGACTGAGACAAGAGCTGGTAGCAAGAACAGATGGTCCAGGCAAAGACACCCAGAGGAGTATGGTGATGCTATGTGTGTGATGGCTGTTTTAGAAGTCCAAGTGGATAGCATGCTGCAGAGATTAAGTGGGGACTCTGAAACATACTATGTGACCTGAACTCAAATGGATTGATTTACCGAGTGAATTTAATAAACGGGCCTCGGTCGCTTTGAATAAGAAAAGAGAGCTGAAGCACTGTCTCTATTCATGAGCTCATTCGCAAACTCAGGAAGGCTGCTTCATACTCAGAGCCAAAGCACAGCTTCCTGACTGGGAAGCAGAGGTTTTTCGGTACTCAGATGTTAATGTTTTTTGCACTTTGGCTATTTTTACCCATCAGCACAGACAGTAGTGTAAGCACAGATTTCTTCTGCAGTTTTCATGATAGCAGGTGTGGGACCCTAGGCCCATTGTCCTTAAAGCACGCACATTCATGCCTTGCATCTGAACAGTTTAGTGAATGTGACCCTTCAGCCATGATCATTCAGCTGTCTGCTTTTTGTTAAAAAGAAAAGAAGGTAGAAAATGTATCTCCAGGATATCATTTTGGGATGAGAATGACTGAGATGTCATTCGTCTCAGAAGCATGAAGAATCAGAGAGTGAAATAATCTGGAGAGTCACAAAAGAACCTCTTGAGACAAACTTGTGCTACTCCATAGAAGTAGGTTCTGTGAAATCAAGGAGTCGGTAGCCTAATCCTTTAAAGGTATATGGACTGACTGAAGATTCAAGACCACATTGTCTTCACCTTAGCAGCAAGAGCAGAAACACAGAGTATATCGATGTTGAAAATTCATTCGGGGAACCGTGAAAACGCCACCCCGGTGTTTAAGATCAATGCGTGCTGGCCCATGAAGCATGGCAGGAATTAATCTCTAAAAGAGAGCTTGTCCCCTGCCCCTTTTGTTATCACATTCCAGAATGCCAGAGGAGACCCTGCAGTGGCTACCCAACTGGAGGCTGTGTTGCCATGCGCTCCTTGTCCCTAAGGACAGTCTTCTGCTAGTTACTGCGAATGGAGTGTGACTGTGATGAGCTGTTCAAGGCAGGTAAGAAGCAGGTGAACCATCTTTATCACCATTCCAAGTGCTTGTCGGGTGTTAACATCTCACGTGTCCAAACCACCATCAGCCTGCAGCCCAGAAGGATGGCAGCCCACCTAGCTCCACCTTGCATTGTTAAATGATTAAGAGCTAATTAAATGTATGCCCTCATCAGTGGTTCACTTTTCACAGAAAACACTCAGCGGTGTTTTCCAAAGTCACACAGCGTACCTGTTATGTGGATGCGGTATTCCTCCTTGAAGATCTTCTGGAAGAAGGGAATCTTGAACTGCATGTGAGGCGTGTGCAGCCCAGGGAGATTCACATCAACATCTCCCATGAAGTGTGGGAATTCCCAGTCCTGTCAGAAAGCCAACAGGTAAGCATATCTGTGATCTGCTTTGTCTTCAGCAGCAAGATACCCCAAACTGACTTTCTCTAAGCACTTGCTTTAAAATCACTTAAATCCAGCTGGCTATTGATGTATCCATTTCACTTGGCAATCATTATTTTATGTACATTGGGTATTGGAATGCATCCAAAGTAAAAATTATGTCATTACTCAAATTCTCATTTTTTTTTCCAATCTGGTGATTAGTAGCTACTATGGAAATGACTTACACCTTTACTGTTTGTCTCTATTTCATATGGGTCTTTACATATTTAGACAAAGGAAATAATTGGTCTAGGCTTAATAAACTTCTGATATTTTATCTTGTTACTTTCAAAATTATAAGCCCTATAATTTCATGCCTTACAGGAGAAGACAAAGTAGCCAAGCTCCACTGAAGTGTTTTATTGTGCACCTCTCCAGAGACTGCAGAGTGTTTACATGCCAGTGAACTCTAGGCTGCTTGTGTGCTGATCAGATGGATTTGAGCCAAGATGGAGGACCTGATGTGAGACAGCAGCAGTAAGAACCACCAAGATGGCCATTAGTCATTTCCTGTGAAAGAAAAATTACACAGGGCATTGCTCTCTCAGAGGAAAGAGAAACTGGTGCTGTGAGGATTCTGACAGGAGCCTCACTTGGCCTCACACTTTAAACCACCAAAATAAAAATTATAATTATCCCACAAAAGAAGAACACACTAAATATAAATGAATATTTGAGATGGATTCATAGACATGAAAAGACACACTTCCACTTTTAATAATTAGATGTTAAAGAACAAAACTATGTTTAGTTACTGCTTTTAACCAACTTGAATATGAAAACATGATGAGCAAAATACCAATTTGAGATTTCAAACCACTAAGTCAATGTACAAAGCAGCTGACACAGGCATGCTAGGGACAGTGCCTGTTCCTCCAGGCACTGTCATTTCACAAAATAAGCCACGAGGAAGAGGAGAGAGAAGAGTGGCAGTCACAGTACTTGACAGTCTCTAGGTCAGTGGATCATCTCAAGCTGCCAATAGGAAATAAGTATACAAGAAGAAAATTAAATGATACTGCATCGTCCTTTCTACCTATGAGCAAATCAACCTTGTCTTTCTGTGTTTTTCGGACATTATTAGCAAATAAACACATGATTTAGGAGGTTCAGGAAAACAGTGAATAATGGTAAATTAATTTGAAATATTTTTATAAAATTATTCGTAGAAAATGCATTAGAGATTCTATCTGTAAACTGTTGCTGAGGTTGAGTTTGAATTTGCTTCCCCCATATAGTATCTTTGTTCTCTCCATATTACGGAAAAACTACCACAAAGGAAGCTGACCTTGAATGCAAAAATATATCTGAAAAAAATCTATGACTGCAAGTAAAATGAGTGATTGAGTATCTTGCCCTGGTGAATGACAATATCATTAAAGAAATTATCTTTTAAGTGGGAAATAGTAAGATCTGGAGAGGACAGGAACTCCACAAGGAGAGCAACAGAACCAAAAAAATCTGAGCACAGGGATCTTTCCTGAGACCAATACTCCAACCAAGGATCATGCATGGAGATAACCTAAGGCCCCTGCACAGATATAGTCCATGGCAGTTCAGTGTCCAAGAGGGTTCCCTAGTAATGAGAACAGGGACTGTTTCTGACATGAACTGATTGGCCTGCTATTTAATTACCTCCCCCTGAGGGGAAAGCAGTATTATCAGGCCACAGAAGAGACAACCCAGCCACTCCTGATGAGACCTAATTGACTAGGAACAGAAGGAAGGAAAAGAAGACCTCCCCTATCAGTGGACTTGGGGAGAGGCATGCATGCAGAGGGTGGAAGAAGGGAGGGATTGGGACTGGAGGAGGGAGGGAAACACAGGGGGGATACAAAGTGAATAAATTGTAATTAATAAAGAATTAAACAAAAGAAATTATCTTTTTATTTCTTGGTCGCAGATAGAGATACTTCCTGGTAGTAACTGGGCCACTGTATTTGACCAAGCTTCTTAGTTGGAAGGCATTTTCTGACTTCTCCCATTTAGACTTTGTTCCATGAAACTAAAGTTTTCTGCTGGTGTGAAATTGCTTTTAGTTTAAAAGCAATCTCTGGAGATTTCTTTTGGACTGTGGTCAAAAACCTCATTCACTAAAAAATAGTTTCTCAATTACTTCCTACCTCTTCCTGGAGATAGAAAGATGAGTTAAGGAAGCGGGCAGTGGAGGGAGGAATAAGAGAGAGGAGGCGGAGACAAAGGTGGGCATTGTGGTGTTTATCTGAATGATGGCTTTTCTTTTTGTTTAAATAAGATATCAAAGACACATGTTGATGACATGTTGATGTGTGAGGATGGTGGGTGTAGGAGAAGTAGCTATAAGATAGTTTTGAAAAGAGATTAAGAAAAGAGAATGATCTCTCATCCATCTCCCAATTCACCTTTACTTCATTTGTCATAAAAAAAAAATCTTGTTTTCTTCTTTCAAAACTTACTTAATCTGATTTCTTTCATGCATTTTCTTTCTCTACTGTTTTAATTGTTCTGTTTTAACTTCTACTTTCCATGCATCCTCGGATTCATCATTCTCGGTCAGTATATATCTGGTTACTTTGGCTTTCAGTGCAGTGGCAATAATAGTAATTGCTCTACAGTTTTGAGCTTATTTTAGTGAAAAATGGTTTTCTGGATTTTGTGGAATCACCGGTATTCAAAACAGGGAGGAAAATGAGAGAGGGGAAGGTACTTTTTGTCTGAGTGGTTTTCAGTTGCTTTATCTACAAATTGGTGTTGAACTTATCAGCCTACCTATCAACCTCATGTCCTTCTCAGAAGCATGAGATGATGTGTAAGCAGCAACCTGACCAGTGACAGAGACAGAGGAAGAAACACAAGCATGGTCAATAAACAGGGTTAGTTTTCTAGTATAATTCAGTTAGGTTATTCCTGACAGACAAACTGATGGTTCTGTTTCGCAGTAGCTATGAGAAAGAAAGGAAAAAAGGGAAAGAAAGAAAGAAAGAAAGAAAGAAAGAAAGAAAGAAAGAAAGAAAGAAAGAAAGAGAGAGAAAGAAAGAAAGAGAGAGAGAAAGAGAGAAAGAAAGAAAGAGAGAGAGAAAGAAAGAAAGAGAGAGAGAGAAAGAAAGAAAGAGAGAAAGAAAGAAAGAAAGAGAAAAAAGAAAGAAAGAAAGAGAGAGAAAGAAAGAAAGAGAAAGAAAGAGAAAAAAGAAAGAAAGAAAGAAAGAAAGAGAGAGGAGGAGGGAGGGAGGGAGGAAGGAAGGAAGCCCTCTTTCTGTGTGTCACCATCCATTGCACAGAGTCACCCTGATGTCTCTGACCAAGGCTTAGGTCAGAGCAGAGGTCTAGAGGCTACTCAGAGAGGAGGAAATGAGAGGTGCCTGTCCCAGAGCTGTGGGTTCAACAGGAAGATGGGAAAACAGGTGCTTGCTTTGCTGAGTTCTCTTACAGTAGGATTCTCCCTATGGTGACTTCCACAAATAATTGAGGAGTGTGTGCGTGTGTGCGTGCGTGCGTGCGTGTGCGTGCATATGAGAACTTTTAGCTAAGAGATGTTTGAGTCACTAGTTCCAAGTGACACAGGAGCTATACAGGATAGCTTAGGCTCTCTAGCTCCAAAGAGTGCATGATTTCTGCTCATTTTGGCTGTCTCTAACCATAGAAAAGTAGCATGGCAATTCCGGTTTTATTTAAGTGGCCCCCCTTTTTTGTGACCAGCTTCCTGTGCTTTACCTCAGAGTTACCTATGATCACCTGCTTATCCCCCGCTAGGAGCTAGTACATGGGGCCTGGCCCTACCTCAATTCTTTGAGTGGGTGTTATTAGAACCATCTCACCCTAATGTGAAAAGGACCAACTCTAACTCTTTCTCCATAAACAACTGCCCTGGGGATTGTTGCCCTCTAACAAGAATCCAGTGAGTGGGACAAGGAACAGATGATTGATTTGTAGCAAACCCTGAGGCTGTCATAGCACGGTCACCATGAGAGGCACACCCAGCTTTAGGTACACACAGTATAGGGGTATGACGAGTCACACTGGCTCGGTTTCTGTAGGACTGTCAATGTCATATTTTGAACTGAGGATATTAAGTATGAGGAGAACGACCAGGGAAAATGTGTGCAGCAAGCAAGCCCAGGGTAGTAGACAAGCTCATCATTCTGTCTTGGCCTATTAGGAGATGCTCATTTATTTTGTTCTCTGAGAATTGTTATCAGTGTTTTGGAACTTGGGGCTTCGGTACTGCTCTCTGCTATTAAAGCTAGCAACAACCTGCAGAGCTCTGCCAGTGATGAGAGTGAGTTAGGCACAGCGTGTGAAGCTGTTTTGGTGCTCAGCAGCTCATAATGACAGACGGAGAGTGGACCCGTCTCCAGTTCCGCATCTGTTCACAGACGAGGTATGGCTAATTTTCATTCCGATGAAAATTAGAGCAGATTTCCCAGGTAATAAAAGAGCAGTGTCATGACAACTATCGACCTTTCTCGCTTACTATGGTCTGCTTCTGACTCTAGCATTGCAAGTCAGGCCCTGATCCCTGCCATTCCCAGACCACACCTAGGCAGGATTTCAGGGCGCTAATATGCATCCACACAGCACAGTCTTGAGACGTTCTGGAGTCATCATTTCTCAGTGCTTCCTTGTTGAACCTCAGGGTCATGGAAAACATCTGGGAATCTGAGTTAATGTTTGATCAATTGGTTTGAGGTAATTAATGGAAAGAAATGGTTTTGCTAAAAAAAAAGTTAATAACCTTTTAAAATTAAAAACCAAAAAAGTTTCTACTTAACTGTTTGACAATTTTATCCATATATTCTGACTTTTGCTCATTATCCCCCTTACCCTCTCCTTTCACGGATGTCCTTCTTTCCAGTAAGTATGCCTACTCTCAGAGCTGCTTCTGTAGCCCACTGAGTTTAATTATGGTTGTTAGAGTAAGCACAAGTGGGGAGGGCTTTATCAGAGCATGGAAAACTTATCATTGACTATATCACTAAAGAAAATGGCACCTCTCCTTTCTCCCCAGCAACTGTTACCTTCATGCAGAACCTCAGGAAGAAATGAAGATTCGCATATTCCTTCCCCATGTATGACAGAATGCTGACAGTCCCAATCTTGTGTGAGTATTGGGCAGTAATCATAGTGCAGTGGGTTCATGAGCGCAGGAGGCATGTCGTGTCAGAATTGACAATAGATTTTAAAACAGCACTATAAAATGTCAACACATTCTTGATTTAATAGTTTATTTATCATCTTCTTATAGCATTATATCATCAAGCTTCAGATGATTTCAAAGTCAACTTTACAGACATATTTCTTTTCTAGCTAATCTTTATCCGTGTGTATTTCAGAACTGAATTAAAACTGTGAATAGCAGAACACCATTCCACCAAAAAAAAAAAAATGTTTTCTCCAGCTTGCAAAGTGTCCTTAGCTTTTCTGTGCTTACCCGTGTCCTAGCAACAGGATTCCTGATGACAGTGAGCTGTGGTGGCCTGAAGAATTGGTCTTGTGCTTTGGGTGATATTTCTGTTTCTTATTAAGAAGCCAGAGAGCCTGATTTTTTCCCCAGCAGTCCTCTGCTTCTGATTGACAAAGTTGCCATAGCAGCACTCAGCAGAATTAGTTCTCAGAAGCCTTGTTATACAGTAGCCTCTGCTTATTTATTTGCCATGTCTGTTGTCCCAACTGAAATGTAAGCTACAGGGAGCTTAGACGGCTTTTCCCTGTTTTGATAACTGCTGTACTCCCGATACATGGACTCAGCACAGCAGATGGTGGGAACTCAAGTATTGGTTAAAGTGATGAAGGATGAGGTCTGAAAGCTAAAATGGCACAGCGATCCCCTCTGTGCTTCCTGGAGTGGAAGCAGGGAATGGATTCAGGCTGGAGAACAACACAGTGAACATTATGCGTCACGCCAGCATTAGGAAAAGCGGTTGCTTCGTTTTGTCTTTATCATCCAGGTGTAGAGAGACCATGAAAATAGGAACACGAAGCTTAAGCTGTTTGCAAGCTCACAAAGAACCGAAGAAATAGGTAACTGGAGGGAGCAGATATGGTAGCCTTCTTGGTTGTTACCTGACCATCTGAATTCAGCTAAAATCCAAGCAGGTGGACAAAACTGTGAAGGATTTTTCTTGACTGAAACATTCGAGGAGAGATGACCCACACTAAACCTGGACCATTTGAGGTGGGAAGACACACCTTGAATCTGGGCCACACTATCTGGTGACATCTCAGATTGCAGACATAAAAGGACATGAAAGAAGGAAGCTTTTGCTTTTTTGCCTGCTTGCCCTCACTCTCGCTGGCGTGGTATTTTTTATTCTTCTGAGACAGCATTACTTCATTAGGATTAGAGGCTGCTTCATCAGGATTCCAGTGTAGACTGACAGCTGGCTGGGACATCCAGCATCATGGACTAAACAACTATTGGATTCTCGGACTTTCTGTTGGGAGACAGCCATTGGTGAGCAAGTCTGACCACTGCCTGAAAGCCACTCCAATAAATCCCCCACACACACACCTATATTCATTCTATTGTTTTGGTTTTTTCCCCCCTCTAGAGAACCCTGATTACAATAGTGGAAGCCAAGTGTAAATACTGAAGATGTTTGAAGAATTGATCAAGGATATGTTTGGGGTGATCTTGTCACTCTGTGAAAGAAAGAAGCTATGAAATGTGTCAAACCAAGTAGAGAATGAGAAACTGAAGTACAGAAGCCATCTATCGTTTGAACGGTGGGAGAGATTCCCCCCACTACCCTTCCCACACACAGTGAGGTCACGAAGGTGGGTTGAGGCTAACTAGAGGAGAGGTGCTTTTGCAGTAACTGTAAGGGATGCTCAGGAGAGGGGTGATAAAAGCTGAACCCAGCTGTCCCTTGACCTCCACCCCTGCCTCCTGTCACATCCATGTTTTCTTCATACTCACTGCTTTACTTCCTTAAGGGAAACACTTTATAACCTTATGAGCTGTTTAAACTATTTAATAGAAAGGTGAGGGAATGGCAACTAATGAAAACATGATTTATTGGTTTTCTGGTTGAAGGAGGCATTTGCCAACTCATAGAAGATCTGGCGAGCCTCAATCATCTGTGAAACAAATCCAGGCCAATGTCCACACTTTTTCCTGTTTTAAACAAGTGGAACTTCTTTTCTTAAGGCTGATTCATTTCATCTTACGCATATGGGTGACTGTCTGAATGGAGGGATGCGTACCACATGTGTGTCTAGGACCTGCGGGGGCTGGAAGAAGGCATGGAATCCTGTAGAACTGGAATTATAGTCGTGAGCTGCCTTGTGGGTGCTGAGAACCAAACTGTGGTCCTCTGCAAGTGCAGCTGGCACTCTCTACTGTGGAGCACCGCTCCTGTGCTGACTGGGACATTTCCAGGTTTCTGAATTTCCAAATACCCAAGAACAGAAAGATGGTTGTCTTCTAAATGATCTAGTTAATGATAAGGGTTTGATTTCCAACTGGTTTTCCTTCATCATTTTTTTTTTTTACTTACTCTTAGAAGTCTACATACTTTCCTCCAGCTAAATTCCAAAGAGAACATACTTTAGTGAGTTGTATTAGTTTATTGCCTCCAAAAAAAACCAAAAACCAAAACCAAAATCAAAAACAAAAACCCAACCCAATCTAGCCCAGAGCAGGTCTCAAAAGTTAACTACACTCTATTACTTTTAAGAGAACTTGCCTCAAGGCTCTAGTGAGAAAGCAGTAGATTTTTAAAAACAAAATTCAGTACATCTAGACCCCCAAAGCATCATTCCTTTGCACTCCAAAATGGAAACAAACAGATGCCCTGCCTTGCCAGACTGATGTGAGGAAGGAAAAATAAAGGACGGTCTTAAAAGTGTTTACACTAATGGAAATGCATCATGTGGCCTCTAGGAATAATGGGAAATCAATAACCCTGACTGGGGCAACACAGTTCACCAGCACCAGGGAGAGAGTGCTTAACATCGGATAGACTCCTGGGAAACAGGAGGGAGCAAAAGGCTGGCTGTGAGGACTTGCCGGCGATGAAAGGCAGTGCAGTATCTAAAGAAACATGGCAATCGGTCATTTCAGCTTTAGCTGCCAGGACCTGTCAATCCAGATCTACTAGCACTTGCATTTTTGTTGTTGTTTGTTTCTGTTTTGTTTTTAGATTTGCTTCTTTTCATTTTCTGTGCGTGTTACTGTTTTGCCTTCATGTATGTCTGTGTATCATGTGCATTCCCGGTGCCCTTAGAGACCAGAAGAGAATGCTGGAATGGAATTAGAGATGATCATGAGCTGCCATGTGTGTGCTAGGAATTGAACCTGGGCCCTCTGGAAGAACAGCCAGTGCTCTTGACTGCTGAGCCACGTCTCCAGCCCTTACTTAGCATGTCTTAAGAAGAAGAATGAATGCTAACCACGTGTTTGCATGCGTTATACTGAAAAGGAACTCCCCTACCATGGAAAGGGTGAAATTCAGTGGAAGGAATTTATTAAAGCATTTCTATCACTTTCCAGACGCTGGCTGTAGGACACAGCACCATCCCCTGATCATTCTGTGCTTTAATGTATCTGGTACAAATGTCACTGCTGCAGCAGGCTGTCCGCATGCTGCCAGCGGTGGCCACATCCATTTGTCTGAGTGACCGAGTTCTTCTCTAAGTTATATGGGAGAATTAATTTCTTACTGTCAGAGAGTAGATACTATTGTCCTTGGTAAATTTTAAATGTAATATTGTGGTCATTTTTCTTCACAGAAAAGTACTGATAGTAGAGATCAGTGGAAAGTAAGAGTCAATGTAAAAGCACGCGTATCAATGGGAAGGAGTATAAAATAGTTCAAAATGTAAAATGGTGAGTAACGTTCAAACGTTTTTACAGTGGTTTCAGTTCTGCAACTATGATTTTTCCAGGATTGCCTATATTGTCGATGAGATGTAAGGAAGTCTATCGTTGAGTGGAGATGTGGTGTTAAGTATTGATAAGCATTCTGAATTAAGTCAGGGAAAGGGGACCAAATGACTTGGCCACATAGCTATTTTGGTTGAAAGTAAACTTCTCTGAAGGTGATCTTCATGTTGGATGCTGATCCCCACCAAAGACAAAGCCCCCAAAACCCCAGAAAGAGGATCCGATCAGCTGGGTATGGTGGGAAACACCTTTAATCCCAACATTCAGCAAGCAGAGTCAGGGAGATCTCTGTGAGTTCAAGGCCAACCTGGTTTATATAGTGAGTGCCAGGACAGCCAAAACTATATAGTGAGGAGAATCTATCTATCTATCTATCTATCTATCTATCTATCTATCTATCTATCTGCATGCCTGCCTACCTCTCTATCTCTATCTGCCTATCTCTCTCTCTCTCTACCTACCTATCTACCTATCTATAAATCATATCAACCAGGAGACGCGGGCGCAAAGGCACCTGGGAGGTGTGAGACAGCTGTGTTCTAGAAAGTGACAGGTCAGAGTGGGCATATGGTTGGTATTGCAGCCCAATGAGGAGATTGCTGCAGTGGCTGAAGTATGGAGTGATGGTTTAAGCTGATCAGGCAGGTAGTCAGATAAAGATGCCATGAAGGTGGTACCAACCAGTTTTCTCAGTAACGAGACACCTGAGGAATGTCTTTAGCCTCTGCCCAGGAGTTTAGGGAACTGATTGTCCCTGAAGACAGGGAAGCTGGTTACCTACTTGACAGTCATCGGCTATGGTCTGAAAGGCTCCCTTGGCACCCGTGATGACATTTGAATGCCACTGTGACTGTGTGCGAACAGGAGGCCTTTTAGGGTGGGCAGTGAGTCATGTCATTCTGTGAACTTGATGGCCCTTCTGTCATGTGATAGGGTAACACAGAGGCCGTCAGCAGAGGCAACTGTCATGTTCTTGAACTTCTAAGCCTTCATAACAGTGAACTAAAACCAAAGCAATTCAAACCAAAACAAACAAACAAACAAACAAAAAAAAACCTCCCGTGGTTTATACATCTAAAAGGAACTAAGACAACATCTAAGCTGAAGTGTTATGCAGACAGTTGAGAAGCTCGTAGAAGAAGCTGGCTCAATGGTAGAGATGAGAAGTCACGATAGAAAACATGGGTAGAATAAAACTGAGGTGGGGCAGCCAGAAAAAGAGGTGTCCTAGAAGTTAGCAGACTGCTGAGCCTTCTGGCACCTGCCTGTACTCCCAGGTACTTGAAAGGGTGAGGCAGGGGCATTGGAACATCAAGGGCACCCTTGGGTACATACTGAGTTTAAGGCCAGCTGGCTAACTTAGGGATACCCTTCTCTGAAAATGTTTACTAGTGATGAGGGCTTATGCCTGGGTTCCACTCCTCTTTCCCCCAAAGAGTGAGCAATTGTGTCAAAGACTTGAAGAAGAATGGGAGTCGATATTTGCTAATTACACTTCTGCCAAGGGGTTTATTATAGAATATGTAAAATATTCTAAATAGTAAGAGCAAAAAAAAAAAAAAGACCCAAGTTTTAAAAAGTAGGTAAATCTTCATAACTTGTGTGGATTCAGTTCATTGGGGAGGTGGAACCCAGACTTCCCAAATGATAGGCAAGAACTCTCCTATTGATCTGGAGCCCACACTCTGCCCATGTAAAGAAAAACTGAGACAGGTTGTCACTAAGTTGCCTAACTATCCTCAAGTTTGCAATATTTCTGCCACAGCCAGGCACCTGAGATGACAGGCCAGCACATCCAACATTGCTGCCTTCCAGAAACCCTTCCTCATTCCTCTTCTCTCCTGGTTGCTTTTCTATTCTGGATCCTTTCCTAAATTCTCAATACTGGGGCCTATTTCTTCTCCATCCCTTGCTGACTTCTCTGGCTTAACATTTCTCAAAAGAAGACACATTTTTTTAAAAAATATTTAATTTATTTTATTCTCAGAAGATATCTGGGCCGTTATGACCAAATCCTACCCAACCTGGATGTGGGTAAATTGGCAGGCCCTTACATTATTCTCCAAACATTTTGGCTTCAGAAATTTACAGTCTATTGATTGTAAGAATCTGCATTATCAATAGATAAAGCTATCTCTTGTCGGTGGAGGTCTCCAAGACACACAATTTGACAGCAGCATTTGGAGGGGCAGGCGCTCATAAGGCCTGGATCTCCCGGAGGATCTGCAGGCATCGTACAGTTGTTGAGCGAGGTAGACACATTTTCTTCACAGGTGTAGCCACTAGTAAGTTGTCTGTGCTCCTGTTAACTAACTCTTCCCCCACCCTCCTGTGGCCCCAGTGAAACTCACTGGTTCAAACACATGAAAGCCCAGAATCACTGCTCTTCAGGGAGGTGCAGGTTGAAACCATACTGTGGTACAATCCCAGCAAGGATACTTAGTATCAAGAGAGAAAAGACACCCAGCATGGAGAAGAGGAGGCCTGTGCCCCTGTGCCAGATAGCTTTTCTCTGTGTGATACACACTAGAGACACCTGGGAAGAGGGACTCTCAACTAAATTACTTCAGTTAGAATTGCCTGTGGGCATTTTCCTGACTGCTAATTGATAGAGGAGGGCTAGCCACTGTTCCTGTTGCCATCCATTGGGTTGTAGAAGAAAGGTGCTGAGCAAGCCATGGAGGAAAAAAAAAATCATTAAGCAACATTTCTCTAGGGTCTCAGTTTCAGTTCTTGCTTCAACAACCCCTCATTGATGGACTATAAGTTGTAAGCTGGAAAAAAAAATCCTCTCCCCAAGTTGTTTTGGATCGGGGTTTGATCACAGCAACAGAGAAGCAAAGTAGAACGGAGTCCTTGCACACTGTTGGTGGAAATTAGCAGAAAAAGAGGTCTCCCAAAACTTAAAGTAAATCCAGAAACACTCCTCAAGGCTGTATAACTAAAGGATACAACAATCAGTGCATTGAAGAAACATCTGCATTCTCATGTTTACTGTATCACTATTCAGGATGGCTAAGAAATAGAAAAACATCAGCTGGTGAACAGGTCAAGAAAAAGTTGTGCATGTACATAATAGAATATGATTCACTCTGTGGTGGCTAATTGTCCTCTTGACTGCTATCAACCAAAACCTAAGCTGCGGTAACACTGCTATGAAGGGTATTCTGGTTCAGATTCTGTGAAGGAGGAAGACCCATCCTAACTGCACCTTCTGGTGGCAGTCCACAAAGAGAAGACAGAAGAATGGAACTGCTTTTTGCCTGCTTGCTATCACTCTTAAAGACAAATTCATCGACCCTATTGCTGCTGCGCTCCTTCACCATCAGAATCAACTTCTTTCTATGCATACTGAAGACCATCAGCTCTCCACAAATCCCCGAAGCCTTCAGCACTGAATTGAAACTGCTGAGACATCCAGCCTCATGGCCTGAACAGCTATCAGATTTGTAGCCTTTCCAGCGTCAGATGCACCCTCAACAATCTCATGAATTATAGAACACAAACACACACACACTTCATTACATTAGTTCTGAGTACCTTGACTAATAATAGTCTTGAAAAAAAGAAGCAATGAAATCGTGACATTTGTGACAACTTGGAAGAAACTGGAGACAGGTGGACTAAGCCTGACATATAAAGCCTAGTAACACACGAACCTGCTCATATCATATGTAGAATCTTAAAAAGCAATGATCTTTTGGAAGTTGACAATGGAATGTTTTCTGAGGCTGAGGAAAGAAGGAAAGAGGGGAGAATAGGGGAAGATTCATTAGCAGTAGAATTGTTGGATGAAAAGACTTGTTGAGGGCATGTGTATTCACGTGTGTGTGCACGCGTGTGAGGGCACCCACGCAGAGAAGGAAGCTAGAGGTTGATGCTCTTCAATATCTTTCCACCTTGACTTTGACAGATTCTCCCTGAACCTGAAGCTCACTAGTTCACCTAGACTGGCTGGCCACCACGCCCTAGGAATCCCCCATCCCTCCCTCCCTCCCCTCTTGCTGAGATGACAGGTGAGCAGTGCAGCCTAGGGTGTTTTCAAGTGTGTGTCAGGGGTCAAAGTCAGGTCTTCCTGCTGGTGGGCAAAGTACTTTTTCAATTGTGCCTCCTGCCCAGCCCCAAGCGAGCAGTTCCTGTGTGCTACTGTACAACACAGCAGACACTAATCATTTGTTGTGATTTTCAAAAACACAAAAGAAAACTTTTTGGAGTAGTTATGGATGGTTAACCCAATCACATGGTGTATCCAAGTACCGGAATATGACAGAGAGCCCCTGTTCATGGTACAATTTCATTATTCTTATCAGTTAAAATAAATTTAATTGAAAACCTAGATGGTGAGTATTGAAGAGGTGAAAATAAAAAGCAGAGTGAATAAATGTATATCAAGTGTCTACCGTAGTAAAGTACCAGCCAGAAAGGCATTGCTTGGAGAGGTACTATGATGAGGTTAGTTTTGTATTATTTTATTGCATAAAGTAAAATAGATTTTAGTATGCTAGGGAATTCTGCACCTGAGGTTCCTTTATTATATTTTCAGTAGCTTTTGCAATGACTATTGTAGAAACAGCCTATCACAGTATAACTCTTCTGATTGTCTTAGAGCTGGTATCCAGTTTGTTGGGCAATGTCCACATTTACTGCTCAGTATGCCTGGCATTTCAATAGTTAAGTACTTTGACCATCCTTCCATCTGAAAGCAAAACAGTTCTTTTCTGAGACAATACAGTACTAGGTTGTGTTCACAATGTCTTGAATGCACTGCGCTCTTAAAAAACAATAGGCTGAGTCCTCGGAGCTCTGCTCCCAATGCAGTTTCCTTCTGTTTTCATCTTCCTTAGTAAATGCTCCATTTCTAGAACAACCCTGAAGCCTCTGCATCTGCCTTTTCCCCTGTAGACTATCCCAGGATAGCACGTAACAGGATGGAAAACCTTCTGAGCAATGGCCTTGAACTATCAGGCTTGCTGTGTCTGTCTTCCATGAGCTTTAGGTCAGAAGTGTTCATCCTCTGAGCTCTAGAGAAAAATTATCCACACTCCCCTCATCCAAGTAAGAGAACAAAAACTAGGAAAACGAAATATATTGGCACAGGCTATGGAATGGAAAGAATAAAATATGTTTTGTTGTTTCAGAATTACACCCTCAGTGAATTGAAAGATTTTATGAAAGCATTGCTAGTCCAGAGGTCAATGCCAAAGACACATCTAACATACAGGGCTTTGCTTGCTGCATACTCATTGGAGAAAAATTCCATCGTCCTTAGAGTCCACCTAGAAAACAAGGTGGGGTAAGGGACCTTAAGAACATGTCAGCAATTGTATTTTCTTTCTCCAGCACCATCCATTCAGAAAAGCCTGACATTGCAGCCATGGGTTTTATTGGATTTCATGTTGCCCCAAGAGCAAAAGATTGAAATCTGTACTTTTCTAAGCTATCCCGAGTGTCCTCCTCAAGCTCCCCACACAGGAGCCTTACACTGCTATAGAACCAATTTAACAGTTACTAAATGTTCACTAGATGTAAGCTATGTATTCTCAAAGGGCGGGATGGGGGGAGCAAACAGGCTCTTCCTTTTACAGTTATAGACAGCAGTGGTCACGGGGATGACAGACCCTTTCCACACAGCCCACTAGACTGTTGTGGGGATGAGGGGTCAAGATGACAGTCGGTCAGTAGCCCCTTAGTGGTGGTCTACACTCACATTCATTTTACTGAGAATTCTTCTGACTTAAGAGATTGGCTCTACTATTCTGTTCCTTCAAAATAAGCAAACGCTTGCTATGACCTTGCTGTGTGCTAGGCATGTGGACGACTTAAGATATGAATAACGCACTCTAAGGACATGCCTACAGTGGGTAGGGTTCTTCCCAGTCCATAAGGAAGCAAGGGGAATCTGAGAGCCCTCAAGTCACTTGCCTGAGGCTGCCCCGGGTGTAACCAAATGATCTGCCCCCCTGGAGGTCTAAAAACCATGAAGCTTTCTTTCCTCACCATATCAAGTAAACATAATTCAATGTGAGCTGCAGGACACCAGTATCATTACCAAGTTAGCGTTCACTAGAAACGTGTGGTCATGGCATTTGGCTTCTAGATGGACAATTCAGTGTTTAGACAGAAACGTCTTGACAAACTGTCACATGAGGCAGGGACCCCGTGGAACTCGCATTGCAAGGGGAGGACACAGCAGCAGCTCTGTGTCTTTGACACATCTCCTTCAAGTCCTTGATGGAGCCTGCAGAACATTTAGGCTGAGGTATGTAATTCGCTCCACCTGCCTTGTGGCTATCTAACATTTTTTTTTTCCAACCAGGGCACAGATTTGAGTTGAAAGTTACAATGTTTCTAGAATGAGCACCAATTCCTTGACGTGCTTTCGTTTGGTTTTCTGACCTGAGCAGATTTTTGTCACAATTTGGCTCTCTGACAGCCAATGCTTATGCTACTTAATGAGAAATCAGGATGGATTGGGATGATAACGCAGGGACTACCTAGTGATAAAAATCAAACTCTGCAGTTTGCTAAGAAGGCAAGAAGACACAACTTTTATGTTTCCTTGAAACTCACTTAGTGGCAAGATGATTTGTGCTCCTACCATTGTGGCTGCACATATCATTAAGTGGTAAAACATTTGTCATTACATCTATAAGACTAGAGGTAGAGCAAAATAGCCAGAAAGATCAACAGGCATAATTATGTCTGTCTTTGTGGATATGTACACACACACACACACACACACACACACACACACACACACACACACACACATACACATGCATTACATAATCATCCAACAAACAATTTAATCTTGTCTTTTGTGTTCTGAATGTCAACAGTGATTTTTTTTTAAAAAAGCTACTTTATGCATTGTTCTATTTTCTCCGTACTGTGAATTCCTGGCAAAAATGGTTCATTTTAGATCATAGTTTAAGGGAATACAATCCATTATTGAGGGGGGATGGCAGCTGGATAGCTTGATCTTAGGTGACACGCCTGCCTTGTATCAGGACAAATCAGGATTCAGAGAGCTGGTGCCACAACCAGAGTTGAAAATAACACATATAGCTCACTTCTTAGTAACTGACTTCCTCTAGCTAGACCCTATTTTTGGCACCAAAATCTGTATTAGGCAGGGTCCTCTGGATAAGCAGGACCAATAGAATGTATGTGTGTACCTATTATAAAAAAGAGGGCATTATTGGCTAGGCTATTACAATAGGGGCTGGGTAACATGCATGCTAGGACCCCTGCATGCTAGGAAACAGAAAGGGGTTTACAATCCCCTCTGGCACTGAAATCCTGGATGCTGCCTAGAACCAGGTACTGATTCCATATTCAAATGCCAAGCAAGCAATAGCCTGATATCACATATGGCAATAGAGAAAGATTTATTGCCCAGGAGAGTGGCTGACAGGCTCATTCACTGCCTTCCTCTGACTTCCTTATATCCTTTTCCTCTTCTGAAACATCTTCAACCTCTTATTTCACCTCTATTTTTTTCAACTTTTAAGAAAAATTTTAAGAAAATTCTGGAAATAGTTTTTGGGAAGAGTATGGCTCTGTTCTGGGCTTTTTTGAAGGAAAGAGGCAATCTTCCATAAGTATACAAAGTCTTAATAACAGTCCTAAAAGGAGAGTTACTAGAGTTAAGCCCATCAGAGCCCTAAACTGGTACCCCATACTTTTCATTAGACTAGTGACTCTACTGTACAGATAGGCTCAAGTGTACATCTGTACATCACTGTGACAAAGGCGTCCAGGAAACTACTCCACTTCACTTCCAAGGTTTATGAGGCCTTCTCAGTCCTTGGGTCCTGACGGTATCTAAATTTACCATTTTAGCCGTCCACTCAGTCTCATCTGTTCTGTCACACAATACTGTTAATTGCAATATTAACCTCATGATCTTTTCTCCAACCATCAAAACTGTCAACATTCCACTTAAATATTTTGATGGCTGGTATACCATCCACCATCAGATCTCTTTCCAGTAATTCTTTCCGGTTCCCATTCGTGATAATAGGAACATTACTCATCACATGTGGGTCTAGAGAGCCTCACAAAGAAGGAATACTGTAATTGCCTAGGACACCGTGAGATATCCAGAGATGCCATGTTGGCCATTCATCCATTGCCAAGCACATACATCAGCCCATCCTCCCCACTGAAGTGCCTACTTAGACCTATAAACAGGTCCCAAAGGCTGATGAGTCACATGGTCAGGTTTAACAGTGTCTCCACATATGGTACCAGTTTTCTGTATTAGTTACTTTTATCCTCACTGTAACAGAATACTTGACAGGAACAACTTAAAGGGGAAGGATTAGGTTTGGCTCATGGTTAATGGGGATACAGTCTCTCATAGCAGGGACAGAAGGATGGCAGAAACATGTAGTATGGCTCGCTCACATCTTAGTAGATCAGGAAGCAGAGGGCTAAAGCAGAGCTAGAGCCCATAAGGCCCATCCCCAGAAATAACACCCCAAAACAACACTGACCATTAACGACAAAAAGTTAAGCCACAGAAGCCCGTTGAAGACATGTTTCATCTGAGGTTTGGTAATGAAGAGATTCTCACTTTAAATATTGGCTCTATGGTTAGGAGATTCCATAGTGCACATACAGTGACTAATTGTTTTAGCATGTGCCCTTTCTCACATTT
The DNA here is from genome assembly GCF_907164565.1 of Psammomys obesus. Lineage (NCBI taxonomy): Eukaryota > Metazoa > Chordata > Mammalia > Rodentia > Muridae > Psammomys > Psammomys obesus. The sequence goes on from NW_026596085.1 coordinate 5,850,531, forward strand.
GTCTTTTGCCCAAATATAGTAAATCACACGTAAAATGTCACTCTTTGGGTAAGGTTCATACCTATGTGTAACGTAAAGATTTATAAGAAAGTGTATCATATCTGTAAGAATTACAAGCAACATCCTAAGGCATATGTGGAACCAACCTAACAGCAGGCTTTGGGAAGGTGGTAAGAATTATCAGAATATAATTTGATGCTACCTGTAGCTGCTATCACACAACATTTTTCCTTATAAAATGTAGTTCTAAAAAATGACTTTTAATGCACAAAAGAAATGTATATGGAAACAATAAGTGAACACAAACAACACTTTGCCTCCACATACTGGAGTGTTCTTGGTTAGCCATAGGTGAGTGTGCAATGTTCACAGCTGCCAGTTGCCATGGGCTTTAAGATTATCTGTCATGTTGCTTACATAAATCAATTAGTAAGCTATGTTCCCTCACAAACCCAGGTGCAGCTGACTGGTTACCCTCTTTCCAGAAGAGAAGCTGTCAAACTGCCATTATTATAAAGCCATTTAAATGATAGATTACCCAGAAATTACTTCTCTGAAAACGGTTCCAAAGAGTTTTGTGAAATCATGATTTGCTGACCTTAGTTCTTAAGGACACCTTAGGTGTTAATATTGCTTTGGCTTTAATTGATATCTCTGCTCTAATTACAGACACAAATCTGATCCCTTAGCTAATCAAGCATTGTCTGTCTTTCAATTAGCCTTGGCTAAAAATGGGGATTCTTCATATTCCCCTCTTGCCAACTGCGGTGGTTTGAACAAGAATCACCCCCATAGGCCCACACAGTTGAAGGCTTAGTCCCCAGGAGTAGAACTCTTTGATAGCCCTGGAAAGAGTAGGAGGTGTGTGGCCTTGTTGGACAAAATGTGTCATTGGGGTGATCTTTGAGGGCCCATGCTAGGCCCTGTCTTTGTCTCTGTCTGTCTCTCTGTCTCCATCTCTATGTCTGTCTCTGTCTCTCTGCCTAAAGACCAGGATCAGGATGTAGCTCTCAGCTACTGCTCCAGCACCTGCCATGCTCCCCACCATGATGACAATGGACTAAGCCTCTAAAACTGTAAGCAAGCTCCCAATTAAATGTTTCCTTTATAAGAGTTTCCTTGGTCACAGTGTCCCTTCACAGCCATAGAACAATGAGGAAGATGGGTATAATGATTCGTTGTTTCAGTGTATGTACCTACAAGATACACTAATTAGCCAAGGATCAGCAAGACTTCTCCAGCTGTATTCCCAAACCCCCAATTGCTACAATGTAAAAAAATTAAAAAGCTACTGTCATAATTAATAATGTTTCTATTTTTCTTTTATCAATAAGGTCTGATTTAGCATGCTCTCACTGACAATTAGATAATGTGATTAATAGGTTACTAATGCTATGCTCCAAAATAAAAGAAGCCCTCGAAGGCTATTGAAATGAAAGGAAATGCATTTCCATTTTCTAATATTAGTAAGTGCTCTGCTCAACATGCTTCCAGCTGGGGAGTATAATTGATTCACTGCCATAAGCAGCCATCACTCAGTGAGCTCCTACAGGATGGTTCTTTATGTACATTTCCTCGTGCTAATTAAGCAATTCAAAGGGGCAATTTTATTTTTCCCATTCGCAATTGTGGACAGTGAGGTGCATAGGAGGCTCCTGATTTATTAGCTGTGCTATTACTACACAGCAGACGGGCCAGTCTAGGCCTGGCAGAAACCAGGTACCCTCTTAGGTACAAGGAATGTGAAAGCGTTGAGATCATGCTATGCCCAGTTCCTAAGTTATGACATATAGCATACAGCAGTGTTGTTTCAGGCATGCCTTGCCCTAAGAAATTCCATGTTCCAGGTAGCTTTGACTTCACTTTGAGGCTAGAAGATGGCTACTTTGCTGAGTGGATACCATTGGTATGGTAATGACACCATTACCATAGACTTACTGGAGGCTTATTGCTATGGTAGAAAGGGAGCCACCCCACAAACTGATTGACAGTGTAGGTGTATTATTACATATGGGTAAATTAGAATCATACGAGAGAAACCAGAGCTCAGAACTCACTAGACATGCCAGAATGGGAAAAGAGTAAACCCCCCTTACCCAGGCTCCACAGCGATGGAGCATGGCAATGGTAACCCCCAACCCCCCACCCCAAATATATCCTTTGATGCCTGGTGTGTACATAAAGGAATGACAGGCAGAGGATTTCTGAATGTCCCCGGGACTTCAGCTTGGTTTGGTCACCTATGTTGCTATGACCTGCTTGATAATGTACACAGTCTCTCTCACAAGACTGCCAAGGTAGGTGGGATGCCCTGTCAAACAGCTATTACTGAGACTACTCGACCCTGTTAACGGATAAAAACCTGCTTTATGTTCCTGGCATAGAGTGCTCATGACAAATAGCAAACCGATTAGTATCCTGGCACCCCGGGACATGTAATTCATTGATTAAGCAGATGGCAACGGGCTTTGGCACTGCTTGGTTAACTTAGGTGGACATTCCCACTCTCACTAAAGGTGTCACCATTCCACGGGTCTTGGTATATAAGTCTTCTTGGTTATTTTTCTTGTTACCAAGACCAACGAATTGTTAAATTTTCATAATAGACTGTTATATGGTGTTAATTTCACATTTTTGTAAACTATAGCTAGCTTTTGCTGTCCATGGTTTTGTGACTCCATGGATACCAAAATCTATCAAAATCCTAGAATAAAACGGTATGGGTATCTCCATGTAGCATGCGTATCCTCTGGTAAACTTGAATTAGCCCCGGATGAGTTGAAATATGCAACATACTGTAAATGCTATGCAAGTTATCGCTATACTCTACTGTTCAGGAAACAGTGACAGGAATGAAGGCTTGCATAAAGTCAGTACAAGTAGATTTTTCTCATTTGTAGTGGGTTAATCCCATACACTTGTAATTCAAAGATTCAGAGGACAAACCATTCACATTTCCTAAAAGTAAGAACCTGTTTCTGTCTTTTTTCTCAGTTCTTATCACACCACTAAATATTCAGGAGAAAATAAAAGAGACCTACACATGTTTGATTATTTTTCAAAATTATGTTTCCTGTGTGCCAGAAACTATCCTATACCCTACAACCAGAAAGAGATAAGCGGAGGCTTGAAACAGAACTTCCTGTGACCCAGTCCACTGTGTTCTTCCACGGTGATCATGAGCTGGGCGCAGGGTCGGGATTGCTTCCATGCTCACCTTTGCTCATTGTTGTTCATCTTTGTCACAGTCTGTTGCTGATTCTAAGCACAGGCCAAATGGACCGTGCCCGGGGGGTATCTTTGGTTTATCTAATGTTAACTTTATCTAAAAGTACACCTTTTAAAAGACTCGATTTACTTATAGCATTTGCCTTACAGTATTTGTCCTCTAAAGATAGACCTGGCTTATCTGATGACGCAGCGAAGTAGAAAACCCAACCTATACAACAGCCACATTGCTCAACGCACATCACTTGAGTGTTACTGCAGTAGCAGTAAAAATGGGAATGGTTTGCAAAACTCTGGGAGCAAGTAGAAATGGTTTTGGTGTCCCACATTAGCATAGGTCGCTCTTCAACACTGCACCAGCCAGACATACAAATGATCTAGGAACAGCACAATATTACCAAGAAATTTGATTAAACTTTCAAAATCTTCAAGCCTATGAACAACTTTGTATTACTCATTCATATCTAAGCAAGTATTGACTTTATATTCTGGTCATCATTCAGATTGATTGCCATTTAGGGTAGCATTGGCTTGGCAATTTCCTTCATCACTATTTACCTCAGACATCAATATTTTTCTAATGTTTATCTTAACCAAAGCCAATATTTTTTTATCCTTGACTCCTGAGGTAATTACTTTGATAAATGACTATGACATAAATCAAATAATCATGTAATAACCTATCACTGATAATAGTTACCTGTATGCCATTTTCCCCAATGATTTTATTACCAGTAAGAAAAATCTTCTTGAAGTAGAACTTCAGGTACACACATGCATACACTTACACACAGAGAGACTGACAGACATGGAGAGACACAGAGCCAGACACGAAAGAAGGACAGAGAAGTTTACCAATAATAATAAATAATAACCATATAGTTAAAATGGGAGAGAAACTATCATATCTAAGTAAGTCTGTTTTTATATGCAAATTTAATTTCTATAAGAAATACCTCTTTCTTTGCTATCTAGTTCTAAACTATCAAAAGCAAAACTGAATTATATGAAGATTTGGTAGAAAAAAAATTCAAAACTATTTTTTTACATACACCAAAAACTACACTTTAGTTTTAAAATGGTACTTTGCCAAATTCCCATAGAACCATTTTTTAATTATTTCATTTCTTGCTGTGAGTGATTATGCATCCATCCTTTAGTATATCTATACAGACAAATTAATATACTCTACTTCTGAAAACTTCTTGATGATGGAAATAACTACAAAATGATCTTGTTTTTCAAATTTCTAGTGTTTGTGTATTGTTTTATTTTTTGTTCACCTACATTTTAATTAACGCATACACTCTAGACACTTCGCATTCTTAGAATAAGTTCTCCTTTTGTCTTTAAATCTTTTATACTAACAGTCAATATATTTCACTAAATTTATTATTATATCCTCTTATGTATCTTACTTTTATTCAATCTTGCTTTTATTTAGTTTTGGTTGAAGCAATTTTGTTCCAGCTCTGGATTCAATGGGGATATAATATCACCTGTTTTTTTTTTTTTCCTGTATCCCCAGAGCGCTCTGAGATTTAATGAGATAACATCCACATAGCACTTGCTCCTTAGAGAAAGGTACTCTATAAAAATCAAGGCATTATAATTATTTATGTTATTGTAAAACCTACAGAGATATTAGAGTACAATCTAGCACAAATAGATACTGTTGGACTGACTCCAAGTGCAGGCTGGGAAATGCCAAACTGCCAGCATTGAAGGCAGCTGCTGCTACTCTTTCTCTGCATTTATTGCCTCAATAGTTCCAAAAGGCAAATTCCCAGTTTCTCTCAACAGTCAAAACTAAATATTTTTCTTTTCTTTTTTTAATTTTAATTTTTTTCTTCACAGTTTATTCATTATATCTTGATTGAAGCTCCCTCCCTCATCTCCCCCAGTCCTACCCTCATCCCCTTCCCCTAGTCCACTGAAAGGGGGAGTTCTCCACTATTGCCATCTGCCCATAGCTTATCAAGTCTCCATAAGGACTGCTTGGATCCCCTTCCTCTGTGGCCTGGCAAGGCTGCATCATCAGAGGCAAGTGATTAGAGAGCAGTCAACTGAGTTCATGACAGAGGCAGCCCCTGCTCCCCTCCCTCAGAGATGCACATGGAGACTGAGCTGCCAATTGGCCACATCTGAGCAGGGGTTTTAGGTCCTTTCTATGCGTGGTTCTCCGTTGGTGCATCAGTCTCTGCAAGACCCCCTGGGATCAGATCTTTTAGTTTTGTTGGTCTCCTTGTGGGGCTCCTGCCTCCTCCATGTCCTTTTAATCGCACCCCTCTCTTCCTCTGAAGTAACCCAGCAGCAGAAAGCCAGACATGGTATATACTCACCAATAACCGGATATTAACAATATAATATAGGGAAGCCATCCACAGACCTAGAGAAGCTAAACACTAAGGAGGATCTTAGGGAGGATGCTTAAATCTCATTCAGAATGACAAACAGGCTAGACAACAGAAATGGTGGAAGAGAAGAAACAGGATAGGAGTCTACTATAGAGGGTCGTCTGAAAGGATCCACCCAACAGGGGACTGAGCAGATACTGAGACTCGGGGCCAAACTTTGGGCAGAATGCAGGGAGACCTATTTTTGTTTTCATAGACAGCATTTTAAGCCATACTTTCTGTCTTCCCACCACAGCCACTTAATTCCTATTGGGCATATCCCCATCAATACCAGAGTTGGAAAACTGCTATCTAGAGAACTAGAAACCAGGTAACAGAAAGGGTTGTACAATAATACACAATAACATCCTTCTTGGCCGAACTAGAGACAGGTTAGCACAACTAAACCACAAGGAGTCAACCACTGTCTGAGTATCTTAAACAAAGAGGCATTTGCTATTCCTATAATGTTTGTACTCTCAGAATGTTCTACATTTAGACAGACCCTGTTCACCCATACTGCTCTATGGATCAGCTGAGCATCTTCCTCCGAATACTTCACCGCTCGGCGCATCATTCTTCTATTTATCCTGTCAGTACTTACACTGTAGCTGTGCAATAGGCATTATGCAAACCTTGAGGGACATTTTTCTCTCCTAGAGGATCTTGGACTGTAATGGAGACACCGACATGAACAATGACAGATGATCATAGGTGCAGGAGCCTCGTGTTGCACCCAAGAAGAGAAGGGGCAAGGACAGAAAGCAAAATGAGATTACTTGAGATCACGGAAGAAGGCTTCGCAGAGGAGGTGGGTTTTCTAACAGAAGAATGAGGGAGGAGTATAGAAATGATGTGAGTGGGACGGACCTGTGCAAGGGCAGGGGGAAAGCTGTGTGGGAGAAATGCGGCTGAAGGGGTCAGTGGTAAGCGTTAAAGGAGATTGGAAGTTATTCCACATTCCACGGAGCCGACGGCAGCTCTGCAGTGGCTCAGTGGCCTCAATGATTCATCTTACAAAGATGGCCATAAGACAATGTAGGTGGAGTTGTGACTGGAGCAGAAGCTCACATTAAAAAAAAAAAAAACCTAGACAGTGCGTGGTGAGGTGGGGCAGCAGTGTGGGATGGCCCTGCGGGAACACGCTGAACAAGAGTGCCAAAGGATGGTACTATGAAATGTCAAAAAACGTTTCCTTACTTGGGAAACTGGATGGCGGATGACATCATGAGTAATTACTCATGATGTCATCAAATGCAGGATATGCAAAGGTAACAAAATGAGTTTTTATGTGCTATGTGGGAGATTCTTATTCACATGGAGATAGCCAAAACAGCAGGGACTATGGAAGGGGTCAGAGCTCAAGGATAACTTTAAAAGATCAAGATGAAATATGCAGAAGAAAGTAGTTCAGGAGAACTCACTGAATACCTAGGGAGGCAGTGCTGACCCACCCTTATTTTGCTAATGTCTCTCCTACCAAAGATGCTGTTGACACCATGGGCTCATGTACCAGGAAAAGGCAAATGGAGAAGGATGAACAGAACTTAGTCCACTCACACTTTACTCCTCCCTAACTAAGGATTTACAGGTAATCTTTTCATGTATTGATCCCCCTTATCTTGTGATCTTTGTAGTCTGTTATCCAAGCCCAACCTCCAGAGGAATCGTAATTTATGCCTTCCAGGATATCTTACTCTCTAATTGTTACATGCTGCTTATACACAGTATTGTAATTCATAAGGATGTTTTCATGAAAGCATATACTTGATGTGTTGCCCCATAGCCTGCCCTATTTTTATGTCATAGGAACACACAGAATTTTATGCATCTACAGAAAATCTAGCATCTCTTTTTATTTTGTTTGATGTTTTTGAGACAGGGTCTCTCTGTAGTTCTAGCTGTCCTGGAACTTGCTATGTAGAAGAGGCTGGCCTCAAATTGACTCAGCTTCGTCTATGTCTACCTCCCAAGTGTTGGGACTGAAGGCATGCATCACCACATTTGGCTAAAATATAGGGAACCTAAGTGAGAAAAAGCATGTGATGATCATCTACCTAAGTCTGACTTAGTCCCTTTAATATACTCTTTACAAATGTTCTCCGATTTCGGGAAAGTTGTCAGTGCTAAGTCCTAACCGCACACACTCCATTGTTTTATAAACATGTACCTTCATTTTCTAGTCCCTGCCCCCCGACTCAGAGCAGAAATCTACCACAGAAGAAGAGGTCTGCGAATTTGTATGGAGAATGGCAGAAAGCCAGCAAGCAGCCACAGCCATGTTGAGACTGCCCAGCCTGTGCCAGCTCTGCTGGTTTTACATCCAGCTAGCTCAGCCACAGATGTTTCCTGTCCTGCCAATTCTCTAGGTCAGGCACCAGGCTGACTCAGCTGGCTGCTGCATTCACAGCTCCTGATCTATGCACTTCCTTCTGGTGCCATCTCTAAGCTACAGCACACCATGACTCTGTTATTTGGGAAGCTATTCCACCAGGTTTTATCGTTGACATGTTTTCCACAGGAATCAAGCATGTATTTCTGAGGGTGGCTAGAATGAAGCATGTAATTTTTGTGGTTTGGCTTCTTCTACATGCAAACCCTGGGTGTATTTTAAACTTCTCTAGATGAATTGCTTATCAGTTTAGATTTATCAGTTTAGAACACAAATGGACTCCCAGCAGGCCAATCCTCTAGTAAAGTGCAGGAGTACCTGTACACAGCAAATCCAGGGGCCTGCATTCCGGGATGCTACGGAATGCCACCTAATTCCAGAACAGCGCCAGGACACTGCTGTGTACCTGCCAAACCACCAATGAGGGAAAAAAAGCCCTGGCTCAAAAGGAACCAAACCTGCACCCAACATTTCTATTTTGACAAACACAAAATAGCAAAGCCATAATCCACATGACTAAATTCCAACAGGCGTTTGATCAGTCTAAAGCAATAATCACCAGAAGACAAATAGATATCTAAATAAAATATACAACCAGATCCAAATGGGATACACAAAACTCATTTTTCAAATTCCTGTGCATCATTTAATTTTCATATCATGAATGAGAGTTTAGTTACCACAGCCTTTGGCAATAACAATAAAAACACAGCACCACATATCTATTTACTTTGGGTCTGCTGACTTTATTAGTTTTAATACTAATAAAAGCTATATATTATGAGTATGCTTATCAGATTAATTCTAACTGTATGCCTTTCCCAGAGATTATGGTTCTGCATACAATTTTTAAGAGAAATGAGAAGACATAAAACTCCTTACTATGACTAATTATTTCTTCAGCTTACTACTAGTGAAATTGTTTCCCAAATCAAAAGCATGTAACTTTCTGTCTGCAAAGTGCTTCCTTTACAGCTTCTCGTTATCATGTATATATGTCTGACTAATGAAGAAACAAAAGCGAGAAAGGCAAAAAAGTGAATATAAATGAAAAGAAGATAAATGAGTTCACTGGCTTCCTAGCTGACCCCACTGCAGAGGCAGCTGCACAGAGGGCAATTGCTGGGAAATGCAATTTCAGCTGTTTTACGCCACAGCCATATATCTACGGGTGCCAAGCTGTGTGAAGAATGGATACTTCTACGTAAGAACAGATTTGCTCCCCCAGAGATCACTCAGCATGAGTTATCAAAAAATACTTCTAGCTGTAGTCTAATTGTTATAACTCACTTGAATTTTGACAAATACAGTAGTGTGGACTCCCGCTTTTAAATTATTTTTTATTAAAAACCCTCAAGTAAAATGTAATCAAAATTTCCCTGTGCAACTCAAATTAGACTTCTGTGTCAGAATCAGAATTTATTTGTAGACTTGAAAGACTAAAGAAGCACAAGATCCAAGTCATCCCTACTGAAGACAAGCTGTGCCAAGGGATGAGCTAGTTTAGAAGAGGCAGATGATGATTTTGAGGCTATTTAAGAAGGCGTCAGTGATGTGATTATAGTCTTCATATGAGAACCACGTCTGCTGGAAACACGGCATGCTGGCAGGCCTCTCCTCTCTCTGCACCACCACTGCCCCGCGCCATTTTTGCCAGGTGATGCTTGAAGCGGACCATCATAGTCCTCGTGGCACTGTGGGATGCCATTTTTGCCCTTCTTAGGATGTGGCAAGTTTCTCACCTGGGACTGTGAAGTCGGACACTGTGTCTTGTTCGTCTCTTATATTCTCAGCATCTGGTACAGTGTGTCAGGGGCACACATGGTTATAAACAATGGGAAACGGATAAATGAGTGACAGGGAGGTAGTCTCTATCCCACAGGTGGTTGGACTGTGCTAAATTAGAAAAAAAAGTTTCAGCTTTAACTCATGGTGAAAACAATGCTATTTTCAAAAGAGTGCTCAGCACTTCCGTAGGAAAAGAAAGGCACGTTACAGAATATCTGTCACTCAGAGTGACAGATACAGTGATCAGCACCTTGAAGTCGATCTCGCAAGAATGCCAGTAGCCATGCTGAAAGCAGCAACGGGGCAAGAGCACTCAGCAATGAGCAACGTGCACTACCTTTGCCAACACACACTAAGTCAGCCTGTTTCACATCACGACCCTCCTTAGGCAGCTTGGACCAACTTTCCACCTACTGAAATAACTGCCATGTTCATATTTTACTAAATGGGCAGGTGGTTTTCTTTGAATATGTGCGTATAATGAAGATATCTAGTGGCTATTTGTTTAAATAAGAAAAGCAGTCAGAGCAGCGATGCCCAGGAAACTAAGCTTTAGCTGGGTTTACTAGTGATCAGATGCATCAAAATTAAGTATATGCTTCCAAACATGTATACATGATGTAAACCCTTCATTATACTTCATAATCTAAGCCTTTAAAAACTAACAAAAATGCATCAGTAATATCAACATGAACTCATTCTGGAAAAACAAAAGCACAATGTTACTGATTCAAGCAGTGGATCTTGATAACGTTTTACTCTCTGGTGATACTAAGATGTTTCTGGTACACACTGGGATTGACAGAAACTTCCAACCAAAGAAGCTGAGTGATTTCAATGCCGTAGGATGTTACACCTGCAGTCATAGGTCAAGGCATAAATTAGCATGCTTCTAATGAAAACAGTGCCCCTTAAGGATGAAGAAAGCCACAACAATCCCTGTAGAAAAGTAAACCCTTGGCAGAGGGGTGGGGGGTGGGGTATGAAGGGTAGAGCTGTGTGCCCCAACTCTTGGCCTGCAAGCTTCCTCCTATGTTGGGGTTTCATCACCACACTCCTGCTCCCTCGCCAGCCGGCTTGTGAACCAATATCTTCGTTCTATAGCCCAGAAACAGAACCACAAGTACAGGGTATTCTCCCCTTTGGAAAAATAACCTGTCCCATTGTTAACTTTTAAAGGAACCAAAGAAAAATTTTAAGTAATGTCAGCACAGAAAACACTCCCAGATGTATTTCAATGTTTGTCTCTAAGACCACGGTGATCAAAACCAAGACCTGCCGCTACTGAGAACTTGCTACCTGGCTTGTACTGTTGGCTGTGAATCACTGGTGTTAAATGGCAGTATGCTTAGGACTGAAGCAATTCCCCCAGAAGGGAGAAGAAATTTTGTGAGCCCCTGGAAGTATACAAAAATTCACACACCTGGCAGAACAGAAACTTAGAAAATCCTCGCGGGCCTCTCCTTGGTGGCACTGAAAAGGAGTAAAACAAACAAACAAACAAACAAACAAACAAACAAACAAACGAAACCGTGTTGGGGAAGGAGAGCTTGACAAGCCCATGTGAGGACTTGGACTGTGGAGTCCCCGGAAGCCAGGCTGCGTGGTTGTGGTTCTTGGGAGTTAATCGCCCACGCTAGAGTGGGCTTGAGTCATCCCTGCTCTTTGCAAGTGACCTTTCACCCATCCTCCTGTTAAAAAACCCAATGAGAAAGGGGAGATGGGCAGTCTCTGACATGGACTCTGTTGCCTGCTTTTGGATCACTTCCTCCTGGTGGGGCTGCCTCGCCAGGCCACAGGGGAAGAAGATGCTCTCAGTCCTGATGCCACTTGATAAAACGGGGACCCCTCTTGTCTGAGGAATAGCAGAGGGAGGGTAGAACCAGGAGAAGAGGAGGGCAGGAGCTACAATCGGGATGTAAAGAGAATACATATATAAGTAAGTAAGTAAAACCAAAAAAGAAAAAAGATAACTCAATGAAATGTCATTGGTTCACAAAGTTGGACTTCAGTGTAATCATTACTCTGGTCCTTTGTGAGTTCCCTTTCTGGGTGAATAGGTGTGGCCTGGGTGTGTGCATGTGAGTATGTATGTGCGTGTGTTCGCGTGTGTGCGTGTGTTGTCTCCCCAGGGAAGAGTCTGTTATAGGACACTGGGTCCTACTTTCACAGACACCTCAATTGCTCTATAAGGGGAGTAGGGTTCAACATTTTGCATCCCCAATTGTTATGATGTGCAGCTGGATTTAAAACAATTTAAAAAACTTAGTTAAAAAATTTCTGGTCATAGAGTACAGTTAGGCATTTCTGATCATTTCTCTAAGTTTTCATTTTATTTTTTTTCTAGTTGTCCTGAGGGCAAGAGAGGGCGCTTGTTCAGTCATGAGAACCACAGCCTGGATCCCAGGATCAACCTGGTAAGTCAAGCTTCCCACAGGCACCTGCAACTCTAGGCCTAAGGATTCAACAGGATCTTCTGGCCTCCACGCCAGCACTCGCACAGACAGAGTGCATTTATTCACACAGACACGCGCACCCCTAAACAGACATGTCCACAAGTAAGCAGGAAAATAAGTATTTAACACCCTGTCCTTTAACTCCTGATTGCTAACTCTTATGGGGAAATAACTACTTTCATACAGCAAAATGCTATTTCCCATGCAGGGAGGTGCACGTTGGCTGAGACTGTCAGCACTTTAATCCTTTTTGAAACAGTGAGATGACAACCATCTCTCTAGAGAGCTCCTTTGGATGGAAGAACTTGGTTTTGTAATATGAGAATGCTTCCTCCATACAAATCACATACATACTTTGAAACTGTGGGATAGTTCTGGAAGATGAGACTTATACACAGAACTCTGATACTTCAACCTTAAGTACCCTTAAACCATAGAGTATACCTCAGACTTTCATCATTCTATCTTAGGCTGCGGATTTTCTGGAGCTCAAATTTATTTCTATACCTTTGCAACCTAAGTTGGAGTTTAAAATGCATAGCTTCTGTATTTTGTCTTTTTAGATTTTTTGTTTTTACCTGTGGGGTAATTCCAAACTAGAAGATGATTTATTTGGAAAGGTATCAAAGGTTACTGAATTGGCAGGATGGATTTTATTGGAAGATTAGACCATATAACTCATTTGTTTTCTCTCTGTCTCTCTGTCTCTGTCTCTGTCTCTCTCTCTCTCTCTTTCCCTCCCTTCCTCCCTCCCTCCTCTCTACTCCCTCTCATGTGTATTGTGTAGATGCATATAATGACAGGTGGAACCAAAAGATCACCTATAAATTAAAGTCAATTATCTAAACAAATGACAAACTAATGTGCCTATTAGAAAAAAAAAAGCAAGCCAAACTAATTTATTGGTCCAGAAAATTATCCCTTCTAACACAGCACCCCTCAGAGGGACATTATTTTCAATAATACCCTTCCTTCCATTTGCAAAGGAGCAACCATTATGCCACTTCAGTGGGCTGATGATTCTACTTATATTTTGGCCTATGGCATCTTTCCCCCTGTGCTAGAACATTCATCAGTTAAAATACACATCGATTGTCAACTACAGAGTAGGCACTCAGCTCTGAAATCACTCTACTGAGTCTGGAGGGAATTGGCCAGGCTGCATTCGACACATCAAGGAACAGTTAGGCAACATACATTGATCCAGTGCAGTCTGGGACTCTTGGAGCAAAGCGTGTCCTGCTGCCTGAGATCACTGTCACTGCACACACAAGACTCTAGAAGACAGACAGACTTCCTGAGCAGACCTGCTACCGGACAAAGAAAGAAAGGGGGAATGCAAGGATGAAAGAGCCTCTTTGCTACGTGTTTTGTGTGTAGCATAGTGTGTGGATATTCTGGAGGAAGACTTTATTGGCAATGTCAGTACGTGTTTTGAAGCAGGACAAAAGAGGAGCACAGTTACCTGTTCTGTAACAGCTACCATAAGTGGGGCATTGTGGTGGAGGATGAGGGGCTGTGTGGGGAAAGAAATCGGAATCCACATTTGTGGAATGCTGTGTGTGCGTGGTGGGCACATTAAACTCTCAGCATGCTATTTACCACTCAGACACTCCCAGGCACTTTGCTCAAAATAATCACTCCAAGAGAATGAAAGGAGAGCAAATAAATCAAATGACAGGCATTTTCCCAGCAAAAGTTTGGTTGAAATTATTAAGTTAACACACTTGAAGGTAAAGAAATTAAACAAATTAGACAGTTTTATTTTTATTGAATCAATAGAACTTTAGGGAAAAAATACAATATTTTAAAAGGCAGTTTTTCAAATCTCAATTGCTTCATTTATTCGAAGAGGTAACTTCACTAGATTATCTATAAAAGCTCTTGTGGAGCTTGACAATTCTGCTTCCCTAGCAGTGAAATAACATTACTTGAAGTTAGGGGGCCATTGTCCCAAATGGGGATTATAAATTTATTGGAGGAACCATAAAATTCATAGCATAAAAAATACAGCATTAAGGCTTAGTCTTTCTCCATCTCTCTCACACATACATAAACACACACAGACACACACCCATACACCAACACATATAAACACATGAACATCGCACACACACATACATATACACAAAACACATACATACATAAAAACATACCACATATATACACATGCTATACCCACATCCATACTAAACATACACACACCATACATATATATACAACACTAATATACACAAACATACCATACACACACACACCACACACAAACATGCATATACACATATACACACATACACACACGCACACATAATATACTCACAAAATGTAGAATTAGTAAATCTTAACACAAACAACAATAATAAAAATCAGTAATAAAATATCCATGATCTATTTACTGTATACATGGTGAACAAGTAGCTCTCTACTCACATTAATACCTACGGATTTCTAAGGTAGTTCACCATATCTTCAGTCCCTCACTCTTACTGTAATAATCACACCAGCGGTTCTGTTAACAATAGATGGAAGCCATTTGGGATCTGTCGTGAATTCTGTGTGTGACACGGTTTATCTTATTTAATCTTTACAGTGGTGTCGTGCATGTGTGTCTTATCTACTGTATAAAATGAGAAAATGAGACGCCTCCTCAGGCAAGCGTCCTGCTCAGGATTCATCAATACTCATTGGCCACCACAGGAGCCACAGTCATGGCAGATTGACACCACGTGCTGTTCCTTCTACTAATCCACATGAGAAATATGCTAGGGGACGGGTGCACTGAAGAGATGGCAGCTTGAGAAAAAATCAGAAGGTGAGGTGCAATTTAATTTCCTCACAGTTCCTTCCAGACATGCCAGCTCTCTGTCCAGACAGCTGTCCTTCCAGCACTGGGTCCAAGCAGCACTGTCTGTACGCATTTCCCTCACCATTCCACCAACCCTACTCTCTCCTTGGCCAGTCTCTGTGCCTTGACAGAGTGCCAAGTAAGTTGAAATTCCTGTTCTATCCTCTTTCCTGGTGAGGTACTCTCTGGACAGGAAAAACCGTATAAACAATGAGATGTCCTAGGAGCAGGTGGAGAAAACATGCCATCCTGAGAGAGCTCAGTGGAGGAAACAAGAGATGGAGCCTTGGTGTTTCCACATCTAGTGTCTCTTCCACAGAGTGATGATAGTGAGAGTAGAACAACGATGTGCAGAGTGATAACTAGGTGGCCGGATGGTGACACTGACTTGCCATCCTCTAGAGTGCTGACAGATATATTTAGACTCACATATTTATGCAACACTGTACATTTCCTCTTCCTGTCTATTCCCTTTCCTCCACTCCGTCTGATGTAGCATCCTTCTCTCTGTCTACCCGAAGTCCTCTTACTTGTACTTTGCATCTGCTCAAATGAGTCTTACACATACATCTCCCTGCACTGACATCATACCGTAGCACAGGCAATAGACTGATATTCTCATGCAGTACAGAGGAGGACCACTGAGCGTGTTTTCTTGTGCACATAGGTGGCTGAGCTGTGCCTGCCTCTCAACTTGGTGAAAACCACATTGCTACTTGGTTTTCTTTTGAGGCTATAACAAGGATGCGTCAAAGAACATATGCAAAGAAGGAGGCATTTGCATTGCATCGTATCTTTTACGTGTCTTGGTGGTGTTAACGAGTTATCTGTATTTCCCTGGTGCTGTAGTTGTGGTTTTTAATGCAAGTCTGTTCTCTCTGCCTTCTTTCCAATGATTAGCATAAGACCAACTTGTATGTGAACTGTCTGTCACCTTTGTGGCCATCATTAGCCAGACTAGGCAATGACCATTATAAGCTTCTCATTCCCACCTGACCCGGCTGTTGTCTCCAGCTCAGACATAGCCCCAACTTCAGCGTCCACTTCAGTGCTAACCAGACTCATAAGCAATCAGTTGTAAAGTCTATTCACTGTAAAAAAATCTTATTTTCCCTGGACCTAATTCCCTGGACTTCAATTTTATTTTAAATTATAATAAGTATTATGCACATAAAACTTAACCCATGACCATTTTAAAGTATAAATCTCATTAGTGTTACATCTACCTGCAGTTTGTTCCATCTCACCATCATTCATCTCCAGAGATTTTCTGATGTTCCTAAGGTCTCCCCTACTCAACCTTTCCTCAGCCCTTGGCCGCCACCGTTCTTTATTGTGTCTCGAGGAATTTAACATCTAAGTGTATACCAGGGGGATGCTGCAGTTTGGTTGTTGAATGTTCCCCGAAGACCTATGTCCTGGCTAGTTTTATGTCAACTCAACCCAAGCTAGACTCATCTGAAGGGAGGGAACCCCAATCGAGAAAATACATAAGATCCAGCTGTAAGGCACTTCTTTCAATTAGTGGTTGATGGGAGCAGGCCCAGCCCATTGTGGGTGATATCATCCCTGGACTGGTGGTCCTGGGCTCTAGAAGAAAGCAAGTGGAGCAAGACATAAGGAGCAAGCCAGTAAGCAGCACTCTCCATGGGTACTGTATCAGCTCTTGCCTCCAGGTTCCTGTCCTGTTTGAGTTCCTGCCCTAACTCACTCCCAAGAAGAACAGTGATGTGGAAGTACAAGCCAAATAAACCCTTTCCTCCCCAGCTTGCTTTTCATTATAGTGTTTCATGAGAGCAATAGTGACCCTAATGACGACAGTCTAGCCGATAAAAGCGTGGTCCCTGGGTTGATGCTAGTAGGAATGGTAACCCTCAGAAGGAGGGGCTCGGTGGAAAAAAGCTAGGTCACTGGAGTCTGCCCTTGAAGGGGATTATGGGAACTTGGTTTTTTGCCACTGATTTTTGCATCCCAGTCAACATGAAATAAACAGGCCTTGACTGTCACATGCTTCTGCCCTTAGGGACCGTGTTACTATAACACACACACACACACACACACACACACACACACACACACACACACACAATAGGGTCAGCCAATCAGAATGAAACTTCAAACCAAGATAAAGCCAATTTTTCTTCATGGAAAATTAATGCTGTCCAGTTTTCTTTTTTTTGGGGGGGGGGTTGCCATATTGAAGGAAATCCAGCTAACATGTAGGAACCTGTAGTGCTTATCTTTGGGTGACTGGGTCATGTGATTTTAAATTTTGATGTAAGTATTTTTTTTTTCAGGTAAGTGTAGTGAACTAGATGGTGCCCCTTTATGGACAAACAGTAGATAGGATTTTTTTTTAAGAACAGTTTATTTCTATAGTGACTAGGCCTATGGCCCAGTGGTTCTCAACCTTCCTAACGCTGAGGGAGACCCTGTTATACAGTTCCAAGGTGTGGTAACCCTCAGCCATAATGCTATATTCACTGCTACTTCATAACTGTAATTAGAAATTATAATGTAAAATATCTGTGTTTTGTCACAAGGTGTTTTCTTGCCAAAAGGGTTGTAGCCCACTGAGAACTACTGCTATAGTCAAAGATTTCAATCCAAACTGACAAGGAAGTTTGTTTCTTACGCTATTACAAAATTAGGAAAAAAATGCACTTTCTACCCCTTCCTAATGATACAATAATCATTTAATTAACATAGTAGCATTATTCCCTATTCTCTCATCGCTAGGGATTTTCTAAAAAAGAAAAAAAATCCAGACAAATCACCATTCATCTCCCCTTTCTTCCTCCTTTGCGCTGGGCACAGTCTACCTGGCTTTTGGAATCTGCATGCATGGCCTGTGCTTGTATAACTTAGACTAGTTTTTGTTTGTTTGTTTTTGGTTTTGTTTTTTTACTTTTTTTTCACAATTTATTTGTTATATATCCGATTGAAGCCCCCTCCCTCAACTCCTTCCCCTAGGTCCACTGAAAGGGGAGTTCTCCTCCTTTGCCATCTGCCTAGAGCTTATCAAGTCTCATCAGGACTGTCTGGATCCTCTTCCTCTACAGCCTGCTAAGGCCACATAGCCAGGGGCAAGTGATCAAAGAGCAGGCAACTGAGTTCATGACAGAGGCAGCCCCTGCTCCCCTTACTGGGACACCCACATGGAGACTGAGCTGCTAATCGGCTACATCTGAGCAGGGAGTCGAGGTCTTCTCCATGATTTAGACTAGTTTAATGATTGTTTGCAATTGAGGTCAGAGACCCTCCAAGCGGCACACACCAATCACTGTTAGGACTTGCTGGTCCGTGGAGGCAAGGTCAGACTTCAGTTGTCCTATAACCTTTGCTCCAAGGGAACCCTGCTCTTGTGCTGCGCATAACTGCTTGTAATCCCTTAGCAGGGCTCTGACTTCTAGGAAGTCAATCCTTAGATATTCCCAGAAGCCGTTAACCTTTAGAAAAGAGTCAAGGAGCAATGCCAAAGAAAAAGGCAATGAAAGTGGTCCCAAGGCCTTGTACTTATGAAGAATGCACTAGCATCTGCTTAAGGAGACTTGCTTGGTAGAGACCAGCTGCCTACCTTGTAGTTTGCTTTATTATCGCAAACTGTTCGTTTTGTGGCTCAAAATGGCTGGCAATTCCGACTCACAGTGAGTATAGCAAGGGTTGTAATAGCCCACAAGGCTGTGAGTTTGGCCTCTATCCTTTTATTTTTCCTCTTTCTCCAACACACTTGGTTGGGAATGGCTTTCGGGATGTGAGAGCTCATTGCCTGCCCCACAGCCTGCTGTGGAGAGACTCAGTGCCTAACTACCCGTTCCTTCGGCAATCCTTTAACAGCCTCCCTCATGCAGCCGGAGCCCTTGAGCACTTAGTCAACAGGCCTACCACAGACTTCATGAAGACAACTGTGATTCTCACCCCAGTTATGCTCTTCCAGCTTATACCCTGTCCAAGGCTGGCATCCTTGTTATCCAGCATGACTGTGTGTGGTGGCACGCTATGTCTGATTTTTTTTTTTTTATCCGACAGGCACACCTTAGCTGATTCACAAACCTCTGCACAAGCCCAGGCCAGGCTAGCCACCTCAGGGCACAGCGAGGCCAGCATCGATTCTGTTCCAGAAGCTAGGCTTCTAAAATATGACAATGTACACTCATGGTCAGAAGTTGAAACATTCCTACAGAGAGAGAGATGCTTAGGGCATAAAATTGATTCTCTCTTCTCCTCTACAACCTTGAGCCCTGCAGCCCTTCGTAAAAGGAAGTGTTAAGTATTCTTTCAGAGAACTTTTTTTTAAAAAACAATGTATATTGCTAAGTGGTTGCATGGTTTGGTCAAGAAAACACTGAGCTGTTTCTTCATTAAGGCTGTTATGTTTCAAAGAAACAAAAAACATAAACCAATGTCTCTGATGGGGTGCCTCTCCTAACTCACTTACAGATCTGCAGGGAAGACAAAGATTCCCCTTACACACCTTACTACTTGAGTAGGGGATTCTGCCTCTTTCCAGCCAACGCTCCGTACGTTAGTGTCCAGAAGATGCTGAAAGAATGACCCCAGAAGACCAGCAGGCTGGGACCACTGCATTCCCAACATGGCAGCTGCCCCTGGAAGAGCTAACGGTAGCTTTTAAAGCCAGAGAATGGAATTCCTACTATGGCTACATAACTGAAATCGGGACTGGCCGGTACCCACTAAGGCTACATGACTCTGAGACTACTTAAGGGCTTCTCAAACCAGTAGCTAAGCAACCCTATCTCCATAGGCCAAATGTTTTGCCTGTTTCTGTCTGGTTGCCCTTTTTTCTGTGTGTTTTTTTTTTTCCTGCAACTTTTAGGCCTGTTCTGTCTAGCAAGCAAATAAATATTTAACCAGGCCCTTTAAAAAATAAATAAAAATAAAGAAAAAAAAGAAAAAAAGGATTTGTGACTGCTGGTGACTGGAGGGAGATCAGATAGCCTCTCCTGGTGCTACTGAGAAATGTGCTGTAGTGATACTGGCCAAACCTTCCAGAAGAACAGAAAGCACTTCCAAGTTACAAACGACTCCTTTGGCTTGCAGGTTCTATAGGTGAAAAGTCATACATCTTCAACTGGTGTTCCTCAAATGAAACTGACATTGAACCCCCTTTGAGTTTATTAACCACTTCATTTATCAAAATCCTGTTCACATTTTTCCTTACTTTACACTTTTGTACATTTGCTTTACCTGTTTAGTCCTTTGGCATAAAAAAGTAGGTTATGATCCAACTTTATTTTTCCTCAAATGTAATTTAATTGTCCAAGTACTTATTGCATAATCTGTCTTTTTTTCCTGACTGATAGGAAATGCTACCTTCACTGTACTTTAAACTGTTATGTATGCATTTAGCCTTATTCTAAATCTCTCTCCTAGTTTACTGAACTCTTATTTCTTTTTAATGCAATCTTTTTAGGCATGGTTTCAAGATACAGGTGTTAGCTGTAGCTTCAGCACTTAGCTGTTGCAGCTGTTGAAAAGCAACAGTAGGTAGGGTATTCTCCGTGCTGCCAGCTGGCTTGCCTGTGATGGTGCAGCTGAGGCCAATTCCCCTGAAGAAGAGACAGCCAGAGAAGAGGCCACAGTTCTCTCAGACAGCCATGTCTACCTTAGTGTTGAGACACCGAAGCTCTGCCAAGTTTTCTAACCATTTTATCAATCGCCCATATGTTTTTTTGTTTTGTTTTGTTTTTTTCTACTTAAACTAGCTGCATTGGTTCTCTTACATATGGTCAACTTCAACCAATAGAAACTTTTATCCTTATCACCGCAAAGGAAGCATACAGGGAATTCTAATGTTTCCCTACTCAGTATGACACTGGCTCCAAGAATGTTTATGTCTGTGCTTACAAACATGTTTGCATAATTTTATTAAAATATTTAAATTGTTCCTTTAATTTCCTCCATAGTTATGAATATTTACCCTTCTTGGTGCTTATTTTATTTTTCTCCTTGTTTGTCTTAACTTCTTGCTGTGATAGCACGCTTACAAGGGACAGTGACTATATTTTTTAATGATACTAAATAATTTTAGTATTCTACTTTTACTCCCCCTTATGTGGTGTATGTTTGTGTAAAAAGGACAAAATTTATACTATATTTCTGTTAAAATATGCATTATAAGATTTGGTCTAGTATTATACAATCCAACATATTACTTATAGATTTGAAATTTTTTGACATTTGTTGTTTTATTTCTTTTGTGTGCTCATGTGCATGTCATCATGTGCAAGCCATAGCACATGGGTGGAGAGCAGATGAGCAATCTCCAGGAGTCATTGTTGGGTCTTCAGCCTTGATGGAAGGTACCCTCATGCCCTGAGCCATCTTACTAGCACTTAATTTCTTCACCTATATGTTTGACTTTATTGCAGTTATGTAATTTGTTAAATAATAAAATGCTAGAGAGGACAAGATTAAAAATAAAAACATGTACAAATCACTTCATATATGATGCAGATTTATTAATTTATTTGTAGATATATCTTCAATCATGTCCAAATCCTTCACATTTCTTTCATAGTTATCTCATATTTTTAACTTTGATTTAAATTAGAACAGCGTGATATCCTTTAGTTGGCTAAAGGATCAAAGTTTGTTTTAAAACATAATTATGTTTTAATTGACTTTAAAATACTTTAGTAAGATTGACAATTATTAAATGGGACCTTATGAAAGTGAAAAGCATCTATAAGACAAAGGACATTGTCACCAGGACAAAATGGCCACCTACAGAATGGGTAAATCTCTTCATCAACCCTCTATCTGACATAGGGCTAGTATCCAAAATATACAAAGAACTCAAGAAATTAAACACTAACAAACCAAGTAACCCAATAAAAAAAGATGTACAGATCTAAACAGAGAATTCTCAACAGAGGAATCCCAAATGTCTGAGGAGCACTTAAAGGAAGGTTTAAAACATCCTTAGCCATCAGGGACATGCAAATCAAAATGACTCTGATATTCTGTCTTACACCTGTCAGAAGGGCTAAGATCAAAACCACAAATCACAGCTCATGCTGGCAAGGATGTGGAGCAAGGAGAACACTCCTCCATTCCTGCTGGGAGCGCAAATTTGTACAGCCACTGTGGAAATCAATATGGAGGTTTCTCAGAAAATTGGGGATTGTTCTACCTTGAGACCCAGCAATACCACTCCTGGGCCTATACTCAAAGGATTCTCCAACCCACCACCAGAACACTTGCTCAACTATGTTTACAGCAGCTTTATTCATAGTAGCCAGAAACAGAAAACAACCTAGATGTCTCTCACAAAAACAATACATGATTTCCCCCTCCAAACCCTCCCATCTGACCCCCTTTCTCTCTTTCAAATTCACGGCCACTTTTTTCTTCTGTTATTGTTACATATGTGTTCTGTGTATGTCTATCTCTGTCTTTGTCTGTTTCTCTCTCTCTCTCTCCCTCTCTCTTTCTATCTCTGTGTTGTGTGTGTTCCTAAATATATAAATAACACCTTCTCAGTCTATATAATGTTAGTTGTATGTATGTTTTCAAGAGTGACTATCTGATACTGGATAACCAATTGGTATGCTCTTCCCTGGGGAAGTCTACTTCTCCCACTCTCAGATTTCCTTAGTTGCCTGTAGTTCTTTGTGTAGGGCTGAAACCTTGTGAACCTTCCCTTCTCTATGTTAGGGTATGTATTAGTGTCATTGTTGTTTAGCTCATGTTTATGCAGCCATGTTGGAGAGACTTTATGGGTGTAAGTGTTGGCACTTCTAGGAGAAAATGTCACAGAGAACTCCCTGATCCTCTGGCTCTTACAATTTTTCCATCCTCTCTTCCTCAATGATTCCTGGGCCCTTGGATACAGGACTTATGTTATAGATGTACCAGGTGGGAATGGAGTCTACAACTCTCTGGTTGCAGTAATGTTTCCATGTGTTAAAAAAAAAAAAAAAAAAAGAGTAGTTTCTTTGATGAGGGGTGAAGATTACCCTTATCTGTGGATTTAAGGACAGGTATTTAGAGTATAGTTAGGAATTATACAGCTTTAGTTAAATGGTTATTATAGGTTCTTCTCCAAGATTCATCACCTCACTAGCTCTGGGTAACTGGCTAGGTTTCCAGTACCAGGAATGATTTTCCTCTTGTTGAGTGGGCCTTAATCCCAATTAGAGAGCTGCTGGTTACCACCAAGGTATGCACGCGCCACTGCTTCATCCTTGGGGCTATTATGCCACGCTGGTGATTGATGTGGTTCAGAGGCATCATAGCTGGGTCAGACTGTCGGTTACTTCCCTCCTTTAGAAGCCTTCAGGGTGCCTTTTGGTACCAAGAAAGTTAGTTCTTGGGGAGGAGGTTTTTAGGTCGTGGTCATAAATCCTACCTGCGGTGCTGCTGCATGCTAAAGGTATATTTTGACTTGTGGTTTCAGCACTTTGCGCCCATGGTTATCTGATGGCTCTATTGCTATGGGCCTGGGGTAAGGCAGGAAAGTGTGACAGCAACAAAGAGAGCTGCTCATCTCACAGCAGCCAGGAAGCAGGAGAAAAGGGGGTCAGGGAAAAATAAATACTTTCAAAGATATGTCCTTCATTGGCCTACCAACGGATCAACATTAATCTCTCCAATGGATTAACATATTGATGAGGCTGGCATGCTCATGATCCAACCACACTATTTAATAGCACTTAAAGGTGGAAATCAACATTCAATACAATGATCCTTTGGGATCATTTTTTAAATTTATTTTTTTATTTATTACAATTTATTCATTTTGTATCCCAGCTGTAGGCCCCTCCCCTATTCCCTCCCAATCCAACCCTCCCTTCCTCTTCTCTTCCCATGCCCCTCCCTCAGTCCACTGTTAGTGTAGGTCCTCCTCCCCTTCCATCTGATCCTAGCCTATCAGGTCTCATCAGGACTGGCTGCATTGTCTTCCTCTGTGGCCTGGTAAGGCTGCTCAACCCCTGTCAGAGGGAGGTGATCAAAGGGCCAGTCACTGAGTTCATGTCAGAGACAGTTCCTGTTCCCATTACTAGGGCACCCACTTGAGACCAGGCTGCCATGGGCTACATCTGTGCAAGAGTTCTAGGTTATCTGCATGCATGGTCCTTGGTTGAAGTATCAGTCTCAGAAAAGACCCCTAGACCCAGATTTTTGGTTCTGTTGCTCTCCTTGTGGAGCTCCTGTCCCCTCCAGGTCTCATTTTATATCTAAATTTCTAAACCACAGTTTCTGTGTGTGTGTGTGTGTGTGAGCGAGAGAGAGAGACAGACAGAGACAGAGACAGAGACAGAAATTGGGAGACAGAGAGATACACAGAGAAATACGCACAGAGAAAATAATTTCCAACAACCCAAAATATCTCAAGAATGAAACATGCCACTACCAATTATGTTAATTATTATTTTCTAACGCAAAAAGGAACTAATTCTAATGTTAGTGTAATCACTATAAGATGCATTTGATGTGAAAATGTATGTGGGTCCATGGATTGCATTTTGTAGAGCCAGCTCCCAAAGATCTAGTCAAACTCAATTCAATCAGAAGGCAAACTGTTACTTATCTTCCCGTACAATGCTGTTTTGTCTCCTGGAAATCTGGAGTCAGAGTCTCCGTCTGTGACAGAGGACAGCCCTGAAAGGTGAAGGACAGCAGTAGAACCGTCCTTGCACGTCCACGGATCCCCACTTCCCCCACAGTCCCTCTGCTACTTTCCACTTTACTATGCTTGCAGGTGCTGCTGTGGTGTGAATGCTGCCCCATGATTCATGCTGGCACTTAGTCACCAGTGTGATCGCACTAACAAGCGGAGGCTTTGAGAAACAAGTAATCATAAGGCAAAGCCTTGGTCCTGGAAGATGCGGCCACAAAGTGCAGGGCTGATCAGTCCTCACCAGCGACCCTGCAAGAACCTCCCTGGAGTCCCTGCATTTAGGCTGCTAAGAAAGACCATTTCTGCCCTGATAAATCATACAGGTATCCTGTTATATTGGCATAGATGGACAAAGACAGAACAGAAAGGGGCATGAGGTACTGAAAGCATTGAGCTTTAAATAATATTTTAAAATATCCACTACACACACACACACACACACACACACACACACACACACACACACACATATGTATGTATATCCCATCATAATAGCCCTGCCTCCGGCTTCAGATATGTAATTATACAGTTGTGAGATCCACTCTAGCTGACAATGAGTCCAGTCATGTTTACTCAAATAATTGGGAACAAATGATTTTGAAACAGATGTAGAATGCAGCACCAGAGGAGAACCACAGGGAAGGGGGGAAAAAAAAACAACTACATTCAATCATTTGTAAGTGCTTATGCTATGACTGATGCTGTATTTTACATATATTGCTTATTTTAGAGAGAAGTGATGGTTTAAAAGAGGCTTTCAAAGGCAACTTTCAGGCATTTTTCCAAAGCTTAATGGACTGCTCTAAGACATAAAACCAGGAATCCAGAAATTATTTGTTTCTGGTTTCCCATAAAGCTTCATTAATCACTACAGATCACTAAAAATCAGTGAAATGCCAGAAAAGCTTGCTTTCAGTTGCCCTGCAAATCTAACACTGATGTTTCCATAGTAAAGGGTCACAGAACTGAATGGATTAGATGTGTGCTGGAAGACAGATTGGAAGTCCATGGCGGATAGAAAATACAGATGTCCATGTGTCCACGTGTCCACGTGTCTGCGTGTGAGTACACATAGGATGTCATGTTACTGGCATGAGAACGTTTCCTCCCTTATCATCGAGTCAGTCTTGATTTCTTTTCTATTTTAAAAGCTAATTTAAATACAGTCATGCTAGACTATTGTGCTCTTCTTACAGATACCAAGAAGGTTCACAGAAGCTACAGAATTAGTATAATGTCGCACAGTAACTGCAGGGGCCAAATATGACGTCGGACGTGGTCCTCCTAAAAGTACTCCCACACAATCTGTCCCCCAAAGCATTTAGCACTAAACGCCCAGATGAGTCTGATCTTCTCTCTTGGGGTTTCATTACTGTGAAGAGACATTATAGGCAGCTCTTATAAAGGAAAACATTTAACTGGGGCTGGCTTACAGTTTTAGAGGTTCAGTCCATTATCTTAATGGTGGGTAGCTTGGCAGCTTGCAGGCAGACATGGTGCTGGAGGAGCCGAGAGTTCTATCCCACCCCCTGCAGTGACACCCTTCCTCCATAATGCCACACCTCCAATAGTGCCATTCCCCTGTGGGCCAAGCGTTCAGCCACGAGTCCATGGGGGGGCAAACCTATCCAAACCACCACATCTTCCAAGAGCACCCGCAGAACTAAAGTCAAACGCATGGACTGCCCTGTTCTAAATTTACTGTACAGACTACTACCCTGTCATTCTACACGTTTACTGCCCTTGCAATAAATCCCAGTCTCATCCTTATTTCTCTCCTCCTCCCTCTCCCTCTTCCCACTCTTCCCCCTCCTCCTCTTCCCTCTTTTTCCCCTCCTTCATGTTCCTCCTCCTCACTCATTTTTCCTCCACAACAAAACCTGTAAATAGCCCCACACTGAAGTTAAGCTCATAATTTTCTGTCTTAGCCTCCAAACTGCTTTGTTTTATTGCTTAGACTGAAAATATTTCTTTTCAAATACTGCAAGGCATTAGTTTATAGAAAAGTACTTATCGTATATAAACTATTTGACACATATTACTATTTGAATGTTATGATCCTTAGACAATGTATGTGAGTCCAATGTCATTTACTAATTCTCCCCAAAGCAGCTGTGTAGGCTCGCACGCATACATATATTTTTAACTCAAAAGAAAAAAAAATCCTTCAACGCAAACAAATCTTTATTCACCTTTGCCAAAGTTTTAAAAAGTTACATAAAGTTATAAAGTTATTCAAAGTTATATAATAAAGGTTTTAGTACACACTATTGGAACTATGAAACACTGTCAATAGCATTCTGATTCTTTTTTAACTTTAATGATGCAGATTTAAAATTCAGAATCTTTCTTTACTCCAGGATTTGCTGCTAATTAGCTGGGCGACCCTGAATGTACCACTTAACCTTCCAAACAGGTACTTTCTCCTCTGTGAAACACAGAAAATCCTGCCTTACTTGGTTGATGTAAAAGTTTTAAAAAGAGGATAATTTAGGAAAATATGTAAATATACAGCATTATTTCACAGTGATTTTGCTCAGAACTTTAGTTCATTTAAAATTGATTAACTTAAATTTATTCTAAACATCCAGAGCTTCTGTGATGAGCATGTGAGGGCTATCTCCAAAATGGCTCTGCATTTCTGAGCCCACTGGGCCAAAGTTATCCTCCTTCCGGTCTTTCAGGCTCCCTACCCTCTGACTATCCTCAGTTTCAGCCACTACTGAGTCCCCATGCTCTTTCCAAGTTCATCACTATGCCACCCCAACTGTCACTCAAAGTACTCCTATATCCACTTCCTTCCCTGTTTAGGGCATTTTCTTCCTGCCTTAAAAACGCAAATTTCTGATCTTAGTCTATCAGTTCTCATCAAAAGTGGCTGCATTGTCCTCTACTGTGGCCTGGTAAGGCTGCTCCCCCCTCAGGGGGAAGTGATCAACGAGCATGCCAATCAGATTATACCTCCCCTATCAGTGGACTTGGGGAGTGGCATGCATGCAGAAAGGGGAGGGAGGGTGGGATCGGCAGGGGAGGAGGGAGGGGCTTATGGGGGGATACAAAATGAATAAAGTGTAATTAATAATAAAAAAAAGATTAATTCAAAAAAAAACGCAAATTTATCATAGCAGCCCCTGAAGCCCCTGAGCACTTACATGGGTCACGTCTTATTTTTTAATGTCGACTATGATGGGTTTTAGTCTCACTGAGTTATACTCCCCTTGTGGTGAAAGGTCTCTCTACAGGTCTTTGGAAGATTGCGCAGGGTTGGCCATGTGACTGACATTGTTTTCCTACCTCAGATAACACATTGTGCATTCTTTATAGAGTGTCAAAACCTGGATCAAGATGCTTGTTAGACACTGAAGAAATGTTTGTCATCAAAAGATCAGTGGGGGAAAAAAAGACACGACTGCAGCCAGCACCCACACATTTACTCCTTTAATAAGTGAAAAAACGGCTTTTTTCGAGTGGTTGTGTGGCTTACCCAAGCACGGGGATGATAGACTTGAAACTCAAGCTCGTGGTGCCTCGATGATCACCCTCTTCACTTGGTGAGTGAGTTAAAGCTGATCGTTCACCGGGATAGGCTAGGACATTTCAATGATCCCATAGCTCCCCATGCCTTTCTACAGTGGAGCTCAGCACAGAATGCAAGAGGATTCATTGATTTGTGTCTGTTTATACCAGATTCCTGATCCCAGAGGTCGGGGCCATTTTATCTACCACTTTATGCCCTGTACTACTGTTGGCATTTCAGTTTCCTCATAACTGAATCTAGTCCATTCATTTTAAAGCAGGGCTCCTTCTCCTGAGGAGAAGCCAGTGAGGGCCTTTGTCTCATCTGACGTCAAAACCATACAGCCTCAGATCAGTCAAAAATGTGCAAATTACTTGGGCAGTTTTGACAATACAAGTGTTTATCATTTATGAAACAATAACAAATCTTATTCCAGTAATCTTTTTCTTCTTAATAAATAGTGATAAAATATTCAAAGTGATGAGAAACTGAAGATGCACAAACGTGTTTGAAAATAGCCCTTAAATGAATTTATTTTGAATTTAAAATATGCTAAAGTCACAGATATTCCCAAAATGGTAGTATTCATTGAACCTTTTTATATACACATGTAAAAATATAGAATTACATAACATAGTGTGTGTGTGTGTGTGTGTGTGTGTTGTTTAGTTTTATTCTTATGAGCCCTATCTGAAACATGATACTATATTCAAAATTAACAGGACCAGTCTCACCATTGTTTGAGAAGTTAGATGTTAACTAGACCTGGGTTATGCATTTTTATAGAACTTATGAGAGACATCTAGAGCAAGCCTACCAGCAATAGCGCTGTTATAAAAGAATAAAAGATATCCTTTAACTGGACACTTGCCACCCAATCTAACAACCCGAGTTCACTCTCCACGTCCCTCAGGATACAAACGAGACGATCTATTCCCTCAAGTTGTCCTCTGATTTCCACAAGCATGCTGTGGTACCTGCAAGTGTGTGTGTGTGTGTGTGTGTGTGTGTGTGTGTGTGTGTGTATGCACGCATACACACTCATAAATAAAAATATAATAAATGTTTTCATTCATATTTTATGACATATATATTTTAGTACATTGTTTTGTTTAACTTATAGCTCCTATCTACCATGGGGCCTTAAGATGTGTTCATGCTTAATCCTCCCGAGCATACATTCCAGGTGCAGTTTGAATCTTCAGAATGCTTTCGCTTTTTCCTTTGTGATTTTTGTATTGTATTTAGGGCAGTGCTAAAGAGCCATGGTGTCAAAATTATTTCCAGATAGGATCCTGAGACATGCCAAATTTCCTGGAATCTGCATCACAGTAGAACTATCCTTGTGTTTTTTTTTTTTTTTGTGTGTGTGTGTTTGTGTATGTGTATGTGTGTGTGTGTGTGTGTGTGTGTGTGTGTGTTCTCTGTCTGTCCCTCTGTTGGCTCTGTGGTATCTCTGGAAAGTAAGTGCTCTGAGAACAATAATTTGTGCTCAGCTACCGAGATATATCCATACTCCAGCCACCAGCGGGCCTCTAAGCTCATGCCTGTCCCAAGAGTCATTGAGGGGCTATCTAGAGGGAACATGAAACCCTTCCCTATGTTATCAATCTTTCGTAACTGCTGCTGACTTATCTTATCACATTAGTTTGTGAATGGTCTATCACCTTTCTGGTAAGAATACCTTCTGCTATAAGAAAGCCCCCAGAAGTTTCTAGAGTTGAAATGTAAACAACACACACACACACACATACACACACACACACACACACACACACACACGTAAATTTTAGCATTTGCTTTGTCTAAGTGTAATGTAGTGCCATAGCTGGTGTGTAAGAGTGCCTGTCTTTCTCCTGGAGTCATATACCTGCCAGCAGAATGCAGTGTCTCCCTCCCATAAGCTTCAAAAATCTAAACAAAGTTAAGGATGTTTGCAGTGTTGGAATTCTTGATAGATTTTATCATCTGTGGCAAACGAAGTTAACTCAGCTCATTTTGGGCCAGTGCAGATCTGTGATGCTCTTATCACAGCGCACTGGCTGGGTCACTAGAAAACTGCACGAAATACGGTGCCTCATCCTTCAAGGAGTTCACAGTCCAGTGTGCTGTGCACTGCTTTGGACCCTCCAAAGGAACTCAGCTGTGACTAATACAATTATTACCAATCCTCATGGTGTTCTGTAGTGAACGAATAAGAGGGTTATTAATCACCTTGAGAAATGGCTAAGGGTTTGATCAACTGGAGATGCTGGTAGAACTACATTTGGATGACAGGTCCTCTGTTTAGAAGTCACTTAACTGTCTCATTGCTCCACGGAGAAAAACACATGTATAATCTGTCACAGACATCCAGGCCTGGGCTGGCTGTTTAGCTTGCTCTATGTAATGTGGCAGGCTGCATTTTCCTTAATGGGCATTCCATGGTGTCTTACTAGCCACCTCTGGAAGTGTGGAGAAATTAAATTAAGTATGCCAGGGGCTTCTGACGTCAGCAATTGTAGAGTTCTTGCTGACTGGGAATGGCAGCCTTGGAGTACATGGTTATCTAAATGGCTGGACTCCCTGAGCAATATCATTGAGTAATTTGCTACAAGAAAAACTACAAGTCTTACTTCAAATCACTGTGCAACAATAAGAAGAAAAAAATGTCTTCTTCTACACAGCAGAACGGAAAATTACCCATTAATGGCCAGAATGAAATATAAATATAACAGATGCTAAAGCACATAATGTGCTCATTATCCCAATACATAGTGATTAACTGTGCATATTTCTTTTATCATGCAAAAACATGTAGGTGCTTTTTTGAGCATTGTAAGCATCTTAAGCAAGGGAAAATGAACGTGCCTTTCAGTTAACATACTGTTTAACACCAATCAAATTTTAGTGAAAGCATGGACATTTTCTACTTAATCATATTGGTGGAAATTATGCATCTGGATTCAGAGCACAATCGAGTTACTCCTTTACATAATTCAAACAGCTTTAGTTCTTTCTTTTTATTTATCTCCCTAAACACTGTGGTACTGAAGATAGTTTTCTGTCTCAATGTATTATAAATTCACTCAAATTTTAACAATGTGGAGTGTATGGCTGCCATCTCCCTTCCAATTTTCAAGTGTTCATTAAATTTGCCTATTAAATTTGCAGTAATTTTTCCTCTTGAGATGTTGAGTACCTTAGAAGGGAATATGTACATGGCCTTGTTGCCCCAGGAGACTACAGGTGACAAATATTAAATACATGGAAACATATGTTATAGTACATACAAATGCATCCCTGGGGTTCCTAGTGATTTATGTTGAATAGGTCATGGTGGTGGCATGTGGGAGAGGATCATGGGAGAGAGAATCTGGCTGTCATAGACCCTGCCCTGACTGGAAAACCTGACAAATAACTCAATCTGGGGGTAAAGTCAGTAGGACTGTGAGAAAGAGAGATTCAATCGTCTCAAAGGCACATAGACCACACGCTCATGAAAGGCCATATATCCAAGAGTCCATGAGCAGTACTAACTGTACTTGATGAGAAAAACCAACCAACCAACCAACCAAACAAACAAACAAACAAACAACAGACACAAAGTTGGGTGAGTTAGGAAGGAGTAGGAGAGGGGACAGTGAATATGACCACAATATACTTTAACAAATTCTCAAAGAATTGCCTCCCTTTTTTCTGAAGGGAAACAGAGGAATGGATCTGGGAGAGAGGAGAGGTGTGTGTGTGTGTGTGTGTGTGTGTGTGTGTGTGTGTGTGTGTGTGTTTGGGGGGTAGGTATTGGGAGGAGTAGAGGGAGGGAGAAATATGATTGGGATGTAATATGTGAGAGAAAAGAGATGTAAAAGTAGAGAAAAATGTTTCAGAAGATGATGGGAGACAGCAAGAAAGGTCAATTGGTGAATGTAATATATATGAAAATGTCAAAAGGCAACTCATGGGTTTTTACAACTAATTTGCACTAGCAAACTAAATATATGTTTGTGAAAACCCGCAAATCTTAGCATTTTGGATTCCAAAGGTTCAAAATGGATCTTACTGGACTGGGTTCAGTGTGTTCTTTAGACACTATCATTGGGTTCAGCCCCTTCTACCCCCAAGGCCATGTCCTCTCACATAGCCTCTGTCTGGGTCTTCTCTGCCTTCTGCTTATTCTCTTAATGACTGTGATAAGATTGAGTCCTCTGGATAATCCAAAGCACCCCCCAGGCCCTAAATTGAGCTGAATCCAACTCTAATTCCATGGCAACTTAATTTCTTCTGCATTGCTTCTTAACATATGCGGAAGTATCTGCAGTAAGGATGTGGATCTCTGGGGAAATGGTGGTAAGATGCAGGATTTAGAGTACCTACCACACCAGGTATATCCAATCACTGTGGGCTGGGGTTGAAACGGGCCTATGCCAGCCTAAATTATCTTTATAGAAGTTATGTGTCTCAAAGAAGCGTTAGCCATATTTACAAGTCTTTCTTCCCTCAGATTCACTGATGTCAATTCATGCTTTGGGAAGGGCTTGAGTTAGTTCTAATGCATTTATACACTGGAATTTTTTTCTTAAAACAAAACTTTTAAACTGGACTTATTCTTGCTTACAGATAAGGATGTAGACGCCCTTTAGACTTTGAACAGAAACGGAGGGATACCAAATCACTACAGTTTGAAGATTAACAATTTTTCAAATATATTCTATTCTTCATTTCAATATTTGTCTCACTTAGCTTCATTAATTTTCAGAGCAACACCTGCCCACTTTCCATGACAAATTAACTCACATTAACAATCACATTAGTTTGTGTTGTGAATTTTATTATGGACTCAAAGTTTTAAGATTAGTGGTAAAGCATCTTTAAATATATGTACAGCACCTTCTGTAATACAAATTAAAAATTGTGGTTTATATGATGAGAAAAGAACATTTTATAGGTCCTAATAATGAAAATAAGAGACCATGAAACAGAGAATCTCATAAAATTCCCCCCTTTAACTGGAAGAGTCTCTGTCTCTAATGTCTTGGGTAGAGGAGAGGAGGAAATGAGATATAACAAGGTCATAATTGGGTGGAATAAAATGGTTCAGTGATTCATGTCAGAGGAGCTATTGTGGAGAACTGGCATTCAGTAGCCTGGTACCTACAGCTGCTGTCTGGTCTGTCCTAATGATATGCTTTCTGTGTGACCTCTACAATAGGCTACACAGTGCTCCATGTATTTTTTTGAGACTGGCCCAGTGAGGCAAATATTTAAATGAGGAATGAAATAAATTCGAAAAATTGTTCATTTTCAAAATCTGTAGTGCTTTGGTACCCCTTACTGTTTCTGCTCAAAGCTTAAACAGGCTCCACATCCCCTCATCTGGAAGCAAAAATAAGTCCAGCTTAAACTCACTTTGTGTGGCATGAAATTCTTGCTACCAAAATTGTAAATAATAGTAGCCATTCGTAAGTAAGGTTTTGATATGCTTAAGTATCGTTCATCTAGGCATCCAGGATGGTATTAGCTGATAGCGTCTTCCTTCACCTTCACCTGGCTTCAGTGTGTCCCCTGCACTCTCTGCCCTTCATGGACTCTGACTGTCGCTTTCGCTAAGAAGGGTTATCACTACAGTGTCCTGGTATTAGACCCATACTTAAATATGCTAGAACCTGAGCCCATGGCTGGGCCACATTCCCCTGAGATCTTCCTCATGACCAGCTCCAGATTTGGAAACTACATATGAGATCTAGGTCCTTCTCAGGATCCACTGGCTATGATCTTATCTGAGTTACAGAGCACCACCTCCCCCGACCCAAGCTGCTACAGTTGTAAAAATCAGGATGTGATGAAATGTTTCTAAATGTTCCTTCTACTCTAAACTTCTGTCTTAAAATAGATCTCTCTGAAAATTTAAGACATGGGTTTAAAATGAATATCCTCAATTTCCGAGGATTATTGGACTGCTTCCATGATCTCCCATGGTTTACAAAATGTATCTTGTGATCTGTTCTCTGACTTTATCAGTATAATTTTAAAATTAGTATAGAAACCCACAGAAAGATCCCATAAACCTGGCACTGTCCAATAAAAGTACTGACAAAGATTGGACCATCCAATCTGGGATATGAGATGAGCCTTGGTTGTTAGGATTCACCTCTAGCCTCACATATACAAATCTGATCCAAAGTGAAGCCAAAGTATGAGCAGAAACCTGCCCTGAAGATGCATTATGGATTCTGTGAGTCGACAGAGTAAAATAATGTCGTAATGGCACATGATCAGTGCAGGCTCCCAAACACGCCACAGACAGACACTAACCACAGGAAATAACACATCTTTCAGGGAAACACAAATCTGATGGTATCTGTAGCTAGTCGCTGCCATGTAGCTATGACAAAACCACTGCTCATGTGACATGGCATAGAA
The DNA here is from genome assembly GCF_907164565.1 of Psammomys obesus. Lineage (NCBI taxonomy): Eukaryota > Metazoa > Chordata > Mammalia > Rodentia > Muridae > Psammomys > Psammomys obesus. The sequence continues at coordinate 5,885,198 of NW_026596085.1, forward strand.
TCCATGTTTCCATGTACTAAGTCATGACCTAGTTCTCTTTAAGAAAATACCTCAGGGATTGATGCATTTTGTTTTAAGTTGAGGTAAAACTTGAATGTCTTTATTTTCCATTTTCTTAATCAGGTCTAATATTCCTCCAAGTTACATGCCTCCCCCATTTTCCATACGTGTTGGAATGATCTTCCCTGCTAACAATCCCCCATGGAATTTGCTGCCCATTTAAAGCTTCCCAATACTAAAGAGCAAACAGACTACTAATTTCATCTTCAACTGAAGGCACTTATTACCACAGCACTCACGATACAAAGCTACCCCTCCCCCACCACGTCTTAGTTTGCCATCTACTGCACTCAAGCACTGTGCAGAACCGACACAGGAAGAAAAAGGTTTACTTCGCACATACATCCCAGGTCAGAGTCCATCACTGAAGGAAGCCACACAGGAACTCAAGGCCTTGCTTACTGGCTTCCTCAGTCCCCTTCTTCCACTCTCACTGATCTTTCTCTTGTCCCCGCTGTTTTGTCACAGCAGTTTTGTGGCAAGAGCAAAATGGTGGCAATAAAGAAGATTACAGTTTAACCCCATAGCTGTGAGCCATGAGTAGAGGAGGTATTGACTATGAATCGAGGTGGTTTAAGATGTGTAAGCCCTTTACTTCAGGCCATCCTGGGGACCAGAAAAATCACCATCACACTGTTTTCAGACGGGAGTGCAGGTACTGTGCAGGGATCTTGCTGATATAATGCATGTATGAAAAAAGTTAAAAACACCTGGAAGAATTTACATACAACATTCCTAAACATTCCTAAAAGAGCGCATCACGTCAGGTCGATAAACATACCGTCCTTTGCAAATTTCCTGTAAGCAAAACCATTTGGAGATATTTATTCCAAAAATGTATTTCAATTTCTCAAAGCATCATGACTGCTCAGTTAAAATAGATTCATGCTTGCTGCTCTGGCCTATGCCATGAAATGTGCGAGTCCACTCTGCACACAGTGAGCTAAGAAGGAGTGTTCTGCTAAAGTTGGATCCGCATGAATTTTAAAATAAAGTCTAACAAAAGTCACAGTGCATATTTTTAACTGTCAACCTGCTTCTCAGAGAACACATATTTCAAATCAGTTACATAAGGAAATATTTGTAGAATGTAATTTTCATAATTGGTTTTCAGGGCATTAAGAATTACATCTGAGGTAATGTCACTTATCTTCAAGTGCTTTCTGACCAAAGGGTCTTTTAAAATGCTTAGCTGTGTAAATTAGTCGTATTTTATTTAGATATGTAATCACTGTAAGATGATACTTCAGTGCAAATGACCTAATGTAATATAATGGTTGGTTCATTCTTGAACTGTTTACAGTTTACCTCTTGAGATATCACATATAGCTTGGCTTTTGTGAAATAATGATATTTTCACTCTGTTATTGATTCTTCCATTCAGCAAAATAGTTATGACAAAAAACAATGAATTAAAGATGAAAAGTGTAATAATAAAACAACTGGTTAAGTTTCCTTTTCTCAAAGAGCCTGAATGTTTTAGGAAGTACCTCTTACAAAGCTAATAGACAGTCATATAAATAAACTACAAAGGCGAGCATTAAACAGATGTGCTAATCATATGAGGATTTACCAATTCTCATTCTTTGAACTTTCTTCTTTTTAAGAGCCCTCTCTCTGCATGGCTTATCATTACCTTGGTGCACATAAACATAAGCTATGCATTTATGTATATATACTATTATATACACATATAACATGACATATATATATATATATATATATATATAATCTCTGTGGCAAATAGGTTTCTACCATCAACTTTTAGTTCTGTCATTTCATCGTCTCTGTTGAAATATCATTTTATTTTATTGGCAGCATACATACTTGCAGGGTTGATTATGACATTATGATATGTGTATAAATTGTGTGAGGATTTAAATCAAGTTCATTAATGCATTCATCACGTCACACATGTGTCACTTCTTTACGGTGAGAACCATCAAAATCTACTCCTGTCAGCAACCTTCTAACATATAATACATTCCTAACTATGGCTACTGTGCTGTGCAATACGCCCCCAAGCTTGCTGCCCCTAACCGAAGTGCCCTGTTCTTTCACCTGCATCTCCCTTTCCCTCTCTACCCCGCAGCACTGTACTTCCACAAGCCTAACCCCAAACTCTGACATTTTTCCTTGCACCATGTATTTCATCCCATCTTTTGCCTTTAGTCAAATGTTCCACCATTATTCTAACCTATTGCTTGAAATCTTAAAGCAGATTATGAAGTTTAGCAAACACTCTAAGGTGTCGATGGTATTATGGGGATCTTGCCCAATGAGGACTACATGGACATACAGCAGGTGTGACCCTCACTGTGAGGAAGTCATCAAACCACCGCAGCCACTAATGTTCTCAAAGCCATCCTGAGTGACTCTCCTTCCAGGCTCTCCTAAAAGGGCTACTGTTATTTAGATTTCTGATTCGTAGATGTTTTCTGTGTATTTCTACTGCTGCTATGTTAGTGAGACCTTTAACATGTCATATAGAAAGAAGACTTGTCACCATGTAAATCTGCCTGCCCTGCTTTTCCTAAAGAGTCTGTGGTACTGGCCATGAAACCCAGGGGCCTACAAATGCTTGACTAGAGCCCTGCCAGTGAGCTACCAGACCTGACTCTGGACTGCCCTCTCTAGTATTGTTCATTCTAAAGCATTCTCAACGTTTAGGGAAAGCTCTCTTTAAATGATCATTAGCTTCAAGCACGTATTGCTTAGAACTCAAATTGGCTCATCCTGTCCTCAGGACTATGTCTAAATGCTTCACAGATTTTGTCAGTCCTGTCGGTGACACGCCTTCCGTGCACTGCAGACTTGCACCATTTCGGGATGCATGAGCATTCCCTCACTGCACAGTTAATCCTTCTGAGCACCAAGACGGAAAGAGAATTCCACACAATATTGAGCCATAACCAACCAAGATCATCCCGGCTTCAGTAAGTACCCCGTTTCAAAATCCCACAGCTACAGAAAGGGCAGAGCTAGGATCGCAATCATGGAAGCCAGACTTCAGTGACCATACTCTTAGTCATCTTGCTCTGCTATCCAGACAGCTGGCTACTAAGCAACGTTAGCTTGGGGTTCCACTAGTGTCCAATCTGTATACACATAACATATACATATAACATGCTCCTGTACCTACTGATACACTCACAGGTACTTGCCCAAGGCTTCCTCTGCTTTCTGTGTTCCTGGTAAGCAGTTGTTACTACATCTTTTCAGTTAAGCAACGTAATAGTCTATAATATTCTCTATTACCAATTCTCTGGAGTCCAGTTATGTAAAGCATCTATGAGTGATGAAGAATGCATGGAAACTGAAGAATGGACACACTCCATCAAGCCTCATGATCCCATCACTGCCCAGTTCTGCTCCTGTCCTGTCACTACTCTCCATAGAGACTGGAGAATTCTACTTATTACTCCTGCTTTTTGGCTCTTTACACACCTTATTCTTCATCTTTTTCTTCTTCTTCTTCCTCCTCCTCCTCTTCTTCCTGCCTCCTTTCTTCTCCTACCCCCCCCCTTCCTTTTTTTTGTCTAGTTAAAAAAGGCACAAAATATCCCTTATTTTATAAAGATGAGTTTTCTCTCCTCTCAGCCTTCAGGTAGGATGCAGAAATGCCTGAAAGAGGGTCAGCGAAGGATTTGGAAAGTGAAGAGTACTGATGAGAACTTTCTATGCAAATAATCCCAAATAATGGCAATCTCCCCTCAAATTAAGCACTCCTCCACTTGTACGCCTATTAAACCATACACCCCACCACATACCATAGTCTCTGCAGACTACATCCGTGGGACCTTAAACCCCATTTCCTGTGTCTTCTCTCCCCAGATACACACTAGGGATTCTTATGTTTCCTGTCCAACCTGAACAGAGCAGATCTTACCTGGATGGCTTATTGCTGCCCTGGAGAACTTGGTCTGGTGGCTGGTTCCCGGTTGAGTCTCACCTACTCTTGTCCTCATTTACCTTTCTCTTGTGATTTCGTTTGACACTTTCTACATGTTTATTTCCCAATCTGCCCTAACTCTTTTATGTCTTAGATTCACCTTTTATCAACTGATCAGAAAGAGTGAGTGGTGTGGTGCGCGCTGCAAACTGAATAGTTAGACAATGACTTAGGGGAAAGGATAAAAATCGAATGACATCACTAGGAACACTGGATAGAATGTGGGATAAAATTTTAAGAGAGATATTTTCTCTAAAATTTACTTGTGTTCTATTACACATTGATCTTATCAGTCATACATCATTTCCTGGAATCTGTTTTTGTCTTATTTCCAATTACTTAACTAAAACCAAAGAAAAAATGTGAAACAACAATAAATAGAGAAAAATCCCATTTCAGGAATATACACAAAATAATTATATTCCTCTAAAAGATGTATACATGTTCTACTAATTTTCTTAAAAATCAGTTGCATGCTTTTTGATCACTTCCCCCCTGGTGGGACTGCCTTGCCAGAACACTGTGAAAAAGGAAGTGCTCAGTCCTGCTTCGACTGGATGAGCTGGATGGGACAGGTGGGAGAAGGGAAGGGGAACAAGGAAGGAGAGGAGGGACTTGGGGGAGAGGAAAGAGGGTGCTATGATTGGGATGTAAAGTGAATAACTAACTAAATAAATTTAATAAATAAAATAAAATCTTAATATAAATAGTATCAAATTCCTAGAGCTGAGGTGAGCTTGGGGTAGAACCCATACTTATCATATACTAGCCCTGGCTTCCACTCAAGGCACCAGGAAGAAAAATCTAATGCTGTATTTAATTTTTTATTCAAATGTGGCACTACTTTTCTGTAGTACAAATGGCAGTCTCCTGTCATTAGAAAAGCTGAATGTAAATTGCTTTTCAATCATTTAAATGCTCTAAAAGGCTAGAGCTCTTAATGAAAGCACCCTTTCCATTTCCCCTGATTTTACCACTGTTCCACTTTTTTTTCATCTGAAATGTGACCACAGCATGAATTGGCTCACTGTTTGGTTGGCCATGAACTTGTTAAGATATTTGCATGCTTTTTTTTTCAAATGTCTTAAGTGCGTATGCATTCTGAGATCATTTCCTGATCTTCCATTCCCACTTGTGCTGGGTCCAAAACTTGGGATGCCCACAGAGGACCACAGTTAGCCCAAGACTCAGACCCGAATTTCTACTTGTCTCTCCTCACCAAGCAAGTATTATGGGCTACCTCTGTGCTCTGAAGCCAGTACAGCAGGGAGTGCAAGGACCGTAAGAGTAAGGAAAAGGGGGCATGCTGGCCTGCAGTCTTGCAAGAGGTACTTTGGAAGGGCCATGAGGGTGTGCTAATATGCTTTCCAGAAGTGGGACTGCGATCCTCTTCAGGGTCCAGTAGAGCAGGGAAGACACAGTCTGGCCAGGAGAAAGAGGCCATTGTGGGAATGAGCACACGGGGATAAAGATCTACGAACTTTGGTGTGGGGTGTGATGGGACACAGGAAACACAGCCAGCACCACACAGTGGAGGGGGCCGAGAGGTGGATTAGGAACTTCATTTGGGGATCAGGAAGAGCTGCTGACAATGTGGCTGAGAAGAGGTCTATAAAACACAACATGTGCTTCCTGGTTGGGAGATTATGAAATCCAGGGCAGAAGGCAAGAAGAAGGAGGAGGAGGAGGGGGGGAGGAGGAGGAGGAGGAGGAGAAGAAGAAGAAGAAGGAGAAGAAGAACCCATTGGTATGCTTTTTTTAATGATATAGAGGGGAGTCCATACAGGGGTAATAGCAGAGAAATGAGAAGGAAGGGTTGGGACGCCAGAGATGGAGGATTCATCTGTCAACCTCGTTGACTGACGTGACTGGGACATGGAGTTTGAGCACAGAGCAAAGGATCGGAGAGTTCTACTTCTAGAGATTTGCTGCAAAGCCTCTTCCTTTTCCTAAAGACCTCTAGTTTGGGTTTTCAGGACCCAATTTCCTCTCTTCTTTCAGACCTCATCTCTATCCCTGGTTCTCCAGTATCCCACACTGACAAGTCACTCAAGGATTGGTGCTAAGAAGTCCCTAGAGAATCAACACAGAATGAGAACTAAACAGTGGTCACCCTCAGAGGTGACAACAATGACCCTTTCTTTCCTTATAAACTGAAAAATTAGGGGAAAAAAATAAAAGCTGCTTTGCCATAGGAGGAAAACTTAACACAAAGCAAAAGGGAACAGAGATGAGAGGTGAAGAATAAAGACTAGATCTGAGTTTTCAGTTAACTCCAGTCTCTACTTTCTAGAGACAGCTACATCCTTCCATTTGCAATGTTCAGGGTGTCCCTGTACTTCAGAAATACCTTCACCCTTTGATAAAACTGCACTGGCAGGCTTTGTATTATTTGTGGCCAACATAGCTGAAATTGAATTATTCCTCAGCACAGACTCTTCTTCTTGTCAGCTGGTCTCTGGCTACTCTGAGCATGTCAGCATTTTACAAACTCTACATTTTTATGGGTCAAAAAAAGTCTAGAATGGCTTTTCTGTTCTAATACTGCTGTGTCTGTGCATATAAATCCTGTCTTTGCTTTCTTCTGTTTGTCTTTATTGGGTACATTTTAAATGAATCTATAATTTGTATACATTCTAATATCATGTGTTTTTTTCCCCACTGGGAGTCCTTGGCTTTAGTGAATGTATTTGGAAGAATACTTAAAATTTTCAGAAGCAGGGAGAGAGAAAAGGGTTGCAGTGTCAGTTGATGAAGGAGTAATCTTCAGCACAGAAATCCGAACAAATCAAAAGAGATAATAGTCTATTTGGCTGCTAATACCTTTGACTCTAAAATGGGGTCAGAGAAGTGCCAGTGGGCCATTTAGCGAGAGTGCGAATTTATCATCAGAAGGAATATTAGGAAACAGAATAAGATAAAATGGACTTGATACAAGTAATGCGTGATATATTATTGCATAATTGCTACAAGCTCAAATTGGAACTCTGTAGAGGAGGTCCCACAGCTAATGGGATACAGAACTGGAGCCCACCAATGGTCTCTGACCTCATGCCCTCCTCTATGAAAAAGTATCTTGCAGAAAATGAAAAAGAAATATATCAGTTTCCAGAAGAGATAAAAGTTTTCAAGCTTATGTCTTCAGATAGTTTTAAACTGTAATGTATTTTAAAATACAACCCATTAGAAGCAGTGATACATTGTAAGTACCACATTGAAACCAATGCCCAGGATATGTAACAAAACAAAACACTATTGTTCTGCTTTTCAACAATACAATAGCTCTCCTAAAGGCCCCTCTTTGCCTCTAGAAACAAAAAACCAATCTGCTATCCTGCAAAATCTCACATAAATTCAGAACACAATGGAGTCTCCTCTCCCTTTGGCAGCACCAGCCATTGTTCTCATGACTTATGGTGCCTTGGGGGTGGGGAGGTACAAAATTGCCTTATGAAAGCAATAAGAAAATGTCTAGCAAATGGATAGACATTTAATGAGCAAGATAAAGCACCAAGAAACAGCAAATGTCTCTTTCTGTCTCTTTGAAAAGAACACTCCTACACTCCAGACACTCGCCCCAGCAGCCATCACTAGTAACACTCAATACCAGTGATGATCTCTTACAAAAATATCTATTGCTAAGCAGGACGGAAACACTGTTTACATGAAACGGCAGTGTCTCTGGTGAACACTGGAAATGATCATTTTCATAACCAGAAAAGCACCTTCACTTTACTCCATTTCAACTGCTACAACCCTTGCTCGCGTTGCTTTGACTATTGCTTTTCTGCTTTGCTGGCTTTCTATCGTTTTCACCTTTGAGCAAGAGTGTCACCAAAAGACAAATTTCCACCTTGTTTTGCTTTCTGCACAATCCCTGCCTAATAACAATAATAATAATGCTGCATTATTTCCAGGCCCTGCCTAACAATGTTCATGAAATGAATTCTCTCACATACACCAATAAGGAACAAAACAAAACAAACAGTTGTCTTTTCTGTCCAGTGAAATTGCTGATGAAATGATTAGAGAAAGCCCCATTAATCACAACTAAGTTCTTCTCAGATGTGTGGAGCCCATTCGTATACCAAGAACAAAGCATAGAGCAGCTTCGGAGAGAGGAGGGAAACACAGACACTTACCTGCATCACAATGAGGAGGTCAAAGACCAAGATGAAAGAAGCAAGGAAAGCTCTGGAAACCTCATCACTGGGCAAGAATCCGCGATTCAGTTTGTCCCAGCTGATCCAGTCGGTTGTGATGACCAGTACCACCACGGAAGTCAGGGTGAAGAGGACAGTCCTGCAATGAACAAAGCACGTATCACACAAAGATACGGATGCTAACAGGTGCTGGCTGTCTCCATTGTACTAGTGTCTATAATACCCACCCTAAAGTGTAGCCTCCAAAAGACATCAGTTGGGTGCTTTCTTTAAAAAAAAGCAGTTAATAAATTATAACAGAATCTCTTCCAAGACATCCCTGAAGAACATCGTGGTGATGATTATGAAAGAAATGTTAAGAACAAAATTATTACAAACAACCTTGGTTCGTATAGTTAGTATTTTGAAGAGAACACTGTATACTGTTTCTATTACACTCACTCATTTAACTGAGGTCCGGGGACAGGAGTATGGAAATACATTAGGTACTTGGGAAAAGGTGAGCAGTTTCCTGGATTCTACTGGCCTCTCTAACCTGACCACAGCTATCTTATTTCCAAATAAAATACAGAGCGTGGAAGGCCTGTTGCTTCAGGCCCATTTCCCATCCTGTACTACACATTCTTTGTTGTACAATAAGAAAAACTGTTCTTTTCTCACAAGTCTTCCTAACACTTGTAAATTACTAGTAGTTATACTTAGAATTTAGTATTTGTGGAAATTAGACTTTCTATAAAATAAAGTAATCAAATTAGTTTTAATATTAACATAAAAAGTCATCTTGAAAGTTGCATGATGAGACTTAATCTAGAAGAAAATTGCCCAAACTAATATTGGGCTTCTGTTGTCACCTGGATATCACTTAAAACTTCATGAAGGAAGACATATTTTTCTGAAATGAATTTAATTAGAAAGAAAGAAAGAAATGAAGGGAGAAAAATAAATGGAAAAAGGAGGGGAAGAAGGAGTGGGGAAGAGAGGGAGGGGAACAAGAAAAACATGGATGTGGAATAAAACCACAGAATACATTCCCACTTGGCATTTTGCTCACTAACATTTTTAAACTAATGTTTTATTAATTCTTTGAGAACTTCACACAGTATTTTTTTTTAATCATAGTCACCTCCCGAAATCCACCCCTTCCTCCCTCCCTACATGACTAAAGTTCTCTTTTTTTTTTTTATTTATGTTTTTAAAGAACGCCCAAACACTGACCTCAATATATGTAGCCTAACTACCGTTGGGAGCAGGGCCTGCCATGGAGGTCACATCATTAATGAAAACGCACTCTCCTCATTCAGCAACTGCCAATGTCATAACTCCTCAGCTGGGCTGAGATTCCATCCCCACCCATCCCACTCCTCCACATGGGGTTTTGTCTGGCTTGAGCTTGTGCAGCTCTTGTGCATGCTGTCAAAACTGATGCGAGCTTAACACATGTTAACTGCCTTATTGTGTGTAGAAAAGGATTTCCTTGAAGTTAGCCACACACTGCTCTTACAGTCTTCCTGCTCCCTCGTCCATTCCCGCACCTCGAGGGAAGGTGTGTGATTTATACACAACAACTTTTAATAATTGGCACCTCAAAATAAGTAATATGAATCTTCCTGGAAGTCTCTTTCAATTGCAAAATGTGTAATTTCTGCACATTATATTTCTCAGAAAATGCCTGTTCCTTTTCCATGAGCTCAATTTGAAGCAAGTCATACTTTGATATAATGAATATAAAATATTCCCTAGAGATTTTCTACCCACAGATAGAAAAGCCACATTACATCTTTAAAAATTTGAATAATAACCTGTTAAATAGAAATTTCATTTTTCTTCTGCTATAGTAATTAGAAGTAAAAATCCATCTTGAAAGACTTTGGGTATCATATGTAGGGTGTTACAAATAAGCATCTATGGAGTAATTGAACACGTCGCCTGGCTATTAGAAAGTTTGGAAAAGACTGTTCCTGTGGTGATACTACAAGTACCACTTTTGAACTCAAAAAAATCTAGAACTGAATAACAGAAGGAATTCTAGAGAAATTACAAATGTGGAGATTAAACACCATGCTCCAGAATGTCAAGTGTCAAAGAAGAAATGAAGAACAGAATGAAATGGGATCTAAAGACAGATGAAAATAGAAACGAACATACCAGTGCACACAGGATGAGGGGAGAGGGCCAGAATAAGTCTATAGCAGAACCTCCCATATTAAAACAAAAGAGAGCTTTCCACCAAGAAGCTAACTGTGAATCTCAAGGAACTCTAAAAGCAATGAAGCTTAAACTCAGCATGAGAAAGGAGATCAGAATTAAAAGAGGTAATATACAGACAACAGAAAGAATGCAAATCACCACCAAGGTAAAGAAAAGATTAACCATTTTATCGTTTTGGTGACAAAATGATGCAAATCAATAAAGCTACATATAAGAAATGAAACATTACAATGCATACCACAGAGAATTTCAGAAAACATTACAAGCAAGAATAAGGCATCTGGGATGAGCAGGTACACTCCTAGAAACACACAGTCCACCAAGAACGAGCTAGAAAGCAGTCTGAATAGAACAGGAGTAAGTAAATGACTGAGTCGCTGGTCAGAAACCTCATGATGCAGATGAACAGGGACTGACACCAAGTCAGAAAGAGGGATTTCAGTCATCCCTTCCCAGACACTCCCAGATATTCAGAAGGAAACACATCTGGGTTCAGTTTATATGATAGCATTACTGAGGTCAAGGTTAGACAAAAATAAATAAATGTTACAGAAAGTATTCCCAATAAACGTAGGTGTAATTATTCTTAGCAAATTGGCAGCATGTAGAAGGCTTGAAGTTGTTATCCATGGGATACATGGAGATAATACAATAATTAAAAAATGAAGGGTGATACTAATAACGACCTCAGTAGGTGTGAAAACACTTTTGCATCCTTTCATATTAAAAAGAAAACCCTCCACAGATTAGGTATAGATTCATGTGCTACTTAACTCTGAGGCCACATTCTGTGAAATCTATCTCCGCGTGAGTTTGCTCTATACCTAGCATGTGTGGCACATACAGCTGTATAGGTGGCCCATCCCTGACATATGGGGTTAGGAGGAACGCACATTAACAGAATTAACTGATACATGACATGTTCACAGACTACCTTACACTCAGTGGAGAACGCTCAGTTTTTCTCCACAGGAGCAAGACAAGGATGCATATTCTCATCACTTCTATTCAACAATATAGATGTATGGCCAAAGAAATTAGGCAAGGAAAATAAATAAAAGGCAGAGAAATTATATTGTCTGCTTTTATTTGACATGATTGCATATTTAGAAACACCGAACAATCACAAACTGTTTGAACTAAAAATGTGAGTGAAGTGGGTGAATAGAAAAATCAACATTCAAAACCAGCCATGTGTCTGTACACTAACAGCAAAAGATCAGTAAAGAAATGAGGAGAATAATTTCATCTTTAAAGGACTCAAATGAACAATAACACATTGAAATATTTAGCCAAAGAAATAAAATAACTACACACAAAAATGTACAGTTTGAAGATGAATAAATGAAAAAAAAATCTTGTACCCATGCATCAAATAAATGAACAGTTAAAATGTCCATACACCACCCAAAAGTTTCTACTATTCGATGTAATTTCTATGAAGATTCTGATGACATTTTTTTCACTAAAATAGAAAGACAATTCTAGGTTCACATGAAACTATTAGAGGATATGGAATCATCAGAAAAATATTTTAAAAAATAAATCTGGGTATTACAAATAAAGCTTGTTTGACCATAGTTGAACAAATGTCTTTACTGAATGGTGGGGCATCTTTTGGGGATATGCCTAGGAGTGATATAGCTGGATCTTGAGGTAGCACTATTTCTAATTTTCCAAGAAAGTGCCAGAATGATTTTCAAGGTGGTTATACAAGGATACATTCCCAAGAGCAATGGAGGAGGGTTCCCCTTTCTCCACATCCTCTCCAGCATGCATTATCCCTGGAGTTTTTGATCTTAGCCATTCTGATGAGTGTGAGATGAAATTTCAGGGTCCTTTGGGTTTGCATTTCTTGAATGACTAATGATGTTGGACTCCACAAGGAGAACAACAGAGCCAAAATACCTGGGCCCAGGGTGGCTTGAAGAGACCAATAATCCAAACAAGGACCATGCATAGAGAGGACCTAGACCCCCTGTTCAAAGTATGCCTGTTGGCTGTTCAGGTTCCAAGTGGGTTTCCTAGTAAGGGGTACTGCAGCTGTCTCTGACATGAACTCAGTGGCTGGCTCTTTGATCACCTCCCTCTGGGGGGTGCAGCCTTGATAGGCCACAGAGGAAGATGAATACAGCCAGCCTTGATGAGATATGATAAGCTAGGGTCAGATAGAAGGGGAGGAGGTCCTCCCCTATCAGGGGACTAAGGAAAAGGCATAGGGGAAGAAGAAGAAGAGTGGGTGTGACTGGGAGGAGATAAGGGAAGGGGCTGTAGCGGGGATATAAAGTGAATAAATTCTAATAAATAAATATATAAATAAATTAAATTTAAAAATAAAAGAAAATGAAATAAAAAAGAAAAAATAAATCTGGAGATATCATATTCCCTGATTTCATACTATAATAAAAATTTGCATGAACGAAATAATTTGTATATAAACATACACATAAACCCTCTTAAAATTGGAAAGGCTAGAAATAAATGCACACATATATAGTCAACTAAGTTTGGAGAGCAGTACTACGAATATACAATACACATGGTAGTTTATCCAATAAAGGCACAAGAAGTGGATAGCCACGTGCAAAGAATGAGACTGAATCCATACTTACATTAGGTACAAAAACAGTAGAAGCTTAAATATATGCCCTGAAACCAATAAACATTCTAGGAGGAAGCAGGAAAAACTCTTCAGTGTTGGTTTTGTAAGTTATTTTATAGATCTGACACAAAAAGCATAGAGAAAAATTTTTTAAATAAACAAATAAGATGATATCAAACGAGGAAAACACATAGCAAAGGAAACTATTGGGAACATAACAATGAAATGGGAGATTATGTCTGGAAACCTATACATCTGCAATGGGATCAATACATAGAATGTAAGTAACTCAGTAGCACAAAATCTAACAGTGCAATAGGGAAAAGACCCAAAGAGAAGAGCTCTTGAGAGAAGGCATGCAAATGCTCAGCAGGTACAGTCCAGCCTTGATATAGGGGTTTGTGCCTCTGCTTACTGCACCTTGTTATTCCTTGTTCAGTTGCTCTCCGTGGGAAGCCTGCTCTTTTCTGAAGGGAAACAGAGAAGTGTTGCTGTGGGTAAGGGGTGGGAGGAGTGGCAATGAGGGGGGGGACTGAAAGGAGTGGAGAGAGGGGAGGGGAAACTAACCTTAAGGGAGGAGCAAGGGAGAACCATGGTGAGATACTGCTTTCCACTGATAGCATGACTAGCATCAGAAAGGCAAGAAGTAAAGGCTGGTGAGGATGTAGAGGACGTGAGCCCTGTGCATGGCTGATGGGACCATCCATTGACACAATGTTCTAACATTCACTAGTCTTAAGAACCCTTTGTAATTGTTTTCATGGCTTTGTTGTGTACTTCCATTTTGACAAAGGGTATTGCTACAGATCTCAAGAAACAGTTCCTGGTAACATTTTATTGCTCCAAGGGGAAATTAAAGGAGGTATTCTGCCTGATATTTAATTTTTAATAGTACAAAAGGAATAAAAATGGCAATCATTAAATATGCATGCCTACAGCTCAAAGAGAGGGCCCTAAAAATAAGTCTCAGGAGGACAGCAAAAAGAAAAGAAAATGGAAAACAAAACACGTTAATTAGTTATACCATGCTGAATGTGAAATACACAGACACACATGCCAGTCACTGAGAGTGAAACTCTCATACCTACCTGCAGATGTAAAAGTGTTGCCGGCGGCCACTTTCTCTCACCGCCTCTTATAAAACAAGCTTTACCACGCTGATAATTTGGTCTAAACCACCAGATTTTGTTTTTGTTTTGGAAAAAAAAAAGACTCAAAAAAAGTTAATTTTTAATTTTTTAACATTTTTATTATTGGCATATCATAACCTGTCATAACCTGTGCAAGGCGTGGTCTCTTAGCGGAAGCATTGAACTATGGCTCCCCTGTATTACGTTTGTAGCCAGAAGTAACCTGCTTTTCCATCTCACTGAGAATATAATACTGTGGAAGTTAAACTCCAAAGCTTAACTTTGAAGAGTAAAACGCGAGAGCCTGACAGGTTCTGATGGGAAACAGTTAAAAGCTAAGTCTTCTGGCATTAAACGTTCAACCTCACGGAGGTGAGCCTGATGGTAACATCCTTGGGTTCTTGTTTAATCAATGATTGAAATGAAAGATAATTAGTCTGAATTGTGGGCTTTGGGGAGCTTTGGCTTTTCTCTTTAAGGAGTATGCAATTATGCAATTATCTGGAGTATTTTTCCTCCACGCTGTACCCAGTGCCAGCACGACATACTGGCTCATCAATTTCACCATCTCTGGTTTCTGGCATTCATTCAGATGGAAAGACCTCATACATAATTACCGGCTTCAGCGGTTAGTCTCCTCACTTTCGTGACTTCAGATTTAGTTTCTGTCCTTTCCATCAAATGTTGCCGGTAGCGCTTGTTTATTTTTATAGTGTTTTACTTTTGGAAATTAGAATGACATCCATTCCCCGATCCCTGTCCTCCCTCACACCTCTCCAGTGAACTGCCCCCTTCTCTCAAATCCACAGCCTCTTTGAATACAACCTGCTCATTCCTCATAATGTTACTCGTGCATGTACGACTTCAGGGCTAACTACCTGGCATTGGATAACCAAATAGAGAGCTTTCCCCTTGCAGGAGAGATGATTTATCCTTCTCTCAGCATTCCCTAGTTGCCTGTAGTTCTTTATCTAGGGTTGGGGAACCCACGAGAGTTCCCTTTTCATGTTAGCATGTCTGTTTGGTTCAGGGCTTGGTTTAGGCAGCCATGTTGTTGAGATTTGATTGGATGAAGCTTCCCTATAATTTCTAGGGGACATAGTTTCACAGCAGATTTTCTGGTCATCTGACTCTTATAATTTTTTTGACCTCATCTCCCAAAATGTTTCCTAGGCCATAGGTAGAGGAGTTGTATTGTAACTGTATCAGCTGGGGCAGGGAACCACACGGTCATTTATTCTCTATGACAAAGGAGGAGAGCTATACTTATAAAGATAAACATTTATAATGCAGACAGGAGGTTTTTCTTCAAAGTCTATAGCCTCATTAGCCCCAGCTAAGTTGTCTAGGTACCAGTACCAGGCATGATTCCCTTCTTAGTGACCAGGCCTTACATCCAAATAGGTGCCTGTTGGCTACCTCCAAGGCTTGATGCTACCACAACCTTAGGGTTATCATGCCATGTTAGTCATCACTGTAGGTCAAAGGAATCATAGCTAGTTAGGATTATTGGTTTCTTGCCTCCATTGGAAGTTTGCAGGGTTCTTTCTGTTACCATGAAGGCTAGCCCTCAGGGAAGAGGCCAGATCCAACTCTGATCCTCCAGATCAGATGGCTTCAGCAATACCGACTTACCTTCAGCCTCTGGGAGGCAAGCAAGGGCAGCTACACTAGCCTATCATGTTGTGGCAGTCTCCTAAACTCCCCAGACCAACACTCAAAAGGGGATTTCTCATGTATGCTCTCAGGTTTCTGTTAGTCTATGGCTCTTTGGCAGAGTGTTGTCAGCCTTGGTGAGAAAATGTCATTACAACTATGTATATATATGCATACATATAGACTTATGTGCATCATATATAATTTTAGGTCAGTAGATAGTAACATGATTCATAGTCATTTTTTCAGACATCCTTTCTGTTATTTCATGAATTAGAATGCAGGATCAAGAAGGGTCACAAGAAATTTCCTAGTCCAGTGGTCCCTATATCTAGCACAGTGGGACCACAACATTGATACTAAAGAAAAGTGAATTCATATGTGCTTATTGGGGCCATTAAAGAAGACGATTCCAAGAGGCTAGGACATTTTCTTGTGTCATACAACATGCCAGAGACAGAAAATTGGGATTCAGATTTAGAGCTGGAGATGGCTCAGCAGTTAAGAGTGCTTACTTTCTTTGCAGAGTATGTAGGTTTAGTTCCCAGCACTCACACGGCTGCCTACAACCATTTTTAACTCCAGCTCCAGGAATCTGACACATCATCTGGCTTCTTTGGGCTCCTGCACCTAAGTGGTGCACAGACATGCACTCAAGTCCACCCATACACACCCACACCTAAAAGTAAATAAATATTTTAAATAACCACATAATCCAGATCTACTGACACCAGAACTCTCCAAGTCAAAAAACTACTCCTCATCAGCCAGACATCTGCAGAAATTCTCAATGATTTAATATAGTTGAACCTCATTTACAAGTAATATATGCATCTTGTAGCTTAGCCAAATGTCTATTATATATGGTGATTGGATACAGACCGCACACATAAATAAATCCACATTATCACTAAAACACGATGCTTTAAAATGTACCAAAAACATAAGCGTCAAAGTGTGCTGACACCATGTGCTTTCCCTCAGAATCACCCTGAGGTACCTTTACCAAGTTGTCACACAGCTGGAAATCAGGCAGGATGCCAAGAGACAAAGGAGTTAGCCTTCACTCTGAACATGCACAAAGGGCTCAGTTGATCGGGGTTAATTTTCATGTGGTTTTATTTTAATGACACAGAAAACAGGCATGTCCACAGTCATCTCACTAATATAAGTTGTATCAAACAAAATTGCCAATATTTGACAATGAGCAGTCATGTGATCCAACATAAGTTACTTTAGTGTATTTTATATATTAATCACTATTCATATTCTCAACATGTAATATTTTAGTTCAGACAAGAGTATCATTTGGCTTTCTGATCATGCTGCACAATTCATATACTCCTATATGATTTTTAAAAAAATCCCTTATTTCTTTCTGCAATACTCTAGTTAAATGTTGGGATTCAACCAAAACAATTCAGATTGTATTTCAACTCTCTGAGAAATAAACTGTATATCCTATTTAAGATGAAAGGTTTAACTACCATTTTAATAAAGAATACATAAATATAGTTTCACATTTCAAAGTGCTAAGTACATAAAATGTGATCTAGCAAAGCAATTGAAATTACTTAATATCATAAATTTTGCATTAAAAAAATTAAAATGAAACAAGCCAGCCTACAGAGCACAACTCTCCTTTTTATTTTTTTTCTTTTCTTTTTTACTGTGCAGCCAAGAGACAGATCAAACTTTCCCCTCTGAGTGTGCACTGCCAGCACACCAGTCACAGATGGCCATGGGAGAACGCCAACATTTCTCATTTGTTTTAATTATCAGTGTTACTACCATAATTCCACAAGAAAACCAACTCGATCAAAGCAGCTCCTCCCAAAACAGGTGAAGCGGCTCACTGCTGCAGCCCAGCTGATGGAGTCAGGCTTCCCCTAAGAAAGAGCAACCTCTGGGAGCCCGCCTTGGAGACCGGGAGCACCATGGGAGAACAGAGGTAGAAGCTTGCCGAGTGACCCCATCAAAGAGTGCGGCGGCCCCATATGGCTTTCATTAAGTAAACGCTGCTGCCAGCATTTGGCTTCTCTGCACACATTCATTAACACAGGATCCCTGAGAAAGAAGATGCAGTCAAGTGATCTTGTTTGCAGCTCTGCTGGGAGCCAGGGCCTGGACCGGAAATTATTAGATTCTAACGTTGTCTATTAAGCCATACATTTATATATGATTTATCTTTATATCTCTCAGTCACTTCATCAAGAAGTGCCCTGAACAGGGAGGCACTCAAACAATGCTGAACAACTGAAGTGGAGAAATAACTTAGCACGCTTGCTCCCAAAAGGCCGGGAGAGAGCTGGCGGAAGTACAGCATTTGGTTACATGGTTTGAGAGAACAGTGCCCTGGCATCCTGATCTGCATAAGCAATGCTGACTGGGTCCCTGCAGCACCCACCATCAAAACCGTTTAGACGTGGACACTGGCAGTCCCACAGCAGTGGCAACAAACAAAATAACCTCCCCAGATTCCTCGGGATGTCTTGGTGTCCTCTGTCCACCACTGGGCAGGGTTAGCTGTTTAATCAGAGACAACTTAAAGTTATCCACTCCTGAGTTTAGCTAATTCCACACAGAACCATTGTTTTCTTTTTATTCCATATTTTAAGTATAATATAAACTATGATAAAAATATTTACCATTTTAGTTAGGGTCCTCTCTTTTGCTTAGTTTGTTTAGATGTACAGATTTTAGTGAGTTTATTGTATGTTGTATGTTTATATGAGTGCGTATATACCATTCGTGTCTTTTTGCTTCTGTAACTAAAATGTTCAATCCCCATCCTGAAAGGCAAAGAGGATGGACATCAGAAGAAAAAGAAAATAGGAAACAACCTCGGAACCTGCTACAGAGGGCCTCTGAAAGCCAGAAGAAAACAGGAAACAACCTTGGAACCTACCACAGAGGGCCTCTGAAAGCCTCTGCAGTATAGACTGTCAAAGCAGATGCTGAGCCTGATGGACAACTGATGGGCAGAGTGAATGGAATTTTATGTAAGAAGTGGGAAATAGTAAGAGCTGGAGGGGATTGGAACTCCACAAGCAGAGCAACAGAACAAGATAATTTGAACACAGGGAACTTCCCAGAGACTCATACTCCAACCAAGGACTATTCGTGGAGATAACCTAGAACCCCTGGACAGATGTAGCCCATGGCAGTTCAGTGTCCAAGTGGGTTACATAGTAATGGCAAGAGGGACTGCCTCTGACATAATCTGATTGGCCTGCTCTTTGATCATCTCCCCTTGACGGGGGAGCAGCCTTACCAGGCCACGGTATAGGACAATGCAGCCACTTTTGATGAGAACTGATAGACTAAGATCAGAAAGGAGAGGAGAACCTCCCCTATCAGTGGACTTGGGGAGTGGCATGCATGCAGAAAGGGGAGGGAGGGTGGGATCAGCAGGGGAGGAGGGAGGGGCTTATGGGGGGATACAAAATGAATAAAGTATAATTAATAAAATAAAATAAATGCAAAAAAAATATTTACCAAATCGATTAGCAACGAGTCACACATTGGTGTGCAGAAGGCGAACATTCAGCGATTTAAGCTGGGGCAGAAAATGTTTGCTCCTCACTCTTCAGCAGACTCAGAAACAAGCTTAATTCATGACGCTATCTCCAGTGCTTACAGAGAACGCAGTGAAGGCAATGCAAGGTTAACTTAGATGGGTCTGACTCAGCTGGTAAGAGTTCACCAAGCTTGCACAAAGCCCCGGGTTTGGCCTGCACGCCTGCAGAAACTGAGAATGTTTGTGTATGCTTGTCCTACCAGAAGGCAGGAGGTGGAAGCAGGAGGGTCAGGAGTTCATTGTCATCCTGAGCTATGCAGCCAGTTCAAAGCCAACCTCTGATATATAAAATACTCTGCCTCAAAAGGGCAAGTAGGTTAGATGTACCAAGTCTGTTAATCCTGTGTGGCTGGCAGTAAACTCACCCAGGCCACTCTGACCAGTGAGTTACCTGCCCTGTGCACAGTAAATGACCTACCAACTCAACAGAGAGAAGGGTGAAACGCTTTTACCCCTGGTGTAAAATATGAAAAGTTCAGGAAAGAAGCCATGAGAAACACAGAACTATAGTTACTAATGACAGATAATGCCAGTAAAGACTTCAGTGTTGTTTAATTAAAGTAAAATGATAGCTATGGTACTCCAGACATAATCTTCACTTTTGAAAACAGGAGGCTGAGGGTTTATAACAAGCATATCAAGTTAAATCTTTTGTTAACTTGGCTTTAAAAAGAAAAACTGAAAGACTAAGTTAGGGTGCTGGCAGGTGGGGACAACAGAACAATGACCATCCCTCGTTTGCTTAAAAATTGGATGAGGATACAGTGTTAAACAGGAATTTCTCCTAATAGTTTACAATGTTGATCAAACTAAGATGTGTGTGACTGAATCAAAATCAATGACCACAGTAAGTTTTACTTTTTATCTCAAACATCTGTTGAAGAAGACATATTTTTGATGGATTTCCTATGAAGAAAGTGATTCCTGTAGCTTCTCTTTAGTACCCCGGCATACAAAGACTTTCTTATGATCACAGGCATATGATGTATGACTAGGAAGGAAGTACAAACAGAAAATACTTTTAAGACAGAACAGATGACAGGAGTCTGTCTACCAAACATCAGAGCTCATCAGGAATAGTACACTACAGGTATGGGCTCATGTCCCTGACCCTGAGACCATCTCCTGACTGCCACCTCAAAGGGAGAATATTGCATTGCACATTTCTGACCTTGAAAAGATTAAAAACCCAAAATATAAGTTCTACCGAATCTTTCTCACCTTTATTCTATCATAATGTTGAATATTCAGAACTGAACCATCACAGGTCAGAGGGAAGTCAGAGGAAAGAACTGAAACAAGAGCTCAAAACTCCAGAAACAAAACAAGGTCTTATGGAACAGAGACCAAGGATGGAGTAATCTTGAATACATCTTTCTTCAACATAAGATTGCTTTAAAAATGGCAAATTCGGTATCTTACTTGCTGTTCTATTGCTGTGAAAAGATGTCACAGCCAGGGCAATGCTTATAAAAGAAAGCACTTAATGGGGAGCTTGCTTAACCTTTTTGAGGTTAGTCTAAGATCATTGTGGTGGGAAGCAGATAGGCATGATGCTGGAGCAGCACCTGAGAGCTTTACATCCTGGTCCACGAGCAGCAGGCAGAGGGAGAGACAGAACCTAAAGCCCAACCCACATACCTCCTCCAACAAAGGCACACATACTCCAAGAAGGCCATATCTCCTAATCCTTCTCAAACAAAACTGGGTCTAAGCATACAAATATATAAGTGTATGGGAGCCATTCTCATCAAACCACCACCTTTGGATATACCTTTCAGATATTATCTATGTAAAATCATGTATTTTACATATATATGTATATTATCTATGCAACTCATGTATTTTACATAGATGTATATCATCTATGTAAAATCATGTATTTTACACACACACATATATGTACACACACACACACACACACATATATATATATATATATATAGGCTTAATTTAAGCTACTGCTCTCAGAATCTGAGAGTATTTTCCTGCTTCTTACCAGTAGAGATTCTGAGAGCAATACCCCCAAATAAGCTCACATATATAGTAAAGTACATGATTTTTATACTGGTAAGAGGCAGGAAAATATTTGGATAATATACTATAAAACAATCAGGCTGTAACTGGCTCAGTCAGTGTCTCAAACTTTCTAGGCTTCAATCCTTTAATACAGTTCCTCATTTTGGATGACTCTCAACCATAAAATTATTTTTTCTGATACTTCATAGACATAACACTACTATTATTATAATTGTAATGTAAATATCTGTGTATTCCAATGGTCTTAGGTGACCCCTGTGAAAGGGTCATTAAACTTACAAAGGGGTCGTGGCCTACAGGCTGAGAACCACTGGGCTAAAGAGTTAAATTTTATTTATTTGCCAAATATTGGAGGCAAAGAATTTCCATCATATTCATGAATGTAAAACAGATGCACCAAGTCCTTCCTCTTTGTACGAACATATTTCTCAGAAACAGATCTTGATTCTAATGTAATCATTACCTTATTAAGGGAACATGATTGGCAAACTACAAATCAGCACAAAAAATAAAAAAAGCCTACCTGTACTTTCTAACAAAATTAAAAAGGCTCAGCATAATTAGTAAGATCTAGCTGTTGTGTGCCTGGCTGTAGTAAGGAATAACAGAAGGTCTCAGGGAGGTACTAGAATTATGCTGTTCCTGGAAGAGGAAACTTAATGAAATAGAAGATGATGTCAGATAGAAAGAGGAAATCAATAGGAATGACAGTGGTACATTTTAAGTAGATAAGTCTGCCTAGACACAAAAGCCAGGGGTATAGACTGCATAGAAAAGCAGAATCAGCTCGGATAGTTTATGAGTGAGACTGTATATAAGATAGCCTTGAAAGTTTCCAAACAGGGTTTACTTGATGCTGTAGAAAGTAATTCCTGATAATTACCATATAAGTAGTAAAATCCCACTCAAAAATAATTGCTTTTCATGAAGAATTCACTCCAGGAAGCAAAAGAGACTTCAAACTGAGGAAGGAGAGAAAACAAACTGTTGCAGTCCTAACACAAATGAGATGCTTATCTGTGAATTCTAATAATACAAGGAAAACTTGTCTTGAAAAGAAAGGAAATGGAAGTTAATGCTAAGCTTAGAAATCACAGCAAAATATTTGAGAAGGCTCATGTTGCAAAGGGAATATGGTAACACAGTAGCTTCAGAAACTGACATCGCTAGCCACGGGTTTCCCAGTCCTTCCCACAGGAACAAGAATTCAGTTAACCACTGTGTTTTCCTTGCCATGTCCACTTTCTTCTTGAATCTGAATAAAAAGCATGAGCACAACGAGGTAGTTCTCCTTTGATTATGTCATACATGGCAAAAGGATTTCTGTATATTAGGGTCATTAATACCTTGACCTTGCATTAGCCAGAAGCGAGATGATGTGGGCTGGCCTCACCCAATCACACACATCCGTTAAAAGGACAGTTTCTCCCTGTGTAGCAGCAGAGATGATGTGGGCTGGCCTCACCCAATCACATACATCCATTAAAAGGACAGTTTCTCCATCTGTAGCAGCAGAGTGAGTAGATGGAATTAAATATGGGAGAGACTGTCTATCTCTACTGTGGAAGTGAGAATCGGTGACCCAACTATGAGAATACTTCAGAACCCACAGCAGGACTTACCGACAGACTTCAAGAACACAGGGACTTCAGCCTAACACCTTAAGGTACTGGGCTCTACTTTACCAAAACAAGTTTGGTAAGAAACCTGAACTTCCTGCCAGAGATACACTCAGCCTATATTGTAACTCTGGCCTAAGCATGTTAAAAATAAAAATGAAGTTTCCAGTAATTTGTTAATAATACAACTCCAGATGCCTAGGAATGCTGAGATCCTAAAGTGATGGCATAGTCAAAATGTTTCCAAGACCAAATATAGAAAAGTCATGCTGATCAATTATATTTAGGATGATTAAAGTCATCCGAGAAGCATTACCTCTCTACCTTGAAACCTAAGCCCAGGACATGGCAGACCTTCCAGTCATGGAAATTCTGATTGAATTAGAAAATCAGAACTGTCCTTGAAAAAAAAAAAAAAAAAACACTACTTTCCCCCAAATACAGAAGGAATTGTACAGGAGAGCTCATTATCCGTGTCTAAAATTTTAACAAGGAAGGCTATTGGCTTCACATGCTTCCAGGCATGGCGTGCAACTCCTTCTAGATCTGTCTATCCACCAGAGCATCCGAATAGCATCCGGAATCAACTTCTTGAGAAAAGCTATTCAAATATTTAGGCAGAAAAATCTGTGAAAATAAAGAATCCAAGTGCTGATTGTGACTCACATTAAGTTTGAAACCAAATTTATTTCCATTTTAGCCTAATTTTAAATGGCAAAGCAAGCTATCCATGAATTTTATGTCACAGAACGGTTGATATATGTATATATTGTAGAATATGGAAGTGGAGATGTTCAACACATGCAGGTCTCCTCATACTTAATATGTTGAAGAGACCACGCTTTAAATCTAGTGTTTAATATTCTCGATCTCGCAGTGAACAGCAGGAACTGGCTAGTGGGTTGTCCTCTGGCAGCCCGTCCACTGTGAACTCTCCCAAAATTATTTTGCTGTCAGAAATCATGAAGGATGAGTGCTGAAAGAGAGAGACGGGGCTGCCAGCAGAAGGCTCCCACACAGCTGAAGCCCATCTTTGGAACCACATGACACGAACAGCGCAAGCTCGACCGTAAAGAGAATAAAAGAGACAGTTAGGTTCTCCCATTCTTGGTGTCCTTGTGCTATTACTCTTGACCCTGAAGAGACACTGTGTTCACATGTCTTATGAGTTGCTTCTCAACATATGCTGTGACTAGACCTCTGTTGTTGCCAGTGCTGACTTCTAAATTCCAAAACGCATATAGTAGCCCAGGAACCACACGTTTTGTGCCAAAATTCTTGTTTGTACCATTGGTTCTTAATAACATTCAAGCCCAGTTAGTTAAAACGAAATAGCTCACATCATGTATCCTATGGTATGCTTATATCTCAGTTTCTGTGATAGATTATCTAAAATTAAAAATCTCTTATTTCATGATGAAATAGGCGAAGGGAAGTTAATTCCTACTAGGAGAAAAACCCAAGTGAGAGCATCAGTGAGATAGAGATTTTGATGTATGTTGAGATTGGATTGGGGCATATGGGAAAGAGAAGAAAGCAGACCAGGCACTGACATGTGGACTCAGGAAAGCAGCCTTTGTCCCAGCAATGAAAGGGTGAAGGGAAAGGCTGGGGTGAACAAGGTGTTGGTGCTCTGTTCTCTCTGTCACTCTTCCATGAGTCTTGGGTGACTGACTGGTGTGCAGAGCACATATCCATCTGACCTTGCCCCTGGTTACCTTGTTTTTCACCTTGAGGAGATTTAATGCTGTTACCTTAATTGGACTGACAGGAATATTTGATTCTTCAGTGAGTTGAATTAAAAAGTACAACATAAAATTTAAAAATCATTAGAAGATTTACAGATGTTCCACAGAATCAATAAACAAAATGGAAAGCAATTACAAGTCCAGGGCTAGAATACACAATTAACTTGAATGGTGTAAAAATAATATCGCTGATAGATGGTTGGAGGATAGAGAAAGACAAAGAAGTGGAGAGACACAGGGCCATTGTTAAGAAATATTTTTTAAAAAGACTAGTCTCAGGGAACACTAAGAATAGCATAAGAAGTATGTTCACACACATCTTTGGGAATTCATTAGCAGTTACTGAGTAACCTTGAGAATAGCTACTGATGGAATTATCAAGGATTATGAAAATGAGAAGAACCAGGTCCTGGAAGAGTTCTTCTCAGTGGTCACTCCACACAGCAGCATCAGAAAGGACGAATTTGCATCTAAATATATGCCTTTTGGTGATGATTGGGGTTATGTTTACTCCACACACATGTATTTGCTAGAAAGGAAAAAAAACCAAAGAGCTAACCTTAAAGACATAGATTAAGTGTCAGACAATATATAAAGGAGAAAAGCTGACTCTGCCTCCACGCTTCCTTACAATTGATGCCAGTAGGGAAACAGGAATAAGCTGTGCTATTTTATTTGACAAACATGACATAGTGAAGAAAGGAAAATGATGCTTCAATTTCAATATGGAATCTTTCCCATTCTGTGTTTCAAGGAATTCTGTTGTTGAATCCAATCAATTGTCAAAACACTGACACTAGGTGAAGTGAATAAAAACAGGCCCATCCATCTAACTCCCACCCTGCTTCCCTTTTCACTTTTCGTACCCACAGTATCCTTGCTTCGATCTTTTCTGAAATATCTCTATATTCCTGCCAGTTTGACATAATGAAAAAGCCTGACAGTTGTAAATACCGATGAGGCATGTCGCAGTCTGAACTGAGGGGTAGGTTTGTATATTGTGAGGACCTTTGGAAAACTGCCTAGCATTATGTAGAAAAATGGAAGTTGCCCCCTGCTAGGAGCCTCTTCCAGGTAGAGACTACACAGAAACTCCTATGTGTACAGTTTAATTGTCTAGAAACAGTAATATAACATAATAGGTAAATTATATAAAATATGTTTTAATTTAAGGATACAGAAATAAAAATAATGCACAGTATATTAACAACAAACATGCATCTGACAAATATAATTTTGAATGAATAAAGCAAGAAATAAAGTAATGTCTAGATTTGCATGAACTCCAGAAATAGGAACTCTAGACTATTATACTAGCTGGTTTTCTGCCACCTATAGAGCTTTGGGAAGGGGAATATCAGTTGAGAAAATGCCCCTACCACACTGGCCTGTAGGGAACCCTGTGGTGCGCTGATAGGGAAGGCCAAGCCTATTATAGGTGATGCTATCCTGGGCTGGTAGTCTCTGGATGCTATAAGAAAGGAGCAAGCGAGTAAGCAGCACGCCTCCATGGCCTCTGCACCAGCTCCTGCCTCCACATTCCTGCCCTTACTACCAGAGGTGATAGAGTGTGACCTGAGGGCTGTTAGGTGAAATAAACCCTCTCCTCCCCAAGTAGCTTTTGGCCATGGTGTTTTATCACAGCAATAGAAACCCTAGCTAAGATTACCATACATGTATACCTTGTCAAACTCGAAAGACCACCAAGTAAATCATTATTACAAAGGACAAATGAATATAGTAAAGGAGAAACAATATTTTAAATTAGGTTAAACTTTTTAAAATGTAATTATTATTAGAGAAAAATACCATATATGTGGATCTCTATAATTTTCTATTTTTGACATGAATTTAAAGTACGTGATAGATACTATTTAGATGTATTCTGTCTCTATTTTTGTCTGTTCATATGTCTGCCTCTTTGTCTTTCTCTTCCCATATGTATGCATATACACATACGTATATGCACACATAATTATGCGTGTATAAAACATTTCATTTAAATTGTCTGTTTTCATATATTATATATAAAGATAAAGATAATGTTTATGAACACCAAGAAAGCATTAGATGAAATCTAATGTATTCTAATAAAGTTCTCTATAGGTGTCAAATGGAAGGCTAATTTGTACAACTCTAAGTTCATTCATTGATAATTTCATACCTGTATTATGCATTCTGATTCTGGCCACCCCAACTAATTTTTATGTTCTCCCACTTTTATAAACACCAAGAAATCCCCTTTCTATGCTCGTGTCTTCTAGTTTTGTTTTGTGACTGAGTTTAAACTTTAAAATGATAAAACATAATGCTGCAATTTATACCTGAAAGAATGAATACTTTTATTTAGGTGTTAATATAGCAAAATATAGAAAAGACCCTTATGAAGAAAATTATAAAACTATGATAATAAAAGCAAGACACCCAAATAAATTTAAAAAATCCCACACTTAAGATTAAAAAAATAAATATTGCTAAGATGTGAATTCTGACATAATTGTCCATGGCTTTAATTCACAGTCAGTCATAATTTCAACAAGTTGCCTTGTAACTATACACTGATTCTAAAATCTTATGATGGTAAAGACAGAGGATTGCTGCCATAATCTAGGATAGAAGACTAATAACTGATGTCATTAAATTGTGCTTCATAACATCAGGCAACAGAAAATATAACAGTATACACACCAGAGAGAAAGTGCACAAATAAAGTAATGGAACAAAATAGAGACCCAGACAATTCACCCACACAGAAACAATAAACTAACCTTTGGTTAAGGAATGGCAGGAATTCCGTGGAAGAAATGAAAGAAACAGATTGCCAGATTCCCGGGTACTATATTTCACATCTCAAAGATTGGTTCAAGATAAATCTCAACCAGACTATGTGAAAATACAGATCTGAAGATAACAGAGAAGAAAATCTAGGTGACGGTGGTCTGGAAAAGTGGGTGGGTACAAGAAGAAAGGTAAAATCCATAAAGAACAAATAACTGGACTTCATTAACACCTCTCATTGGAGAAAAAATAATGATACGATTGGAATTAATCCAAGTATTTTAATTGTTAACTACAATTTTAATTGTTAACTGCTATGGCGATCACTTTTAATATAATATTAAAGTATACTAAAAGAGAAAGGGAACTGGCTTGGTACACTGTAAAAAGACAGGCTCTTAGACACAGGAGAGTAATGTGAAAGGACAAGACCAGGCAGAAAGTAGGCAGACAGCGCCCCCTGAACTCACTCTGCTGCATTGAAGCACAATTCCATTCCGCACTTGCACTGGAAGCAAGTTGGCAGAACACCGTTTTTAACACATAAAGCCTACAAAAGACAATACTTCCCATTCCAAGTTGCAGGCGGTTTGAAAGTGACAGGACAGCTAAAAGAATGTCACACCAATTTCAACCAAAAGAGGGGCAGAACATCTGTATTACAGAGAAAAGAGTCTGTGGGACCCAATGTAAAACCAGAGGCAAAGAAACAGACTGTCTAACGCAACGCAGTGCTACTTCACCAAGCAGCCATAACTAATAGACAAGCACGCAATAGACAGAGACCTACATGGGACAAGAGAGAATTAAAGAAAAAACATGTTAAAGATGAGCAACAGCAATAGTTTGAAGTTTCAAAACTTTGTTGAATTAACTACACAGAAGCTGAACAGAGAACTAGAAGATAGATGCATATTAAGCCAAACGGACATATGGGATATTTCAACTTTAAATTTTTTATTATCATCATTTATTACAGTCTATTCAATTTGTATCCCAGCTGTGGTCCCCTCCCTCGTCTCCTCCCAATCTCACCCTCCTTCCCCTAGTCCACTGATAGGGGAGGTCCTCCTCCCCTTCTATTTGACCCTAGCCTACCAGGTCTCATCAGGACTGGTTGAGAATATACAGTGTTTTCTAGAGCACACGCACTATTCTTCAGCATGAGCCACGGAGGGTCATAAAACAACCCAAAATGTTTTAAAGGTGGGCCAGTAAGATGGCTCAGCGGGTAAAGGCACCTGCAGCTAGACCTGAAAAATCTAAGTTCCACCCCTGGAATACACATGGTAGAGGGAAAGAACTGACTCCTGCCAGCTGTCCTCTGACCTCCACACTTGTGCCATCGCAGAGGGGCACACACACACACATGCACATGTATGCATACACAAGAATGAATGAATAAACATACATGTTAAAACAGTTAAAATTTAAATGTAACAATGGAATGATGCTAGGTATCAGAAACAAATAACAAGAAAGGTCTGAAAAATAATTCAGAAAGCAGTCCAACAAAGGAATCAAATAATGTTCACCAGTTGAGGGTGCTCAGAGGGTGCTCACCAGTTCAGAGAAAGACCTGTGCGATGGAAGCATTGGAGCACCAATGAAGGAAAGACACAAGTTAAGGGGAAATCCACATTCGTGGGCCGCAAAAATCAGTACATCAGAATGGCTGTGCGATTCCAGTCACACTACACACTCACTACTTTTCCTGCCAAATAACCAACCAAGGGCAGTATTGACCTTAATGGAAAGATTCTAATAATTACTATGGAATCACAAAAGACTGCAGATAACTATCATAAGTTTTAATAAGGACAATAAAGTTGTAAGAATGGGTTAATCCAGATGAAATGGGAACAGTTCTTAGCACAAAACCTACCAAAAATAAATCCTGAAAAATATAAAATCTGAAAGTATCTATTTACTCCAAAGGATACTGAGTATACTACTACTAATAATTATGATGGTGATGATGATGATGATGATGACGATGATGATGATGATAAATCTGACCAAGAAATGCCCTGCACAGAGTGAATGGAATTTTATGTAATAAGTGGGAAATAGTAAGAGCTGGAGAGGACAGGGTCTCCACAAGGAGAGCAACAGAACAAGAAAATTTGAACACAGGGAACTTCCCAGAGACTCATACTCCAACCAAGGACTATTCATGGAGATAACCTAGAACCCCTGCACAGATGTAGCCCATGGCAGTTCAGTGTCAAAGTGGGTTACATAGTAATGGGAAGAGGGACTGCCTCTGACATAATCTGATTGGCCTGCTCTTTGATCACCTCCCCCTGAGGGGGGAGCAGCCTTACCAGGCCACAGTAGAGGACAATGCAGCCACTTTTGATGAGAACTGATAGACTAAGATCAGAAAGGAGAACCTCCCCTATCAGTGGACTTGGGAAGAGGCATGCATGCAGAAGGGGGAGGGAGGGTGGGATCGGGAGGGGAGGAGGGAGGAGGGGCTTATGGGGGGATACAAAATGAATAAAGTGTAATTAATAAAAAATTAAAAAAAAGAAATGCCCTGCATATACTGGTTTCACTTGTGATTTTTACCAAATTAAAAGAAGGAAATGATATTAGGTCTTCCTAAATATTTTACAAATTTGAAAGAGGGAAAAATTGCCCCATGATGCTGGCCTTCCTAAAACCAAAGACAGATAAACACAAAATCTGAGGACTTCAAAAAGCGTATGGCATAAAAAATTAAGAATGAAAAATTTTATAATATTGGAATAGCTCACCGTTCAATTGTAGAAAACAATGAGACAGGGTCATGTCATGAGGATTTTTCTAATTAAAATAATCATTGTCTTTGTAATTATAATATTTGTGATAGGACTTATCAATGTCAAGCTTCAACAAATAAATTATTTATGAAACAGAAAAAAACACTCACATTCTTAGGTACTATGAGAAATGTGCCCAAAAGACATCATAGAACAGTGCGCGCCCATGCCCACGGCAATCAGTGCCGTTGACTAATGACTAGATAGGGGTATAATGAATCAGTATACTATAAAACACTTACCAACTTACAAAGAAGTATAGCTAACGTAACCTGTACTTCCTACGTAGAAACAACAGGTGACAGGCAGGAGAAAGCATTCGTGTGGGACGGACAGGTTTGTGGCAGAGACTGTTGTGGTGTCCTTCTTCCCAGGTGTGTACTGGCCACCCAACTATCAGCTTGTGTTCATCAAATACATTCAGTGTTTTGTGAACCAAATATGCCCTAGGAAAGGTTTCTGGAGAGTCAAGAGAATCCTAAAGTAGTGACCCTCAACTGTAACCCCAGCCTTAGGGACGCTGAGACAAGAGGATCCCAGCTGTGAGGGAACTGGGCCTAGAGAATTTGAGGCCACCCTAGGCTATCTACTGAGAACCTGTCTCAAAATAAGGAGCAGTCAATTGAATTTATACACATTAGCAGTGAATAACTTGAGAATGCAGTTAAGAAAGACATTGCAGCCACTTGAAAGAGAATAAAACATTTAAAAATAAATTTAACGAGTTACAAGACTTACACTCTTAAAACTTAAAATAAATGAATTTTTAAAAGTTAAGGAAGACATTAGATATATAAAAAGAAATTCCATGTTTATAGAGTAAACTAATTAATAGTTAAATGCTGGTGCATATATTTTAATGCTAATAACTGGATTGGCCCTCAAGATCTGATTACTGTGTGGATACACCTATCCTTCTGTGTAAACCGACTGGGCGAGACAGAATTGGGGAGGCATGGCTAATGTTCCCGGGCTTTGGGAACAGGAGAATCATGGGAAAGAGAAAGATTGGTGGGAAGAAAGGAGGAAGGAGGATACCATAATGTGTTAGCATTGAGAAGGAACCACATGGGCCTGGAGGAATAATGGCATGGAAAGGCTCAGACGAAGAATAAAAGAAAGTATTTATAAGATTATGGATGGAAGATAGCCCAGATGAGAATGGTTAAAAAGAATGGCACTGGATGGGGGCTGGGAGGTGGATGGTGAGGTTATTGAGACAGTTTAGGTAGAATATTTGCCCAGCCCAAGGTAAATAAGGAAATTATAAAATCTAACAGGTGTCTGTCTTATTATTTGTGATAGCAGGTTAAATAATACTGTTGTAATAATCATAAGGCAATAATAAAAAACATATAGCCCAACAGCCCGTTTTTATTTATAACAATAGTTAAGGTAGAAATATTCCTGAAATTGATACACTTATTTAGTATAATCCTTACTCAAATCATAGCTGCTTTATAAGAAGAAACTGACAAGTGGATCCTAAAATTAATATGGAAATTGAAGAGCTACTTGGCATAAGACAGATGTAAAATATAAATGCATATGTGTACATACATATATATTTACATATACATATATCATAATACACATATTATGTATATTTAATGCATATTATACATGCACATATATACATGTTACATATGTATCTATCACATATATAAGTATACATACATATGGAATTCAGTAAATGGAATTGAGGAACTGGAAACCAGCCCATCTATCTTTGTCCCACTGACTTCTGGGAAGGAGCCAACATCACTCAGTGGGGAAAAAAAAACAGTGTTTCTTGTAAATGGTGCTAGTATAATTTCAAAACACAAGCAAGGCAATGGAATCACAAATGACTTTGTAAGGTGTGTGTGTGTGTGTGTGTGTGTGTGTGTGTGTGTGTGTGTGTAGTGATTAATTCAAAATTAATCAAAGATCTAAACATAAAGACTGAAATTATAAAACTCTTAGAAGAAATGCTTGGAAGAGAATCTGTCTTCTTAAATTCAGCAGCTGCTTCTTAGATAAAATATTCAAAGAATCAAAACATAGATACATTGGATTTCATCTAAATTAAACTTTTGTGCTTCAAAAGATATCCTTATGTGTCTTGTGCTTCAAAGTATAGCAAAGGAAAATGAGATTACAACTTGCAAGATGGGAGAAAATATTTGCCATTCCTTGTCAAACGAGAATAGAGAAAAATGCAGAATACAGAAAGAATTCTTACAAGTCAAAAAAAAAAAAAAAAGAGGAATCCAATTTTAAATAGGGATTTTTAAAATCCAATTTTAAAATGGGTAAAGAATTTTAATATCATGTCAAGTCAGGTTTACAAATGGCTGGCAGGCAAGTGGAAAGGTGTGCAGTGACGTTAGTCACAAATGAAATGGAAATCAAAACTGCCAGGGGAGGGAACATCACACTCACCAGGAATCTAACAAAAAAGCCTCAGACAAGTGTTACTGTAGGATGTGGCAGCAGTCAAACTCTCATATATCGCTGGCGGGGACAGCAAATGTTTTTGGCACAATAAGTGACTTAGTAGGTACAATTCTTCAAAATGTCCTAGGTTTTTATTTCTGTGAATGGAAATTCCCAGTAGACTTTCCTTATTGTATCTTACTGGCTGACTGAAGAGCACTTGAATGACGAAGGAGGGCTGATTATCTCGGACCATCTTATTACCTGCCTCTGCCTGGGACCTAGCATCCTTGTGACTGTTGGGTGAATATATGAGCAGACCCTGGCTTCCATCAAAACAAAGGCTACTTAGCTTCTTTGGGTCAGTGGATTGTAGTATGATTATCCTGTACTATATATGGGCCTAATATACACTTATAAGAGAATACATACCGTGTGTGTCTTTCTGGGTGTGGGTTACCTCACTTAGGCTGATCTTTTCTAGCTCCATCCATCTGCCTGCAAATTTCGTGATTTCTTTCTTTCTTTTTTTAATAGCTGAGTAGTATTCCGTTGTGTAAATGTACCACAATTTCTGTATTCATTCTTTGGTTGAGGGACATCTAGGCTGTTTCCAGTTCCTGGCTATTATTAATAAAGCCACTATGAACATGGTTGAGCAAATATCCTTGTTGTATGGTGGAGCATCTTATGCGTTGGCTTCTTATGCCCAGGAGTTGTAAAGCTGGGTCTTGAGGTAGAACTATTCCCAGTTTTCTAAGAAGGCATCAGATTGATTTCCAGAGGGGTTAAACAAGTTTGCATTCTGATCAGCAATGGAGGAGGGTTCCCCTTTCTTCATATCCTCTCTAGCATGTGTTGTTACTTGAGTTTTTGATCTTAGCTATTCTGTCTGGTGTAAGATGGAATCATAGATTCATTTTGATCTGCATCTCTCTGGTGGGTAAGGACTTTAAAGAAGTCCCAAGGGAGGGTACCAGAATGTCACTCAGAAGGGGGAATAGAATAGACAGCAGAAGTGGATGAAGAGAGGGAGCTGGGCAGGAGATGGGATGGGAAGTAAAACAAGAGTGGGTATCAAATGTGAGTGGAACGCAGGTGGGAGTTGAGAGGGCTGGGAAAAAGAAGGGAAACTGGGGAGGGCCATCTCTCTTTCAAACTGGAGGCCTGCTACCGCATAGGCTCCTGGGAGGACATGGGTGTGATTCTAGTAGCGAATCCTAACAGGGCGAACAAGAAAACTGAAGTGACCACCTCCTAGCCAGGCTGGATGGGGAAAAGGAGGGCTTCAGTAACCCGCTGACAAGACCTGTGATCCAAAACTTACCCTGCCTACAAGAAGTGTAGAGATAAGGAGGAAACAAATAATAGAGGGAAATTCCAAGCAATAATTGGTCCAACCTGAGACCCACCCCATGGTAGAGAGCCAGCCCCTGATACTAATAATGTCACTCTGCTATGCTTTCAGATGGGAACCTAACTTGACTGTCCTCTGGGAGGCTCCAGCCAACAACTGATCGAGACAGGTGCTGGGATTTGCAGCCAAGCATGGGGTGGAGCTCTGAAGTTACTGTGGAAATGATGGGAGAAAGATGAAAGGACCTAGAGAGGACAGGAACCGCACAAGAAGACAACAGAGACAACTAATCCAGTCCCGTAGGAGCTTTTAGAGACTGAGACATCAACTAAGGAGCATACATGATCTAGACCTAGGTACCTGCACACATGTAGCAGATGAGCAGCTTGATCTTCATATGGGGCAACTGGGGGGAGGGGCTGTTTCTAACATGGACTCTACAACTTGCTTTTGGATAACTTCTCCCTGGCAGGGCTGCCTTGCCTGGCCTCAGCGAATGAAGATATGCTCAGTCCTGATGTGATAGAGAAAGTTGATATGGGAGGCAGGGGGCAGAAGATTACCCTTTTCTGGGAGGACAAGGAGAAGGAAAAGGGACAGGAGGGAAAGTGGGGAGGACGGGAAGGAGGGGGCACCCTCAGGATGTAAAGTAAATAGACTAATACAATTTTTAAAAAAAATAAGCATAAAAATTTTAAAAAAAAGCATTGTAAGGAGATATTTTAAGAGATCAATTTCAATTAAAGTTAAAACAAATAAACAAACAAACAAAAACCCAAAGGCTAAGACTGTGGTCACACAGCAGCAAAGGCCTTTAGCAGATACCCCCAACTTTAGTCAGCTTATATTAAAAGAACTTTAAAAACTCTAACTCTAACTTTGCTTTATTATGCTGGCTAGTCCTAAGATTCCCTTCAATACCAATGTCATAAATTCTGGTTTGGCCTAAATTGGGATCCCTAAAAGTCTAGGGAAATTTCTCAGGCTTCTAATGGTGGCAGTATAGAGTAGTGGCTCTGGATTTCCTTGTCTAAGATTTGGGGATGGGGGGAGTGTGTTTCACTAAGATCTATTTTAAAATATTGTTGGTAAATTTCTATGGCTTTCCTTTGGTCTATCTGTTCTTTTAAACATTGTTTATATAGTATTGCATGCTACCCGTGGCTTCTTTGCTTTTGCTTTTTTGGCCAGAAGACCACTTTTAAGGAATGCCACTGGCAACAAAGATTAAAAAAAAAAAAAGTTTATTTGTACCTTGTTCCTAGATTTTATGGGTTTCTAGGTTTATTGGGTCAGCCAGGAAGAAATGCATGAGGTTCAACTACACAGTATCTTGAACCCCTCATATCTCCCATAAAGTGTGCTGAACAAGCTAATACAGAGTGTGAGAACCACCCTCTAAAAGCAGTGAATTCTGGATTGAAAACACATCGTGCATGGCCGATTTTACCATAAGATCTTAAAGACTATCTAAAAATGCTTCTTGCAGCTCCTAGCCTCACTTGATCCCTCTGAAGATGACAACCTTCCAAAAGGGAATTCTCTGTTCAATGCTGCTTTTCTGGTCCATGTTTTATGGCTTCGATAAAGGAGACCTTAACCACAGTTCTTTGGTACTCACAGGATATAGTGTTTTGAGAAAGGGGCTTCTATAATACTCACAATCAAAATTATGTGTTCTTACTTTCTAAGATGTTGAAACTCAGCTGTTTTGTACATCTTTTTCTTTTCAGTTCAGCTACACTAGCAAGCACAAAAAAATGTACAGTTTATATCTACTATAAAATAACAGAGTAAAAAAGCTTTGCCCCAAACTGACACTAAGAAAGACAGTACAGTATAGCATCTTCCTCTTTGCTGATTAAGTGATTGGATACAACTTCAAGGTTTTTATTAATTTAGTGTGTGTGTGTGTGTGTTTACAATTATAAATATATGCCATGGTCGTCTCTCTCTCTCTCTCTCTCTCTCTCTCCCTCCCCCCCCGTGTGTGTGTGTGTGTGTGTGTGCGTGCGTGTGTGTGTGTGCGCGCGCGCATGCGCATGCACGCACACGCGCCCATCCATTCTTTCACTCTACCATGTGTGTTTGGGGGCTTGAACTCAGGTTTCCAGGCCTGGCAACAATCTACTTTATGTTATAAGCCATTTCTCAGCCTTCTGCTCATAAAATAGAAAATGAAAGCAATCTAATTCTATATACCAAGTCTTACCTTTGGTGTTGTAGCCTTTCACTGGGTCTTTCTCACTTTTTAAAACAACAAAGGTGTAAATTTTCTTCTTTATTTTTCTAAGATGCACACTGTTAAATATGTCCATGATGGATTTTTTTTCATGTACTTGTGGGTTGTTTTTTTGGTTTTGTTAGCTTACGTCCTAAAAAAGAACTACGTCACCAAACTTGTGTTCACTTTAAATATCTTTTTAAAAGTTCTTGAACACTTTGCCTAATCTTAAGATATGTATATGATGATGTAAATTTATGTATTGTTTATACGTGCTTGTATTTTTTTATATCATTTGCTTGATAGCAAATTGCTTTATAAGTGTTTGTGTAAATTATAATTGCTAAATCAAGCCCAAATTCTTTTCAGGTCACAGTATAACCAGATTTTTAAGGGGAAAAATAAAAGCCCCAAATCTAACACCCTGACTAGTTAAGCTTGGTTACTGTCTTAATCTGACAATTAAAGACACAGTAGAAGACAAACAAAGAGAAGATGTTTAATCATGTGGTCACATTGGGAAAACTAATAGAGCTGTCTCGTGATCCCAGATCTTTCTTTTGAGGCTATTAACAGGAAAGTAATTAAGGCAGGTCATAGAACCAGACTATTGGGTCAAGAATCTGAATCATCCTGCCCCTACA
The DNA here is from genome assembly GCF_907164565.1 of Psammomys obesus. Classification (NCBI taxonomy): domain Eukaryota; kingdom Metazoa; phylum Chordata; class Mammalia; order Rodentia; family Muridae; genus Psammomys; species Psammomys obesus. The sequence goes on from NW_026596085.1 coordinate 5,922,184, forward strand.
GGTACTGTAGGTATGGCCGCAGTGTCGCAGGTGCATTAGTGGGTGGCAGAGAAAAGAAAGGCCATTGCCTGTGCTAATTTCTGAACTGTGAATATCCGATGACTAGTAGCCTAACACTCTCTGAAAAATGCAGTTCTGAGGCAACCACCAGAATGGCACTGTGCATGCCCAGATGAGCTCTCAGGGTGGGGAGCAAGCCAGTGACAAGAAAAACCGTGCCTGGGGCCACACAGGTAGGCTCAGATGAGGAGTTAGCCAAGATGACCACCACCCTGATGCCATGGGGCCTGAACAGGGAGCTAGCCCCAAAAGACCAGTCCAGCACTTTTCAGGCCTGGAAAGGTAAGTGGTAGAGAAATGGAAGAGAAAGGAGAAACAGAGGATGTGCGCATTATGAAGAGAGGCAGAACTGGAGACGTGAGGGTAGTGAGGAACAGCCTGATGTGAGTAGCTGGTGATGACACCTGGGACCAAGGTGGGGTCCCGGCCTGTGCTGCCACCAGGGGCCATGTCTGAGTCTGTGGCCCTGTAGCATCAGGGGTCTGTTACCACCAAAGGCCAGGGGTATGTTTCTGGACTGGTATGCCCCCAGGGGACATGTTGATGTCTAAGGATTGCCCCCACACCTCACATGGGCATTGTGGAAAAGCTGGTCCTGGGGGCATGAAAGCAGGAGAGCTGTCTCCACCCCTAGCCAGCTGCAGTATTTGGGAGAGTTGGGACCACATCTCCCAAGAGGCATAGCAGAGCTGTCCCTGGTTGCTGGAGTTGCCAGTGAGCTGACCCCAATGGTGTGAGTATGAGAGAATTGGCAATGCCAGTTGTCTTCTGTGCAGTGGCATGGAGAAAGGAGAGATGACATCCTCTTTTACCCTTCACCACCAGCAGCAGGCAGAAGACCTGGTCCTGGGGTCATGAGAGCAGGAGAGCCGGTCCTGCCCCTCACCAGCTGCAGCACTCAGAAGAGCAGGCCCTGGACCTAAATGGAGCTGACCCTAGTGGTGGGGCTGTGAGCATGCCAGCCCAAGGGCATAAGGATGGGAGAACTGGCCCCACCATTTGTCAGCCATGAGGTGATATGAAAATGCTTCTTGCTACTTACAGTGGGCAGGAGACCTGCACCTTACCTGAGCAGCATAGTAGAGCTAGTCTTGGAATGGGTTTGCAGGTGAGCTGGTCCTGAGGGCATGAATGTGGGAAAGACAGCCATGCCTTTTGCCTGCTGGGCAGTACCAGGGCCTTCCTCCCCTCTCTAATCCCTCAACAACTATACAGGTTGGAGTCACGATAGTGGAAGAACTGTCCCTGTCTCTCACTGGCTTCAACACTCAGGAGGGTGGCCCCTGCACTTCACATGGGCAACACGGTACAGGTGGCTCTGGCTGCAGGAGTTGCAGGTGAACAGGCCCTTCAGGCATGAGAGTGGGAGAGCTGTCCCTGCCCCTCATTTGCTGTGGCACTGGGGAGAGCAGGTCCTGTACCTTGTATGGACAGCATAGTAGAGCTGGTCCTGATGGCATGAGCACAGATGAGCCAGCCCTGAGGGCATGAGAACTGGAAATCTGGCTCTGCCCCTGGCTAGCTGCAGCACTGGATGGCCCAGACAGAGCAGGGTAGGAAAGTTTGCCCCAATGTGGTGGTATAGGAGAGCTGGAGGGCTGACCAGCTCAGATACCTATCAGATCTAAGGCTTTCAGTTGGCCCACCCCAACACATACCCCATCAATGAACTGCTGGAGCACATGGAGGGGCAAGTCCTGCAGATCCAAAGCTGCAGGATCTCCATGTGACAGGGCAACAAAAGGAGGCCCAGTGCGGTTCCAGTACTGATAGAAGCCAGAGGCCTCATCCCAGACTCATTGCAATAAACATTTGAAAGCAAAGAGTGTGGACAAAAGGCTATACTGTCAAACACACTACAGCTTCCCCAAGATTTTTTTCCCCTCTGTGTGGGGAAGGTTGCAAGGATGGACGGGCAGGTATGAAGGGACAGGGAGATGAGTGGAAATTGGGATGCACAATGTAAAATTCACAGAGAACCAATGAAAAAGTGTCTTTTAAAAGATGTTTTCTCATTGATAAGTATTGCAGTAGGGTTGCATGAGATCATCCAAAAGGCCTCCATTGCAGGAGGATAATTTTGGATAATTGCCCTAACTGGGATGCAAGGCTCACCATTCCAAGGATTACAAAGCTGACTTAGTTCTCCTGTGCTTCCACCTCTCCCTATAATTAGTAGGCATGCAGTTACTTCCACAGAAAAAAAATGGCAGAAATGTACCCCGCTTTGGTTGTCTAATGAGCCCAAATGAATGTAAATGCTTGTTAACAAAAGCATTTTCTAATGCCTAATTATCCACTTACAACAAAAAAGTTTCATTAAGTATTGATCTTCTCTTAGGAATGTTAACAAAAATATTTCATTAAGAAAATTAGATTAGATTTTAAAATCCTCTCACTAAGTAAGAAATTAAAACCTAGAATTAGACCAAAGCAAAAGGCAGATGTGGTCATGTCACATAGGATCTGAGGCCTTAGCAGAGATTAATCCAGTTTTCTGCAGCATGGCCAGCCCATGCCTGCCTTGATGTGATTGAAAAAAATTCTTGCCTTACTACTTTCTTCATTCTGTCACTACAGAACCTTCATAAAATTGTACCATGTTGGAACATAGAATTTAAGGGTAATACAATTCTTTATTCCTGTTCCATGGTAATATTTGACTCCAGAGTAAACTGTGACTTACTTCCTTCAGAATGAGAGCTTTTTCATGTGTCAACATTGCTCATGAGCTTCATTTCCAGCTATTTCATCTCCAAATAAATAAGAATATATAGCCACAGAAAAACTTTTGCATGAATGTTCATAGTAGCAATATTTATTACAGTTAAAATTGAGATGACTCAGAAAAGAGGCAGAGGCTGTAGGGCAAGATGATGGCATCTGTGTTACTGTGTTCCTTCTCTTGGCTGCTGCCTCCTGCCTGGGTCTTGAGCAGTCCTTGAGAAATTTCTAAGTTCTACTTCCAGGAGCCACCCAATGCTAACCCTGACGGGATGAAAGTTGGGCTGATCTTGGGTACCACAGATCTCCTGTGACTTAATTTATCTCCTCAAACCATCAAAACATCTGAACATGATTTTGAGTGTACAAGGAGAAATGGATTGGAATAAACATAGGGTATATTAATATAGCCTTCTCCATATTAAACTGAGGTCATCCCCTCTGCTGATTTATGGATATGAGTGAGAAGTCTCATGTGACTATGTATTTAATCGAGTCAGCATATACATTTTGCATCATTAAAGACATAAAAATAATTATGTTCTTCAAAAAAATAAGAAGAACCTAAATATCAATCAGCTGGTGGAGGAGTAGGTGTAATACAATGTTAATTGTGAATAAAGAATGGGTTGTTGAAAACTGTTCCCCATGAGCTATTTTGAAGGCATCTGCTAAGTAAAAGAAGCTAGATGCAAAAATACTAGTGGGTATTATCACAAATAAGGCATATGTAGAGTTGGTAAGGACAGAGGCTGATGGCTCACAGTGCCTGGGGTGAATCGGGGAAATTTCCTGGGCCCTATCTAGGACAATGACAGTATCTCAGAAAGTGGTAGAGACTGAGATACCCTAGTATTACAAATGTACTAAACAGCGTTCAAATACCATGTACTTAAAAATAGTTATTTTATGCTACAACAATCTCCAGTCAACGGAAGAATAAAGTTTGGGGGAAAACACCCGCACATGCTGAATGGATTCACCTATCTCAGTCTCCACTATGCACACTGAATCTAAGCCACTCTCTCTCCTGTCTTTTACCTGAGTCACTGACACTCAAATAGATGAAATAATTCCTTGGGTTTCTTTCTCCTGTAATACACACTCCACGAAACAGCCAAAGGATGTTTCAACTCAAAGCAGGCCATGCTCCTTGTTTCTTTACTTGATCTGGAGCTCACACTACCTCAGCCCTACAGGACAAGATGATAAGCCTCATCCTCTTCAGTATCCCACTTGCTCCCAGCCCTCCCCTGCCCTAGGCTACACCAAGCTGCACCCTGCTGTGTAGACTGTAGTTTAGCAGTCCCCATGCCTGCTGAGATGCCTTCCTGTGATTCAATGCTCAGTTTACACCTCAGGAATGAGGTCTCTGAACTCCCTGTAAAAAGCTAACCCCTTAACACCCTTTCTCAGATCATCCCATCTCACCTCTTGACAAGCTGTCTTTACAAACTGATCCCCTTTGCACCTTCTATCTCTAGAAGGCAGGTTTTATAGTTAGTTTCTGATCCCAGTTCTGTCACTTTTGGAGCAACCTATTTTATCTCTACATAATCTGTGGGGTTACATGGCTTAAAATAGCACTTATCAAAAGCTCAAAATCTTCTGTACATGCTAGTGTCTGTCACATATGCTAGCTATCTTTACTAATTATTTTAGATTCCTTTGGTGTAACTTGGCATTTTTCCCCATAGTCAGCATAGTTATCTGTACCTGTCAGTTTGGTGGTGTCTATGCTGTATACTTTGCGGCTGGGAGCAGTCTAGTCCTTCTGATTTATACACCATCCAAATAGAAATGGTTTACCTTTGGCCTAACTCTTTCCTTGGTGAGTAAGAGGCTACTTTTGCTTTCCTTATGTTCTCCGCAATCCTCACTAAGAACATTCTGATATAAGGGATCCACAAGTGGCCTTTGCTACTTCATCACCTTAAGCACCGTCCTCCTTTCAGAGGCACTGGCTTGGGTTTAGGCTAATGGGCACATGGTTCCTGTGGGAAGGTGCCTACCTAGCACGCCTAAGACCCGAGAGCCATCCGTAGTACCACAAAAGGGGCGGGGGGGGGGAAGATAACAGCTATTAGAAGAGAAACACTAGCAACAGGCTCTAAAGATGTAAAGCATTCACATCTACATGGAGGGAAACATGACTAATCACTACAGAACAAGCAGGTAAGGGGAGGAAGACAGGGCTCAGCAGCAAGAGCACTGGCTAGGACTAGACCGTGGCTCTGTTCCCAGCACCCACACGGTGGTCCAAGACCGACTGGAACAGTTCTGGGGAAGCCAGTGTCCTCTCTAACCTCTTCCAGCACTACAGGCATATGGGACAGACATACCTCTAGGCTAGACACCCATTAACATAATCAATAAATCTAAAAAAGAAAAAAGCAGGTGATAGAGCATAGTGCAACTGGCATCTGAATCACCAGCCAGGGTAAGATACAAGACAGTGACTAAATAAGTAAAGTGGACAAAAATTAGGGAAAAAGAGGTGATCTAAGTCTCCACTAAACAGAAATACAAGAATCTGTGGAGATCACTGACCAGCCAGCTGGCTGAACTGATGAACTCTAGGTTCTGTGGAGACATGTCTCAAAAACTAAGGCTGACTAATACCAAGGAAGACACAGAATATTGATTTTTTGACAGCACAAACCAAAACCCGGTTATAGAACCTGTCACCTGGCTTCTATTCTTACATTGGGTGCGCCATTCACTAAAGTAACAATATTAAAAAGTAACCTTCCATAATGAAAATAGCGCCATATTACTTAATTCCAATGCTATACATGTAAGGATACATAGAGCCCAATCATAACAGTTCTCATTGTAGAGGCTAATATGGAATACATGGTGACAATTTCTGTGCATCAGACAGACCACCTTTCTCACCACCCCCGAATGCTTGGGTTTGTGAAAACAAACAAACAAAAAACCAAGAACGAACAATTCCACAAGCAAAGTACCTTGAGGTCTGTCAAAATTGTATTTTCATTTTCAGCTTCCAGCTGACAGAAGTCTCCTTTCTGTTGGGGCATTATAAAGTTTCCAGTAACACAAAAGTGCATGGGTGTGGATGCCCTCTCCATGAATGTTAACTTCCAGATTCTGCAGCACACACGTATGCATCCTGTTTCATTATGTGTCTACCATTTAAACACTCTGTGATGCCATTAACACACTGGCTGTACCTACTGCCTTTTAACCCCCCTATTTAAATTTAGAGTCAGAACTTAAGTTTTTAAAAAGTTATTCATGTTTTTATTAATTATAATTTCTTTACTTTGTATCCCAGCTGTAGCTCTCTCCCTCATCCCTTCACAATCCCACCTTCCCTCCTCTCCTCCCATGCCTCTCCCCCAGTCCACTGATGGGGCGGGCCTCCTCCCCTTCCATCTGACCCTAGCCTGCCAGGTCTCATCAGGACTGGCTGCCTTGTCTTCCTCTGTGGCCTGGTCAGGCTGCTCCCCACTCAGGTGGAGGTGATCAAAGAGCCAGTCACTGAGTTCATGTAAGAGACAGCCCCTGTTCCCCATACTAGGGTGCCCACTTGGAGATGCCATGGGCTACATCTGTGCAGGGTTTCTAGGTTATCTCCAGCCTTGGGAGGTAGTGGCAGGTGGATCTCTGCGAGTTCGAGGCTAGCCTAGTCTACAGAGTGAGTCCAAAACAGCCATGGCTATAAAGCTACTACACAAAGAAATCCTGTCTCAAAAACAAAACAAAACAAAAAACAAACAAACAAACAGACAAACAAACAAAAACTCTTAAATCGTTCAAGCATGGTGATCTCAACATCTTAGAGCCAAAGGCTGGAAGATCCCAAGTTAAAGGCCAACCTGGGCTACACAGTGAAATCCCATTATAAAACCACAAGAAAATGAACAAACCCCAAACCAAAATAAAAAGAATAAATGAGAGGGAAAAAGAAATAATAAGGAAGGAAGAAAAAAGGGAGAGGAGAAAGGCAACTAAAGGGGGAAGAGGAGAGAGAGGCTGCAATGACTTGGGAAGGCTGTGGAACAAAGGACCACTGCCATGAATAAAAAGAACATGTTTATCCAAATGTTCAGCATACAACCACAGAAATAAAACACAAGCCACAAATATTAATCTTACATGCAAAATTTAATTTCCAGAAAGCCCTATACTTAAAAGTAAAAAAAAAAAAAAAAAAAAAGATGGTGTTAATTCTAACAACATTTTTTCCCAATATATCGAAATCCTTATCATTAACACACATAAGCAGTGTAAGTTGATGAATTTGATTCTCACTGACCGCTTTTTCACTGGATCTCGGACTGTGGATGGTGTACCTTATGCACTGCATGCTTTAGCTCAGGTACATGTGAAAGGCTCAGAGCCCCTGTGCAGAAAACGGTTCCTTTGTAAAGAAATCCAGGTCATTGCAAAGTCTGAAGGAATCCGCTGGCTATCTCAGTATTCACCTTACTGTGCCAGCAGCTTATGGGTCAATGTCTGCATGGGATCCTGAAGGAAATGCCTCCTCTCCGCTGAGCAGCTTTAAAGAAACAATGTTTCTTGAACTGTGAAGAGCTTCCCAAGGTAAAATGTAATTACAAGTGTTTTGAACCCATCTTTAATGTTTCTTCAAAAGACTTTGAATAAATATAGAATCTTTCATCTAACAAGGTTGATTTTTCTCCTGTAAGAGTTTCAATAAAAGAAATGTCAAAACACTGTAATCTTTCTCCCCTAGTGATGCCTTAATGATGAAAATATAACCCTAGAATACACACCATATGCTATGAGGGGAGAAGGAAATAATTGTACAAGTGAATGAAACCCCAGAATCAGTGATTGGCACTACAATTTTTTGAATTCTTGATAGAAACAGAGCAGGCATTATAAAATGTTTATCTATTTGTATATTATAAGCAATATAGCTGATGATATCAAGACCGAATGCCAAAATGAAAATATTAACACAAAACTTTGAAAACATGATGAAAGAAATAGATTTCTTTAAGCTCTGGGAGGGTTTATATGGACAAATGTAAAATGGATGCCACTGGATTGGGGAGACGGCTCAGTGCTAACATATTTGCTTTGCAAGTGTAAGGACTGCGTTAGAATGGCCAGAACCTTTGTGAAACCATTCGTCTAATCCTGGAACTCCTATGGAAGGTGAGAGGCAGATACAGAATTCCCAGATGCTCCAGAGTTACCCAGCCTGGCAGACACAGCACTGAGCAACAGGGAAGTCTGCCTCAAACAGGGCAAGGTCCAATAACAGGGGTCCACACACACACACACACACATGCACATTCATCCATACACACACACATACACATGCACACACACAACGCACACGATGATAAATATAAAATATGTTTTGATGTGTTTTGCTCATGAATTTTTACTATTTTGCTTCTTTCCAATGCACAGTTCCTGTGGAAATGAATTCAAAGCTAAGCTTAAATGGAGACACTACTAGAAAAATAATTAACTTTCTAACATAAAATATTATACTGTGTTCAACCTTCTTGAAAAAGTGATAAGTATTAATAATCCTCACTTTCCCTAGTCTGCCTGGTTTAAATGCATAAGATTATAATTATTCTAAAAGAAACTGAAAATCAACAAAATTATATCTTACAATAATAACATCCAAAAAATATGGCAGAAATAATTCCAGCTCGACCACCAAATAGATGTGTGTACTATACATATTTTATTTAAAAATATAAGTATGGTCTTTTCTCATGAATATTACCTACCTTATTATTCTGTAAAGAAAATGTACAATAAAATCCTCCTGCATGATACTATATTTCAGGGTGTAGTGCTAGAAATGAGAGTATTCAGCAGGACCTGATTGAGAGTAGCTGATTTAATTTTAGGATGCCCAGGACAGTTGTTTACAATAAAATCTGTAATATAATTTGCTCCAATATCAATGGAAATTCTGGCCACGATAGAATCTTCATAGAGAAAAAAATTCTAAATCTGATGTTAGTAGCAAATATAATTCTCAGTTATTGCTCCTTTGGGGATACAATCCTAGTAGGGAGTCAAGGATGGCATAGGCAGTGTCCTGCCACTAACGGAAAGAGCTACAAAGAGTAGCTATTTATTGTGTTGAGACCTGGATCCAGGATGGAGCTGCAAGCCCAGAACAACAGACAAACAAGTAGTGCTGAGATAGAGCGAGCGAGAAAGAAGGAATCAGGGGTGGGCACATGTGCAGAGGAAGGGGCTCAGCTCAAATGCAAGACATTGGTCCTAGAGCATCAGGACTTGAGACCACCTAAGAGGAAACCTCCCCACATGGGTGCAACACAAGCTAGTCTCTCTCTCCTTTGCCTCTGTGATATAGTTTCTTCTTTGACCTAGTATTCAGGATACTTGGGAAGTTTGTGGACTAACTAACACATTGTTGTTTTAGTCAGGGTTCACTGAAAAAACAGAACTTATAGAATGAATGAAAAAATATACGAATTTGTTAGAATGCCTTACAGGCTGTGGTCCAGCTAGTCCAACAATGGCTGTCTACCAACAGGAGGCCTCTAAGAACCAGAAAGTTGTTCAGGATAGATATCCCAGCTGGTCTTCGATATGTGCCAGAATCCCAAATTAGACTCTAATGCCTTTGAAAAACTGGATTTCCCACAGAGAGTGCGAGAACAAGCAGGCAAAAAGCGAGCTTCCTTCTTCCAAGTCCTTTCTATTCTCTGCCAGCAGCAGGTGTGGCTCAGACCAAAGATGAATCTTACCACCTCTAAAGATCTGGATTAAAGGTGGTTCTTCCCACCTCAAGTGATGTAATTAAGAAAAAATCCCTCACAAGTGTCCCAGCCACTTGGGTTTTAGTCAATTTTGGATGTCGAAAAGTTGACAGCCAAGAATAGCCATTACAGTTGTTATATAGCAAATATTACACAAATCCTTTCTTTCTCTTTGGGGGAGGGTAGTTTTACTGAGGTTATCTGTCAGGGGCAGCAAGGACCCATCGTGAACCTGGAAGAAAGAAGGTGACATGCACAGCCCTAAGCAGCCTGCGAAGATGATGTCTGAATTGTAAATCGTTGTAAAAGACTTAAAGCCAAACAAATGCTCAGCACCACTGAGACAGTTAAGTCAGCAACTTGTAGAAACAACAGTGTGTTAGCTGCTGTTAAACACTGCACTTAGAAAAAAAAATTAGGTCCTCTCCATGAATGGTCCTTGGTTGGGGTACGTTTTCCTCAGGGTCCCCAGGGCTCAGTTTTGTTTTTGTTTTTTTTGTTTTGTTTTGTTTTTGGCTCTATTGGTCTCCTTTTGGAGTTCCTGTCCCCTCCAGCTCTTTCTATCTCCCCCTTCTTTCATAAAATTCCATGCATTCTGCCCAAAGTTTGGCTGCAAGTCTCAGCCTCTGCTTTGATACCTTGATCAGCAGTGTCTTTCAGAGGCCCTCTGTGGTAGGCTCCTATCCTGTTCCCTGTCTTCTCCTGCTTCCAATGTCTATTGTGTTTGCCCTTCTGAATGAGGATTGAGCATCTTCCCTAGAGTCTTCCTTGCTACCCTAACCAAGGACCATGCATGGAGAGGACCTAAAACCCAGGCTCAGATGTAACCCATAGACTCAAGTCTCCAAATAGGTTTCCTATTAAGGGGAAAAGGGGCTGTCTCTAGTGTGAACTCAGTGGCAGACTCTCTGATCACCTCCTGCTGGGTGGTACAGCCTTGTCAGGCCACAGAGGAAGACAATGCAAACCAGTCCTGATGAGACCTGATAGGCTAGGGTCAGATAGAAGGGAAGTAGGACCTCCCCTATGAGTGGACTGGGAGAGGGGCATAGAGGGAGAAGAGGGAGGGAGGGCAGGATTGGGAAGAGAAGAGAAAGGGGTCTACAGCTGGGATACAAAGTGAATAAATTATAATAAATGATAAAAGAAAAAAGAAAAAAATAATAATTTCAAATAACGCTATTCTCAAAAACAAGTCTGGTAAAACAAATGCTCACATGTAATATTATCAATACTTTTAAGCTACTTGGGGGGATTGTGACATCATACTACATTTGAATTTATTACATTCTTACCACATGAAACATTTGATATAAAATCCAAGATTGCATAGCAAACTTGAGGCAGTAAAAACCTACACTGTACACATTAAAATAAAAGCTCTCAGGAAACATTCAAGTGTTATTTGCAATTTCATCTTATAACACTGATCTAAAATAAACAAAGAGCTGAGACCAAAAATGAGTGCATAGTTTTCCTTTCCTCTTACTTAAAAGGTCAAAATATGACATTTTGGGTCTGCATTAAATACACTTAGTACCTCAAGGATAATAATGGGATTCACATAACTGACAATAGCACTTTAATTAAATAATGTAGGCCAACATTTTTAAGTAAATAAAACATAATCAAACTTCAGAAGAATTATTTTTATAGTCTATATAAATTTAATATATAAATTTAGATATATGTTTCCATATATGTGTATGTTTACATATATGTGTGCATATGTGTATTTAAAATAAAAAGTGTTTTTACAAACCTGAAGATAGCAATGATGCCCCTAAGAAGCTTTTTTTCTGTAGTATATTATAAATTACTTATATACTTATGGGACATGTCCCCAGGATCTGAGGCACTGCCTGGATTCACTCTCTGACATGAACTGATTGGCCTCCTCTTTGATCACCTTCCCCTGAGGGGGAAGCAGCATTACCAGGCCACAGAAGAAGACAACACAGCCACTCCTGATGAGACCTAATTGACTAGGATCAGAAGGAAGGAAAAGAAGTCCTCCCCTATCAGTGGACTTGGGAGGGGCAAGCATGCAGAGGGTGGAGGAAGGGAGGGATTGGGAAGGAAGGAGGGAGGGAACTGCAGGGGGGATACAAAGTGAATAAAGTGTAATTAATAAAGAAAAAAAAAAGAGTAAAAAAAAAAAGGTAGTCATCCTGGTTTATGTATTGGGTGATTTTTCTCTATAGGTGTGAGTGAGTGAGTGAGTGAGTGAGTGAGTGAGTGAGTGAGTGAGAGAGAGAGGGAGAGAGAGACAGAGAGGGAGAGAGTGACTGAAAGAGAGGCTTATCTTCTTTATGGGTATGAGCAAAGGTATGTGGATATGTGATTTTCTCTATAGATATGAATAGAGGTGTATGTGTTCTAAGCATGATAATGACTTCAGCACAGTCAACCAAACATTTGGTTTTGAGGCCAATACAAATATTTTAATTTCCAAAGCTAAAACTAAATCTGAATAGTCCAATATATCACTAATACTGCACATATACATCCTGTTCATTGCTGTTTGGTTATCCGTTTTTTACAGTCTACTTTTTTTATCACCGCTTTTTTTGACAGGTGATTACATAAGTAGTAATGTAATCTTGTGTATTTATTTTAAACCAAAGCCCAAACAAAAACTTTTAATTTAATTTTGGGGCTAAGCATAATGTGAATTCATTTCTTCTACCCCTTCTCCATTCTTTCCCTTTTCATTATCTTACTTCATAATCACTATTGATAAAACCACCATGAAATGAATATTACTTCATAGAAATGTTCAACGTCCTGAGTCATCAGGGAAATGTGAATCCAAATGACCCTGAGATTCCACCTTACATCCATCAGAATGGCTAAGATAAAAAATTCAAGTGAAAATACATGCAGGAGAAGATGTGGAGAAAGGGGAACCCTCCTCCATTGCTGGTGGGAATATAAACTTGTACAACCTCTTTAGACATCAATCTGGTGCTTTCTCAGACAATTAGGAATAGTGCTACCTCAAAATCCAGCTATATCACTCCTAGGCATATATCCAAAAGATTCTCAAGTACACAATAAGGACATTTGTTCAACCATGTTCGTAGCAGCTTTATTTGTAATAGCCAGAATCTGGAAACAACCCAGATGTCCCTCAACTGAGAAATGGATACAGAAATTGTACATTTACAAAGTGAAATACTACTCAGCAATTAAAAACAAAGAAATCATGAAATTTTCAGGCAAATGGTGAGAACTAGAAAAGATCATCCTGAGTGAGGTATCCCAGAAGCAGAAAGACACACATGGTATATACATTTATAAGTCGATATTAGACATAAAATATTGGATAAACATACTAAAATCTGCACACCTACACAATCTAAGCAAGGAGGACCCTAAGTAAGATGATCAATCCTCATTCAGAAAGGCAAACAGAACAGACATCAGAAGAGAGAGAAAACAGGGAACAGGCCAGGAGCCTACCACAGAGGGCCTGTGAAACACTTTACCCAGCACAGTATTGAAGCAGATGTTGAGACTCATAGCCAAGCTTTGGGCAGAATGCAGGGAATCTTATGAAAGAACTGGGAGACAGAAAGACCTGCAGGGGACAGGAGCTCTACAAGGAGAGAAACAGAACCAAAAATTCTGAGCCCAGGGGTCTTTCCTGAGACTCATACTCCAACCAAGGGCCATGCATGGAGATAATCTAGAACCCCTGCATAGATGTAGCCCATGGCAGTTCAGTCTCTAAGTGGGTTCCCTAGTAAGGGGAACAGGGACTGTCTCTGACATGAACTCAGTAGCTGGCTCTTTGATCACCTCCCCTTGAGTGGGGACCAGCCTTACCAGGCCACAGGAAGACAATGCAGACAGTCTTGATGAAACCTGATAGGCTAGGGTCAGATGGAAGGGGAGGAGGACCTCCCTCTCAGTGGACTTTGGGAGGGGCATGCGTGGAGAAGTGGGGAGGAAGATGGGTTTGGGAGGGGATGAGGGAGAGAACTACAGCTGGGATACAATGTGAATAAAGTGTAATTAATAAAAATATAAATTAAAAAAGAAATGTTACTTCATTAGCTAGATATACTGGACTGAAAAGGAGATTCCATTTCAGTGTTCAAACCCATATAACAAACTCAAGTTCCAGGAAACTGATTTTTAATGTAAGAATAAACAAAGAGATACAAAAATTTAGAGGAAGGATCATTGAAAGGTTGATAGGAACGAAAACAGGATGCCATAGAGAAAATGACATTTCTGCTCAATGTTTGGTTGATAAGAGATCTTAATAGGCAAGAAACAGAGGGAAAGCAAAGGTATGCATGGTCAAAGCCACCAGAGACAGCGCACAGTGTGCTAGTGAATCAGAGTGGATTGTGGGTAAAACACAGCACAGAGATTCCAACTGCAGAAGGAACATTCAATGGAGGCCATAAAGCCCCGGCATGCAGTAGCCTGGAAGAATCTTTGAAAGCACAGAACTTTCTCAGATCATAAATTGGCTGGGGCAGAGCTGTCAATTACCTCCTTTTAAATGCCTCCCTGGGATTTCAGGTTTCCATTTTAGAAGACTTGTTTTCATCTCCTATCCAGGTAAATTATGGTGATGTCTCAGCTTTTCCTTTAATAATGTTGTAAATCTGTTTCAGACATGAATACCTGAGCTCTGGAGCGCATCCATCAGACATGTCATTCTGCATGAGACCGGGACCTCTCTTCAAACACCCGGTGTTCTAGGATGAGACCGTAGTGCCAGGCCTTGCGCCACAGTGAGTGTGCCTCTCAGACCCGCAGATTTGAACACACATGGATTTCTTGCCTGTTGTATGGATTGTACGCCTGTTTGGTAATTCTATTTTCTGGGCACAAAGCCTAAATTAATTAATGAGAAGTTGTGTACCCCACACATCTGAATGTATATCTCCAGAAAATGAGTAATGCTTTTTCAGTGTCGGTTACCTTCTTCGTGGTCGTTTGTACAAGCACCGGAATACGTGAGAAAATGCTACTTTCTCATCCTATTGCTGGTTTCCCAGAATGTTTAACCATTGACCAAATCAGTACTAGTGTACTCTACCATGCAGCAATGATATAAAAGACTTCTTTCGTGAAAGAGAAAAGTAAATGATCTGAACGTACAGGCCGGAGCAATAACACAAATGAATGGCGGTCTAGACCCTCCTGCTGTGAGCAGAGATGATGTTGGGCCAGTGCTGACCCTCCCCATCAGCGGGCTGAGATCCCCTGACCTGGGAGAGCATTACGCTCCAGGCTCTATTAACAAAGTGGTGTTCATACCCGAACTCTAACCCCAGCTCCCACTCTCCCGCCTCAACCCGTAGTGCTCAAGGTGATTAAAAATAACCACTGTTTCCGAGGACTGTCAAGAGTTCTGCACAGAACGCAGTAGATGCAGGGCGCTGGGATGTTCTCAGGCCGTCAAGCATCAGTTCACTGGAGGCTGCTGAATAAATTAAGCCAAAAATATAAACCCCGTTGATGTGTTTGAACTTCTCCACAAACATTCCTCATTCATATTTAATTGCTCCACCGAGACTGTTATTCTTTGGAGTGGTTCCAGGCATTACTTCCATTCCATTAGTAAGCTCGCAGGGTGTCTACTCCTTAACCCCAAATGATTGATCCTATAAATGCCTCTCCACTTTCTGACCCGAACACTAATTGAGTTTGTGTATAGATTAAAAGGAAAGCGTGTTTTTAGAAAAGTTTCTATATACGTTGCTGTCACTTAAATTCCTTGTTAACAGAGGAAGAAATGGCACATCAAAATGATGGTGCTCAATGTCTTCTGTGAATTGGCTTTTAGAAACATGGTGTGAAGCAAACTAAGATATAGAGCGGGGGTGGGGGAGCATCTAAAATAGATTTTTCAAAACAAAATCAGACAGTCTCATTTAAAGAAAGAACAAACGCTGGTGGCTATGATAATGTCTGTTCCTGCAGATTCTAGTTCTTGCCCCAAATGCATTTCACTGCAAACACATACAAAATTCTTGTCTTCTTGCAAAAATCAAGAATGCTCTATTTTTATGCTCTATTTGGGACTTACTGTGGCCTGAAAGTGAAGCGGCCCCGATGGCTCATGTGTTGCCTTTGGATACTTGGTCTTCAGCTGCTGGCTGTTTGGAAGGCTGTGGAACCTCCAGGAGCTAGAGATTTTGAAATGGGATGCTGGGACAGGCCTTTGGGTTTTACAGGCTGGTCTCCATTCCTGCGCACCTTCTGCTTCCTGACTGTGGACAGAGTGCAGCCAGGGCTCCTCTGCCAAGGTGAACCGCCCCTCAAAATAAGCCTCTTCCTGTACGCTGCTCCTTGCCAGGTGTTTGGTCACAGGGACAGAAAAAATCTGTCTAATGTCGGAGGAACAACTACATGTTTCTTCAAATCTTTTACAAACAGACCTAAGAGTTTTGATGTGTGCATTAGATACTAACAAAGGGTCCTGTCATCATCCATAATTCATCAACATAGGATATATTTAAATAATGTTTATGAAGTTTTACTTGGTTTGAGATTATGAGCTAATAATCTTGACACATATTCAATTCTTTGTTTTTCTACAGACTGTAATCAAATAATTTTTTAAAAATTTCTAGCCTAATTAAGATGAGTAAAAGCAATTCACTTTGGCAGAGTGCAGGGAATCTTATGAAAGAAGGAGGAGATAGGAAGACATGGAGGGGACAGGAGCTCCACGGGAGAGCAATACAACCAAAAAATCTGGGCCCAGACATCTTTTCTGAGACTGATACCCTAACTACGGACCATTCATGGAGATAACCTAGACCCCTGTTGGAGGTAGCCCATAGCTCTTTGTCTAAGTGGGTTCCCTAGTAAAGGTACAGGGGCTGTCTCTGACATGAACTCAGTGGCTGGCTCTTTGATCACCTCCCCCTGTGGGGGGAGCAGCCTTAACAGGCCACAGAGGAAGGCAATGCAGACAGTCCTGATGAGACCTGATAGGCTAGGGTCAGAAGGAAGAGGAGGAGGACCTCCCCTATCAGTGGACTGGGGGAGGGGCATGGGAGGAGAAGGGAGAGGGAGGGTGAGATTGGGAAAGGAGGAGGGAGGGGGCTACAGCTGGGATACAAAGTGAATACATTGTAATAAATTAACAAAAGCACACTCTACCAGTTATGCCTACAATAAAAGTTTTGATGATTTATTTTTTTAATTTTATTTTTTTCTTATCAGTTACATTTTATTAACTCTGTATCCCAGCCGTGTCCCACTCCCTCATTCCCTCCCAGTCCCTCCCTCCCTCCATCATCTCCACCGTGCCCCTTTCCAACTCCACTGATAGGGGGGGACCTCCTCCCCATTCATCTGATCCTGTTTTATCAGGTATCTTCAGGACTGGCTGCGAAGCCCTCCTCTGTGGCCTAACAGGACTGCTCCTCCCTTGGGGGGTGGGGAGGTCAAAGAGCCAGTCATTGAGTTCCTGTTAGAAATAGTCCGTGTTCCCCTCACTATGGGAAACCAATTGGTTACTGAGCTACCACAGGCTACATCTGAGCAGAGGTTCTAGGCTGGAATTATATTAACAATGTACAATGGGACTCAGCATATTCTTTCTAGACAGTTGTCTTAGTTAGGGTTTCTGTTGGTGTGAAAAAACAACATGACCAAGCCAACTCTTATAAAGGAAAACATTTAATTGGAGCTGATTTAGAGGTCAGAGATTTAATCTGTTATTGTCATGGCAGGAAGCATGGCAGCATGCAGGCAGACGTGGTGCCAGAGAAGGAGCCAAGAGTTTACATCCTTATCACCAGTCAGCATGCAGAAAGGAAAACACTGGGCCTGATTTGAACATTTGAAACCTCAAAGCCCTCCCTAGTGGCACATTTCCTCCAACAAGGCCACACCTACTCCAACAATGACATATCTCCTAAGACAGCTCCTATTTGGAGCCATTTTCATTCAAAGCACCACACCAGCCATCCCTATTTTAAAGCTAAGTGAATCTTGAACTAATAGTGTTCTGTAGTTTGATCTGATTACCCTAAACCTATTTCTGATACATAGTTGACATACTATCTACATTTCTTTTACTATACCAACCAGTGTTCTTGGCAATGCGTTTCAGTTGCCGCACAAATTATTTTTCCTTAAGAAAGTAATATGAAGAACTATACACTACATCAGGGGATGGGGCTGGGAAGGCGACTGAGGTAAGCACAATGCTGTGTAAGCATGAACACCTGATCACCTGATTTGGGATCTCCATGTAAAAAGCTGAGTGTAGCAACAGGCTCCTGAAACCCTGGAGCTCATGGCTGGATGCTGGAGAAAACAGAGATAGCTGGGGTTTTTCTGGCTGACAGTCTGGCAAAAAGAGAGAAAGCTCCAAGCTTAGTGAGACAGGCTAAGGCAGTGGTTCTCAACCTGTGGGTCGCAGCCCATAAGAAGTTGACTGACCCTTTTTACAAGGGTTGCCTAAGATCACAGAAAAACACAAACATTTACATTATCATTCACAGCAGTAGCAAAATTACAGTTATAAAGTAGAAAACAATATGATTTTATGGTTGGGGGTCAACACAACTTGAGGAAAAATTAAAGGTCGCAGCATTAGGAATGTTGAGAACCACTGGCCTGTGAAATAAAAGCAGTGAGAGAGGAGGACACTGGGCAACTTCCTGTGTCTTCTGAACATACACATATATACAGCTGCACACGCGGATGCACCATATAGTATGTACAAAGAAAAAAAAACTGTATCCAAATGGGGTAAGAAGTACCATTTTCCTGTCTAATGCTTGCATAGTCTGCTATACCTGAAGATTTCACAAACAAACCAAAACCCCGTCAGAATAAATGAATTCAGCAAAGACGTAAAATATTAAAGCAAAATACTGTAATATAATCATATACTAAAACAAGAATTAGGGAAACAGCCCCATTTAATAATAACATTAAAAAATCACAATGTAAATTTAACAAGGGTGGCAAAGGAGGTATATAATAAAAATCTCTAAGACATAGATGAAAGAAAGGAAACACAAAATTAATGAAAAGATGCTGCAGGTGGTTCACGGAGCAGCTGGAAGGGTCATGCTAACTGAATTGAAAACGTTCTGCAAAGCTGGAATAAACAAAGCCACATTGTAACTGTATTAAAGCAATGATCTGAAATGCCATGTCTGGACCCCATGATTAACAAAATGTTCGGAAATATTACACCTCGAAGGAAATCCAGAATTCAAAAACACCAAGAAACGCCAGCAATGATGTAATTTAAAACTAAAAATAGATAAGAAAACATATTTAGCATTTCATACAAAATGCTACCTTACAATATGCAAAGGCCTCACAATGTGAAAAGACAGGTTAATGCAGTTTTCCTTGATAATTAGCTCAATTTGAATGTCATATGTACAGTGGATTAGACGTGAAATCCCTCCAACAAGCTCATGCTTTGAATACTCGGTCTCCAGAGGGTGGTGTTGCCTGGGAGATGTTAGGAATTTGGGGTGATGTGACTTACTGTGGAGAAGCAGGACATAGAGTTGGGTCCTGGTGTGGCTCTCTGCTTCCTGGTGAGCTATGACATCAACATATCTCCTCTACCATATGTTCCTGACACAGAGGTCCAGAAAGCATGAAGCAAATCTTCCGAACCCATGAGCCAAAGTAAATCTTCCTCACCCCCTTCGTTTGTTGATGTCAGGTATTCAGTCAGTGACCAGAAAAACTAATGTAACGTATCTTCAAAATCATCAAAAGCAACAAAACAAAGTCTAAAGTAGATCTGGGTAAAATTCAAAGAAACCCTGTCTAGCACAAATAATGGTGCTGTTCAAAAATAACTGACTACATGACATTTCATGTGATCCATACCTCTGCCAGGGCAGATAGATGAACTGACAGTTTTATAATACAGTAGGAAACACGTGAACTTTTCAGCAGAGCCCAGAGATGAGTGAAAATAAGTTTTATCTTTAGATCATTAGGACCACTAGTGAAAATACAATTGAACTTTCACATCCGTGTCTGTATAAAATACTGGCATCTAGAAAAAGTGAGTTCACTGCAGAAGACCCACACAAGATCAAGCCAAGATCACTCTAGCACAGAAGGGGTAGGTGATCTCCCTACTCTGTAAGGAAGAGCTGTTGACAGTAGGTAGGTGCTGCATGAGGGATGCTCTTTCTGTTTTGAGGATATGGGTCCTGGTGGTTTTCCCTGGTCAAGTTAGATGGTTCCACACTCATGCACAAAGGGTCAGTACTAGCTGGACCTACTGAGTTATCAAAATAAAGACATGGAGTTGAGTGATGGGTGTTGGCAAGGATATGGAGATGTGGAGGGAGAAAATAGGGACTGGATATGATCATATTTCATTTTCTCAAGAAAAAAAAGTTCAAATTTTTAAAAAAGAAAGGAGAGCACTTTGATCCTGTACATAATACCAGATATCAGATGGTTCACTTACATTTAATGTTTTCACATTTCTTCATAATAAATGATGCAAAAAATTTAATGTAGCATATTTCTTGCTTCATTCTCTTTTCTCCTCTCTTTCCTTTACTCTGCCTTTCATATAATTTTTGTACTTTTATATTTTTCACTGTTTCAAACAATTTTAAACCCAAATACATTTTGATCATATACCTTCCCTTCCCCAAGTCCCCCCAGACCACCTTCCCTTTCCTCCTTACCCAACCCCAAGTACCTTCTCAAAAAACAAACAAAAATTCAACATAACAAGAGACACCCCCAAACCAAGAAAACAAAATAAAACACCATCAAAGACACAAAAAGCAAACAAAAGAAAACCTTACCAAACTGTAACCAAACTAAAGCACATACACACACACACACACACACACACACACACACACACTCACAAAACAAAAACAAAACAAAAAACTATGGAGTCCATTATATGTTGGTCAACAATTTCTGGACATGAGGCCTATCTTGGAGTGGCTGACATGCCCAGTTTCACTCTATGGGAGAAAACTGACTTTCCCTGTCTTACCTCATAAAAATGACAGCTCCGTTGTCAACCTGCACCCTAGTAGCTAGGCTTTCATTCTATGAATCTATGCATTCATTCACTCATTTTTTAAAAAAGATATAATAAGATTTTAAAAAATGAACACATAGAAGCTGGAAAAGATATGCCTGGTTGTGGTGGCACATACCTTTAATCCCAGAACTTGGGAAGTAGAGGCAGGCAGATTCTGAGTTCTAATCTAGCCTGGTCTACAGAGTAAGTTCCAAGACAGCCAGGGTTACACAAAGAAACCCTGAAACCCTGTCTCAAAACACACACACACACACACACACACACACACACACACACACACAAAAAAAAAAAAAAACCCAAACAAAACAGACAGACAAGAAAGAGGTTGGACAAAATAAACTAACAGAAGGAAAAAGAGCCCAAGGGTAGGCACACGAATTAGAGACTCACTTGTTCACACACTCACAGGTCCCATAACATACACATAGAGGGCCTGGTGCAGACCCATGCAGGCCTGTGTTTGCACACCATGTTAATTTAGAGAGCCTTGTTTTCTTGGTGTCCTTCATCCCCTCTGGCTCCCACACTGAGTGTTTCTACCTCCTCTTCTGCAGGGGTTCCCGACGCCCCAAAAGGAGGGGTTTGGAGACATCCCATTTAGAGTTGAATGCTTCAAGGTCTCTCACTCTGCCCAATTTTTATAAAGTGAATGTTTACTATTATGTGTAATCGTATTGACATTTGGGACAAAAAATCAATTTGAAAGCTACTCTTCTTACAAGCTCATGTTCTCCACACAGCTCACAGTCTTCACCCTCTTGCCTATGTAATCCTCTTTCAAGTCTTCTCATATGTGCTTAGATGCAAAACATACTGCAGTTTTCCCTTATTTGTGATATAGTCACAATCGTTTTAGTGACAGTAGAACTAAATGAATTTCATCAATAGATTCAAAGCCATGGCAAAACATGGAAGAATTATTTTCATGACAGGTTTTGCTCAACATTCTATATTAAAAAATATCTTACATTCAAAAACTCACAAAGCAATGTTCAATACAGATCTCAAGATATTATTTTTCTATTTACTATGTTTTTATTCCATAAAGAAAAATATTCATAACATAGAAACATCTTAACATATTTCCAATTTATACTATTTCATCTGTAGCTTTGCATTATAGGACATCCATTCGTTGCTTTGACAGTTTAATGCCTGTCAGATGTTATGACTTGCATTGGATATTGATAATTGAATAATCAGAAGTAGCTGTAGTCCCTTATTTAAGAACTTTGCAGACTATTAGGAAGTACATAAACAAATGTAAATTACAGTGCAAAAATGTGCAGTAATAGTAGATGATACTCTATGCAACAAGGACTACTTGAATGATATTTGACATCTTAGGAAGACTCTACAAAGGAATTCATGCCTTAAAGAATAAGAAAACTGACTCTGTTGCAGAAGTACATTCCAGGAAGACACACCTTGAGCCAGTAATTTCATATATGGTGAACCACAAAACTTAAACTATTATAACATGGCCCTACTCTGAAAAGACAGGGGTCACTTTCAAAAGATCAAATCCCACAGCCCGAAGAGATTGGGACATGCCTCCCTGCAGCTTTTTGAGACAGAGTCTCAAATTGTCTGTGCTATAGCCTAACAGCACCCCCTGCTTTGTGTCCCTAACTGGCATCTGGTTTCTCCAAGCTCTTTGTCACTTCTGCTATGCCAAACTAAAACATATGATTTAAACTTCCTGCCACCTCAAAAAGATAATAAAGTTAAGCCAGACATGGTGGCACACACCTGTAATCCCAGTAGAGGCAGGGGAGACAGAGGCAGGTGGATCTCTGTGAGTTCAAGGCCATCCTGGTCTACAAAGTGAGTCCAGGATAGCCAAGGCTACACAAAGAAAAAGCAATGTATATGTATGTGTATGTTATGTATATGTGTATGTGTATATGTATGTCTGGGAAAACAAATATATATATATTTACATCTTCCCTTTATTCTAGAGATTGTTCTGGTTATTATTCAGGCATATTTGCACAGGTAGATGTTCTGAGAAGGCTGATCTCTGAATAGACCCTTCTGGCCTCACTTCACCAATCCTCTCATGGTGGCACTCTCCCTCTCTCTCCTCTCTCTTTTTCTGTCTGTGTCTCTCTCTTCTCCCTCCCTCCCCATTTCCTCTCTGTCCTACTCTCATTCTTAATGAATCCCCTTTCTAGGTTTTAAAGGTAAGCCTCTTCTTGGCCTCTAAGACTCTATCATGTTTAATAGAAAACAATATATATATTGTTTCTGTGTAATTCTTTTCTTCCCAACAAAAGGCTCAACCATGGCCTCAAGCTCCTTTCTCCTAAAAACCTACATATTTTGAGGAAAATTATGTATTAGTTCCCTTTTTGGACTTGCTGCTTTTGTTTTGACATTAAAATAAGAACAAAGATTTATTGAAAAAACTAAAAACCCTGGATAATAACAGGTAGTATTATTAAAAGGCATCACATTAAATAGCTAATAAGGCAAGTGAGAATTATTGAGATAAACCGTGTAAAAATGGGGTATTCCAGAGACACAAGGCTTATCACCAGACCTGTCTTTGATTGGCAGAGGTCTTTAATTCTCGGTTGGGCGACCTTGGAAAGCCCAATATTCAAAACAAAAGCCAGTGACTCCAAGAGATGGCTCTGGTCCACCAGTCTAGCAGGGAGCCAGAGCGTTAAGGGCCACAACCTTAGGACAAGGCAAGCTATAACAAAGCAGGCTGGGTGAATTCTTATCCAGGCGGACTTCCTTGGCTCAGGCCTTGACCTGGAATTAAGGAGATGCAGTGCAATGAAAGATGGAGATATCCTTGTGGAGCTCCTAACCTTTCCACATCAAACTCCCCTTCTTTCATATGATTCCCTGCACTCTAGGACCAAACATATCTGGGCACAGGGTCTTTTCTGAGATGGACACTCAACCAAAGACCATGAGAGGATAAAACCTAGAACCTCTGCTCGGATGTGACCCGTGATAGCTCAGTAACCAATTGGTTTCCCATAGTGAGGGGAACAAGGACTATTTCTAACAGGAACTCAATGACTGGCTCTTTGACCTCCCCACCTCCCAAGGGAGGAGCAGTACTGTTAGGCCACAGAGGAGGAGGACTTTGCAGCCAGTCCTGAAAATACCTTACAAAACGGAGTCATATGAAAGGGGAGGAGGTCCTCCCCTATCAGTGGACTTGGAAAGGGGCAGGGAGGAGATGAGGGAGGGAGGGTGGGACTGGGAAGGGAAGGAGGGATACAGAATTAACAAAATATAACTAATGAGAAAAATAAAATTTAAAAAAATAAATTAAAAAAAGAAAGATGGAGATATCATAATATGCCCCAAATTTATCCTATAAGTGTTTTCCAAAGTGTGTATGTGATAGTCAGCTACCTAATGAACCAAAGCATTGACCCCGACAACCACTGGAAGCTACAGAAACATTCACTCAAAATATCTAATTATTATCATCATTACCAAATTTTGACCACTGGAAAATATGGTTAATATGTCACATGAAATGAACTTGAACTATGGATTTTTATAAAGGAACTCATTCTTTTTAAAAAAAAATGGTATACAAGCTCATAAAACAAAACAGAAATGTTTAATAGTAGCAAGACTTAAGGAAGAACCTGTTAAGAACACAAGAAATGGAGGGGAAAGAGAAAGATGGAAGAGAAAATAAACAACTGAAGAGGATTTGGTAGGACCCTGGGTAAGATGCTCAATCCTCACTCAGAAAGGCAAACGGGACAGACATCAGAAGAGGGAGAAAACAGGGATGAGGACAGGAGCCACCACAGAGGACCTCTGAAAGACTCTACCCAGCAAGGTATCAAAGCAGATGCTGAGAATCATAGCAAAGCTTTGGGTAGAGTGCAGAGAATCTAATTCTCCAACCAAGGACCATGCAGGGAGATAACCTAGAACCCCTGCTCAGATATAGACCATGGCAGCTCAGTGTCCAAGTGGGTACCCTAGTAATGGGAACAGGGACTATCTCTGACATGAACTCAGTGGCTGGTTCTTTGATCACCTCTCTCTGAGTGGGGAGCAGCCTTACCAGGCCACAGAGGAAGACAATGCAGCCAGTCCTGATGAGACCTGATAGGCTAGGGTCAGATGGAAGGGGAGGAGGACTTCCCCTATCAGTGGACCTCCCCTATAAATTGGGAAGGGGCATAGGAGGAGAAGAGGGAAGAAGGGTAGAATTAGGAGGGAGGGAGGGGGCTACAGCTGGGATACAAAGTGAATAAACTGTAATAAATAAATTTAAAAAAATGGAAAAAAAGTTTGCTGGTTTCCTCTCTTCCACCGCTTCTAGTATCTATCCTGTTTGCCATTCTGAATGAGATTTAAGCATCTTCCCTAGCATCCTTCTTGTTGTTTAGCTTCTTTAGGTCTGTAGATGGTTATCCTATATTATATGGCTAATATCCTTAAAAGTGAGTATATACTATACCTGTCTTTCTGTTTCTGTGTTATCCACTAAGGATGATCTGTTTCATCCATTTGCCTGCAAAATTCATGATTTCCTTGTTTTCAATAGCTGAGTATTCCACTGAATAGATGTACCACACTTTCTGTATCCATTCCTCCTTTGAGGGACAACTAGGTTATTTCTGAATTTTGGCTATTACAAATAAGGCTGATATGAACATAGTTGAGCAAATGTCCTTACTGAATGATGGCGCATCTTTTGGGTATATGCCCAAGAGTGGTATAGCTAGATCTTGAGGTAGTGCTTTTCCCAAAAAGTACCAGATTGATTTCCAAAGTGGCTTAACACCTACTAGCAATGGAGGAGGATTTTCCTTTCTCCACATCCTCTCCAGCATCTGTTGGAGCCTACTACAGAGGGTCCTCTGAAATGATTCTCCCAACAGGGGATTGAAGCAGATGTTTAAACCCACGGCCAATCTTTGGGCAGAGCACAGGAGTTTTATGAAGGAAGAAAAGGGTGGGAATAGAAGGACTTGGGGGAAACTGGAGCCCCAAAAGGAGACCAACAAAACTGAAAGATCTGAGCCCAGGGGTCCTGCAGAGACTAATTCACCAAGGGAGGACCATGAATGGAGAGGACCTACACCCCTGCTCAGATGTTGCCTATTGGCAGCTCAGTCTCCATGTGGGTCTCTGAGTGAGGGGAGCAGGGGTTGGCTCTATCATGAACTCAGTTGACTGCTCTTTGATCAATCACTCCTGGTGATGCAGCCTTGCCAGGCCACAGAGGAAGATGATCCAGACAGTCCTGATGAGACTTAGCAAGGTACAGGCAGATGGCAATAGTGGAGAATCCCCCCTTTCAGTGGACTAGGGGAAGTGGATGAGGGGAAGAGGGAGGAAGGATGGGACTGAGGGGAGTTTAGGGAGGGGGCTTCAATCAGGATATATAATGAATAAATTGTGAAGAAAAAAAACAAAAATCCAAAAAGTAAGAGTTGCTGGGATCATGTCGCTTAACAGCAAGAGAAACTGAAACTAAGACACACATCTAAGGATATCATAGCAAAAGAGAAGAATGAAACAGATGGGTCACCAAGAGAAGCTACATATAACCTAGTACCTCCAACTATCAGTGAGCTTAGCCAAAAGAAAGGTTCCAAAAAGTAGAGAAAGGATACACTTAAGAAGATGTTTTCTAATCAAGAGTGTCCATCAAGATTGTGGTGACAAGAAGCCATTTTCAAAGAAACAAGTGGGGAAGTATACAATCAAGAGACTTACACTTAAAGAAATTATTTACTTCAGGGAGAAGTCAGGATAGATAATGGTCCTGGGTGGAAGCAAAAATAAAAGACATTTTATTACTAGTAAGCCCAAGTAAGCACATATTTTAAGATTCTCAGAGTAACATTAAAATAATTGAAGCTGCATTTATTATTTTTATACTGGTCGGAGAAAAAAAATGAAATTAAGAAAAATCACCGAGCCAACCAAAAAGAGCAAGAACCTGGAAAGACAGGAGCAAATCCACAGGCTAGCTTCAATATAGGCATACCAGCATTTGCAATAACTGTGCACAGTCCAAACATGTCAGTCAAAAGAAAAAGTTTCCGGATTATTTCTAAAACTCAAGTGTCAATGTATAAACCTAGATGTCATAGAATATATATGTCCATGATGACGGGTTCTAAGTGGTTGAAAGTAAAAGAACAGATGAAAAGATATTCGTGAATAATGTTAGACTCGCGCTGTGCAATGGTTCGATGGCTGAAGCATGGGGCTGGGGCAGCGGATCCACAGAGCAGGATGACTATCCAGATCAGCCATATTGTCAAACTCTGGGTCTGAATGAGAGGCACTGCCTCAAGGAACAAGGTAGAAAAGTAATGGAGGACAACCTCACACCAACCTCTGCTCTCCAAGTCCATACAGACCCTCGCGTGTGCAAATATTTGTAACACAAACATGGGCAATGTGTACACATGAAAAGTATTGGGAAAAGTAGGGTTTAAGGTAAAACGTGGTACCTAAAATAATCACCTCAAAGTGACATAAGTTTAATAACTTTTAATTTAATATGTCTCCTAAATTGTAAAACAAAATTGAAAACAGTAAGAAGAAATAGGTCTCCTCTGGCTGGCTGTTGTAGTTCAGAAGAAAAGAAAAATGGACCAGAAGTAGCAAAAAGGCCCACAGGGTAGCAGGAAGGGATTTACAGTCATGGGAAGTTCTTTCAGAAAGGGCTGAAGGGCAGGCAATGAGAAAAAAAAGTGAAGCAAGTGACCTACAGTGCAGAGCTGGGCTGAAGGAGAGGGAGGGGAAGGAGAAGGAGAGAGAAGAAGGGAAGAGAAGAGAGGGATCAGGGGTGGGAGAGAGAAGAGGAGGGGGGAGAGGAAATCATGAGCTCTCCTTGGGACTGTAAGTTTTAGATTCTCTGGGCCTTTCAAAATGAGATACCTGGTAAATAAATGAGGCTGCTTACTCACCCTTGAACTGAGTGCCTTCTGGCCTCAGAATGGACAGTTCAGTGCAGAGAGCACACTCCTATGCGGGCTCTGACAGCACACCTATACACGCCTATGAATCTTCATGTGTCTACATGTAAACGCCAGGCTGAAGATGAAAAATCCCCACTTCACAGTTTTTTGAAATACAAAAACTGTTAGTGAATAGAAGTGAATAGTTCAATAAAACCATAGCATGTAACATAAGTAAGTTGGACAAATAGCAAACTAAAGGAAGAGACAGGGTGGGTGACACAATTTTTAGGCCTACGTAACAATCCATCTCTTCTCAAAAGTAGGGGATGGAAGCTAAACTTACTGAGAAACAACTCCAGGTCCTGAGCTGATGGCCTGATACAGTGTACAAACGCTTTGCTTAGGTCATACCGGCTGGACTCAGGACAGGCATCCTGCTGTGAAGTGAGATGACAGTGTGCTGTCAGACAGTGCACGGGTACGTGCTGTTGGCACTTATATGGTGACTGTCACTGCGCAGTTAGGGCAGATCCTGGAAAGTGATCAAAGGGGGATTCACTAGGTGGGTGGCTATTTTGTTTACAGTAAGTTTATAAGTAAATTCCACTGGCTGTATTTATGCTGATGGTGCCTCTCAAGTAAGCGCATTAGAAGTAGAACTACCATTTCTCCCCAAAGCCTCCACATGTAATCTACAATAATTTTTCTTCCAATATAGTTAGAGCTAACACTTGTTAAGCGTTATGGCTTAATCACGGCTCCCAGGGGATGCCTTAAAGCATGGAACTGGTGAAAACATGGCTATATACATCACTGACAGCTTTACAAGGATGCAGATGTGAGGGAATTCAGAAACGGGCTCTAGAAGAGTGAACAAAATGAAACCAAAGAAAACCTAGAAGTGAGTTGCTCTCAAATTCCAGTGTGACATGAGCTGTCTGGTATGGTCACCTGGGATCCATGGGCACACGGCCCCCTCTGGAACCCAAGAAGCCTGTGAGGTATTTTCTTAATCAGTGATTGATGTGAGAGGGCTCAGCTATGGTGCTTAGTACCACTCCTGGGATGGTGGTCCTGGGTTATGTAAGAAATCAGGCTGAGCAAGCCATGAGGAGCAAACCAGTAAGCAGCACCCCTCAGTGACCTCTGCATCTCCTCCTGCCCCAGGTTCCTGCTGTCTGATTTCCTACTCTGACTTCTTTTGAAAGATGTGGAAGCATAAGCGAAATAAACCCTTTTCTCCCCAAGCTGCTGTTGTTCGTGGTTGTTCATCAGATCTGGTAACGCTAACTGAGACACATATTGTCCATTTCTATTCGCAGATCATGTCAAGCTGCCTTTACTAATGGTCTCTGCGGGGCCTGCTTTATTCTAGACCTTCACCTGCCTGGTCCCCTGCTCATACTGTTCTCTGCTTAACTATCTATGGAAATGTGCCTGAAGATCTACTTTGAAGCAGCCCTAATTGGATGCCATCCCCTCCTTTATGGCATTAACTACCATAAGATTGAAGTCTGGCTGGTATCCATCTATTTATGTCTGCATAAACCCACAAAATGTAAATGTGGGTTCTGACAGCACACCTGTTTGGACCTAAAATACTGACTGACTGACATATACCAGGAAATAATTATTTGTCAAATAAATAAATAAATAAATAAATACATAAATAAGCCCTTTATGTGAGAAATGTGAGCAAATCCTGACAGCTTTCTTTCCAGTGTTTATTTCAACTCTTCTCTCTGTAATCTATGTCACCATGACCTCTCTCAAGGCTGGCTGCAGTATCTTCTTAATTGGTGTCCTTGCTTTTCCCTCAGCATCCAGAGAAATCTCTAAACATGGAAATGAAATCACCCCATGCTTCTATTTAGAACTACCCATTGCTTCCCACAGCTCTTAAAAGAAAGGGTGGGCATGAAAGACGACACAGCCTCCACCTGCTACCAACTCTATCACATTTCTGCCTAACCCCTGTACCTCTTCCCCACCAAGTAAATGTTTCGGGTCCTGTGTATTTAACTTGAAAATACTCTGGAGCACATAAACCACTCCAAGAATATTTATTGGTCACTTGCTGTGCAGTAGGAAGTCTTCAGGACCTGGGAACAAGCAACTGCCCAAGCATACTTACCACCTCTGAGGAGATTAGCATTAAATAATTAAAATGCAACAGAAGATACTTTCCTTCCTTCCTTCCTTCCTTCCTTCCTTCCTTCCTTCCTTCCTTCCTTCCTTCCTTC